>NW_027411755.1:196803588-197128965 GCF_047663935.1 Musca autumnalis
GACCACATTCACATCATAGTTGTTTAAGGCATCTGCGACTACATCTGTGTGAATTCTATTCAAACCTGTTTGATAAACTTGATGATCTAGGGGTTCTCTCCTGTAATATTTGACCTCTTTAGATTATCAAGATGTCATCTGACATGCCACCGTGGTGCAATGGTTAGGTCGTCCGCCTTGCACTCAGAAGATCTGTTCGAATCCCAGGCCAAGCAACATCAAATTTTAAACTGGCAAAATTCCCCCTCAGTAATGCTGGCGACATTTCCTGAGTACTTAGCCATAAAAAACTTCTCTACAAGTGGTGTCGTAAGACACGCCGTTCGGATTCGGCAATAAAAAGTAGGTCCCATATCATTGAGCCAATCAGGTATGTGATGAAAACCGAATCGACTCGAATACGATTTCGATTTATAGCAAAACGAGTCGAATCGTTTTCCATCACATACCTGAATATGAATCGCCGTGAACTCATTGATATGAGAGAAGTCTGCCTTGTACCTTCGGGGATGTTGTGGGAACATGTGAATGTATGTATGAATCTGACATGCCTTTCTGGTGGGGAGGTCATATCTCCCATATGCTGATTAGAATGGCAAGTACTGCAACGAGAACATATTATTGTTTTTCTGTACAAAAAGAATCTTCGTTTCCTCATGCACATGGTCAACTGATGACATGAGGAGGCACCGTTTTGTTCTGACAGGTTTGAATACTCTTCCATTGCGTTGCACTTATATTGTTGAACTACAATGACGCGACATAATTTACCATAGACAGATTTATGGCGTTATATGTTGTCACCAAGGTTTCTTGATGTGCGCCCTAAATGCTGCCGGCTAAGGACTCGAGAACCTTATTTCAACATCTCAGCTTCTAGCAGGTAGCAGTGTCATGCGTGAACAGTGGCATGGATATCCAGTTATGTGCTAATATCCGCAATTTTTTTGGTGAGCAGAGTGGCGGATAATTGTATATTCCTCGGGTGGAAAAATTTGGTTAGATGTTCCCGAATTCCAACAACCTACGTCCAGACGTATTATTGATTATCCAACGTTATCGTACGGCTTGTTCTGATTGAGCCCTCGACAGGTTGAGGACCTTGATAAAATACTTAAATCATATGTTTTAGCATTACTATGGATTTTCCGTCAGGGCCCAATGCTTTGGATGGTTTAGCGTTCGCAATGGCATTTGCAACATCATCCATTGTAAATAATGATGGTGCCTTCTTGACAGAAAATGTCTAATGCGGCGTAGTACCCTTCTCTTCTCCTGTCATTGCCGGTGTACTCGACTTTTATTTTTTAATAGTAGTCCATTTTACAGTTTGAAATCTGAACCCCGATTTTTTGAGAGTATTTTTCCAGTAAACGTAGATTTTTTTCAAAGATTTTTTTTTGTCAACAAACATGAACTTTTTAAGAATACGTGGAGTTTTTTTAAGAATACTTTTCCAATAAATGTGTTTTTTAAAGATTTTTTTTGTCAACAAGCGCTGTTGTTTTAGAAACACTTTTCCAATAAACGTGGATTTTTTTTCGAACGTTCCCAACGCCGCATTTTCCCAATAAATAAAAGAATATTTTTCCAATAAAGGTGGATTTTTAAAGAATATTTTTCCAATAAACGTGGATTTTTTTTAAATATTTTTCCAATAAACGTGGATATTTTAAAGAAAATTTTGCAATAAACGTCAATTTTTTTAAGAATATTTTTGCAATAAACGTGAATTTGTTTTAAATATTTTTGCAATAAACGTGGATTTTTTAAAAAAATATTTTTCCAATAAGCGTGGAATTTTTTAAAGAATATTTTTCCAAAAGACGTTGATTTTTTAAAGAATATTTTCCAATAAACGTAGATTTTTAAAGAAAATTTTTCCAATAAACGTGGATTTTTTAAACAATATTTTCCAATAAACGTCAATTTTTTAAAGAAAATTTTTCCAATAAACGTCAATTTTTAAAGAAAAATTTTCCAGTAAGCGTGTGTTTTTAAAGAATATTTTTCAATAAACGTGGATTAAAAAATTTATTTATTTATTTATTTCAATTTTCATATGCCCAGTCTTTCGACCTTAAGGCTGTATACTACAGTATAATGTTCAATTTAATATTATATAAAATAGCTTAAATATAACAAGGGAGGGATGTTAGAACTACTCAAAAAAAAAAATAATTACTATGTATAAAAAAGGGGGCAGTAATTATAAAATAAAAAAAATGTAAATAAAAAACATTTTGATTAATTGAATTTTGATACTCCAAGAATGAAAAGGATAATAAACTACTCCAAAAGAAATACAGCATTTATAATAAGAGCAATATAAATATGCATAAATAATATTAAATTTTTTATTTTTTTGATTAATGAGAATTTCAAAAACAAATATTTTATGAAAATTCATTATTTTTTATGAAACTTCAGATCATTAAATGCAAAGTAAGAATTTGAACTACTCCAATAAAAACTACATTTACATCTGAATATGAAATGAACCACTCAGTGATGTGCCTAAATATTTCAAGCAAAATACGACACAGTGACTACATTCAAATTCACATGTATGCAGCATAGGAAAAAAAAAATATTTAAAGCATTTGAGCTATAAGCGGATAATATGAAAATTAATATAAATAGATCACAATTGGGAGTAACGTGAAACAATATACTCCAACATTTTTCTGCGGAATACAACTAGTGAAAGACCAAACACTCCTCTTAAGGGCAGTGGCAATACAATATATACTCTAGCTACTCGAACAAGAAACGATCTCTCTAATGGAGGTGTGAGCAAAGGAATGCGAATTTGGGGGTTCCGATATGATCTTGTAAAACTGAATGAATGTACAAAGTAAAGTGGCGTCTGCATCTTAAAGCATTTGTAGAAGAGAAGGCATATTCGTAAATTAATAAAATCACGAAATTTGCAACCTAAAAAATCAATAACAAAAGGAGTGACATGCTGCAATCTTTTAAGCGAATAGACAAATCTTACTACTCTTTAATATTTTTTCCATAAAAGTGAATTTTTTCAAAACATTTTTCCCATAAACATGAATCTTTTCCCAATAAAAATGTATTTTTATACCCTCCACCATAGGATGAGGGTATATTAAGTTTGTCACTACGTTTGTAACTACTCGAAATAATTGTAGACCCCACAAACTATATATATTCTTGATCAGCGTGCAATTCTACATCGATGCAGCCATGTCCGTCCGTCTGTCTATCTGTCCGTCTGTGGAAATCACTCTAGCGTCCGACCGGATTGACGTAGGTGGATGAAATTTTGGGAAAATCTATTGTTTGAACGTAGGACTTTTGGTATTGAAAGTGGGCTATGTAGGTCCACGTTTTCGTATAGCCCCCATACAAAATGACGCGTGATGCGTCGTCGTTTTGAGGAATTTTTAAGATATTTGTCCCATTTTACCACCGAATTGGTTGTAAATTGGTATTTTGTGTCTCCAGAGGCCAAAAAACATTCCTACCAAAGTTGGTTTATATAGGTCCACGTTTTGGTATAGCCCTTATATAACGCCCCATATAAAGTACGCGTCATTTTAATATATTTTGAATCTATTAGTCCCATTTGACAACAGAATCGGTTGTAACTTTGTATTTTATGTTTCCAGAGGCTAAGAAACATTTCCACCGTAAAGTGTTTATATAGGTCCACGTTTTGATATAGCCCCCATAGGACGATATCTCCCAATTTTCGGTATTTTGAAGGTTTTGGCCTCATTATCACACCGAGATGGCTGAAATTTGGTATTTAGTCTTCGTTGGGGGTATAAAACTTTCCCCCAGAAATTTTTAGGTATAGGTCCACGTCATCATATAGCCCCCATAGAACGGTACCTTCCGATTTTCGGTATTTTGAAGGTTGTGGCCGGCCACATTAATCCAAATAGACGTGATTTTTTTAAAATATTTTTCCAATAAACGTGGATTGGATATTTTTCAATGAACGTGGTTTTTTTGCAAAATATTTTTTCCAATAAAGATAGTTTTATTAAAAATATTTTTTTCCAATTAAAAGGGATTTTTTTAAAAATATTCTTCTAATAAACGTGCATTTTTTTAAATATTTTTGCAATAAACGTAGATTTTTTAAAAAATATTTTTCCAATGAAGGCCATTTTTCCAATAAAACATGTATTTTTTAAGAATATTTTTCCAAGCAAACATGGACTTTTTAAGAATATTTTCCAATAAACGAGGATTTATTAAAAAAACATTTTTCCAATGAACGTCGATTTTTGAAAAACATTTTTTCAATAAAACAAATATTTTTTAAAAATATTTTTCTAAGCAAACATGGACTTTTTGAGAATATTTTTTTAGGAAAACGTGAATTTTTCTAATATTTTTCTAATAAAACATGGATTTTTTAAGAATATTTTTCCTAGAAAACTTGGATTTTGTAAGAATATTTTTCAAAGAAACCACGTTGATTTATTGAGAACATTTTTCCAAGAAAACGTGGATTTTTAACGAACACTCTTCTTAGAAAACGTGTTTTTTAAATGATTTTCCCAGAAAAAACGGATTTTTTTAAATTATTTTTTTAAATAAAACCTGGATTTTTAAAATTATTAGTCCGAAAGGTGTAAAAACCCCCTATGTCACCATATGTGGCGGTCGGAGAGCACAATAACTCTCGAACTGTTCAACCGATTTGGTCCAACATTTGGTCTTCGTCATATTATATCCAAACTTAGCATTTTAGTGACTTTTTTTAAATATTGGGGAGATGTACCGAAAGTTGTAGACCGGTATTGCCCACGAATACCGGTCTACAACTTTCGGTACATCTCCCCAATATTTAAAAAATGTCACTAAAATGCTAGGACTATATCACTTGATAGGGCAACCAATTTGGTCCAAACTTTGGATCTCCTAATATTTTATCAAAATTTAGTTTAACTAATAAAATGGTCCATATCGGTCCTCTCTAAGGGTACCTGCTTTACAAAAGTTCAACATTTGTGTCTTAGTGCAGTTAATTCCTAATCCACATTTTTGTCGGCAAGTTCAAATGTCCAAAAAGGGCCACAAAATTCTGAAGAGACCTTAAATACATTCGATCTGTCCGTAGGTGAAAGTTTCGCTTTACATAGGCTGATGGTATATATCTGTCGGCAAAGACGACTGACACTTTTTTTACTTGTTTAAGAACGTTTTTTCAATAAAACATGTATTTTTGAAGAATATTTTTCCAAGCAAACATGGACTTTTTAAGAACATTTTTCAGGAAAACGTGGATTTTTTCGAATAGTTTTCTAATAAAACATGGATTTTTTAAGAATATTTTTCCTAGAAAACTTGGATTTTTAAGAACATTTTTCCAAGAAAACGGGGATTTTGTAACATTTCTCCAAACAAACGTGAATTCTTATAAGAATATTTTTCAAAGAAAAAAACGTTGATTTATTGAGAATATTTTTTCCAAGAAAACGTGGATTTTTAACGAACAATCATCTAAGAAAACTTGCTTTCTAAATAATTTTTTCAAAAACAAACAGATTTTTTTAAAATTATTTTTGCAAAAAAACGTATATTTTTAAAATTATTTTTCCAAGAAAACGTGGATTTTTTAAAATTATTCATCCAAGAAAGCGTGCATTATTTTAAATTATTTTTCCAAAAAACCCTGGATTTTTAAAATTATTTTTCCAATTATTTCCAATTATTTTATTTAAATTATTTTTACTAAAAAATTGGATTTTTTAAAGATGGATTTTTTTATACCATTTTCTAAGAAAACGTGGATGTTTATAAATTCTTTTTCCTAGAAAACGTAGATTTTTTTCAATTATTCTTCCAAATTATTTTTCCAAGAAAACGTGGATTTTTTAAACGTAATACTTTTTAAGTTGTTCTTCCAAGATAAGGTGGATTTTTTTTCAAATTATTTTTGTAAGAAAACGTGGATTTTTTTAATTATTTTTCAAAAATATGGGGTATTTTTTTTTAAATAATATTTGCAAAAAACGTGGGTTTTTTAAATTTTTTTCTAAGAAAACGGGGATTTTTTATGTAATATTTTCAAAGAAAACATGGATTTTTTAAATTATTTTTCGAAGAAAACGGGGATTTTTTAAGTAAGATTTTCAAAGGAAACGTGAATGTTTTAAATTTAAATTATTTTTCTAAGAAAACGGGGATTTTTTTAAGTAAAATTTTCAAAGAAAACATGGATTTTTTTAATTATTCTTCTAAGAAAATGGGGATTTTTTAAGTAAAAGTTTCAAAGAAAGCGTGGATTTTTTAAATTATTTTTCTAAGAAAACGTGGATTTTTTATGTAAAATTTTCAAAGAAAACGTGGGTTTTTTACATTTTTTTTCGAAGAAAACGGGGATATTTTATGTAAAATTTTCAAAGAAAACGTGGATTTTTTAAATTATTTTTCTAAGAAAACGTGAATTTTTTAAGTAAAATTTTCAAAGAAAACGTGAATGTTTTAAATTTAAATTATTTTTCTAAGAAAACGGGGATTTTTTAAGTAAAATTTTCAAAGAAAACATGGATTTTTTTAATTATTCTTCTAAGAAAATGGGGATTTTTTTAAGTAAAAATTTCAAAGAAAACGTGGATTTTTTAAATTATTTTTCTAAGAAAACGGGGATTTTTTATGTAAAATTTTCAAAGAAATCATGGTTTTTTTACATTTTTTTCTAAGAAAACGGGGATTTTTTATGTAAAATTTTCAAAGAAAACGTGGATTTTTTAAATTATTTTTCTAAGAAAACGTGAATTTTTTAAGTAAAATTTTCAAAGAAAACGTGAATGTTTTAAATTTAAATTATTTTTCTAAGAAAACGGGGATTTTTTTAAGTAAAATTTTCAAAGAAAACGTGGATTTTTTAAATTATTTTTCTAAGAAAACGGGGATTTTTTATGTAAAATTTTCAAAGAAAACGTGGGTTTTTTACATTTTTTTCTAAGAAAACGGGGATTTTTTATGTAAAATTTTCAAAGAAAACGTGGATTTTTTAAATTATTTTTCGAAGAAAACGGGAATTTTTTATGTAAAATTTTCAAAGAAAATTATTTTTCCAAGAAAACGTGGATTTTTTAAATTATTTTTCGAAGAAAACGGGAATTTTTTATGTAAAATTTTCAAAGAAAATTATTTTTCCAAGAAAACGTGGATTTTTTAAACGTAATACTTTTTAAGTTGTTCTTCCAAGATAAGGTGGATTTTTTTTTAATTATTTTTGTAAGAAAACGTGAAATTTTTTTAATTATTTTTCAAAGATATGGGGTATTTTTTTTTCAAATAATATTTCCAAAAAACGTGGATTTTTTAAATTATTTTTCTAAGAAAACGGGGATTTTTTTATGTAAAATTTTCAAAGAAAACGTGGGTTTTTTAAATTTTTTTTCTAAGAAAACGGGGATTTTTTTGTAATATTTTCAAAGAAAACGGGGATTTTTTAAATTATTTTTCGAAGAAAACGGGGATTTTTTAAGTAAGATTTTCAAAGGAAACGTGGATGTTTTAAATTATTTTTCTAAGAAAACGTGAATTTTTTAAGTAAAATTGTCAAATGTTTTAAATTTAAATTATTTTTCTAAGAAAACGGGGATTTTTTTTAAGTAAAATTTTCAAAGAAAACATGGATTTTTTAATTATTCTTCTAAGAAAACGGGGATTTTTTAAGTAAAAGTTTCAAAGAAAACGTGGATTTTTAAATTATTTTTCTAAGAAAACGGGGATTTTTTATGTAATTTTCAAAGAAAACGTGGGTTTTTTACATTTTTTTCTAAGAAAACGGGGATTTTTTATGTAAAATTTTCAAAGAAAACGTGGATTTTTTAAATTATTTTTCGAATAAAACGGGGATTTTTTAAGTAAAATTTTCAAAGAAAACGTGAATGTTTTAAATTTAAATTATTTTTCTAAGAAAACGGGGATTTTTAAGTAAAATTTTCAAAGAAAAAGGATTTTTTTAATTATTCTTCTAAGAAAACGGGGATTTTTTAAGTAAAAATTTCAAAGAAAACGTGGATTTTTTAAATTATTCTTCTAAGAACACGAGGATTTTTTAAGTAAAATTTTAAAAGAAAACGTGAATTTTTTAAAAAATATTTTCCAAGAAAACACTGATTATTTTAAGAAAACAAAGTGGATTTTTAAAAGATTATTTTCCAAGAAAACATTGATTTTTTAAATAATATTTTTCCAATAAAGGTAAATATTTTAAGAATATCAACTTTTCCTTACAGTTTCCAATCTCAAACCGGAAATCGAAGATGTTTTCAGTTTTGATGATGACGCCAATTCAGATCATATCTCAACATCCGATCACATATCAAATAAATCGTTAGATTCCTTTGATATGAATCAAAGACCAACAACTGCCGAGGAGGCCAAAGAGTTGGAGGAAGAGGATGAACGGCAACTCGAAACCACACCCGAAAAGTTGGCTATTTCGGAAATTATTTATGGTTCCAAGATTTCTAATAACTCATTTGAAGATGCCGATAAAATATCTCTAAGCAGTCAGAATGCCAATGATTCACCCTTGCATCAGTCACACAATAGTCAATTGGGACCACGTTCTCCGACAATTGCAATACCGGCAAGTGTCTTTCGTAGATCGTATCAGCTCAACACCATTGACTGTGATATTGGATCTCGAAAAAGTGTGGACTCTTTTGAAATTCTACAAAACGCAGCCGAGGAGGAGCAAAAGCAGATTAGGGCGAATGCAAAACGACTCAAAGAGGAGGGAAAAGCTCAAACAAAGGACGGAGGAGAAGGTGATGGGGAAAAGCAACCAATTGAGGAGGAATTGGCCACATCCACCAGTTTATCACAAGAGGCCAGTGATTCGTTGCAGGCCTCGGTTATATCAAAAATGTCGGAAGAGAAATCCTTGCAAAATAATTGCATATCGGAAATGAGTAGCATTAGCCTTATATGGCTATCACATCGTTTGGGACCAGTTTTAACCTCACGCTACATTGCCAAAAATCTATTGAAAATGTTGACTTTATGCTATGTGGGACAAGAAAATCTTTTGCCTGAATCAGGTCGGGATGAAGATGCTTTAAATTTAAATTATTTCACTGTGTCCGATGCCCGGGTTGTGGGTGATCGTAGTGCTGTGCGTGTCTTGGAGTGTTTAATGGCAATTGTCTCTTTGTATGGAGAACAAGTGATATTAATGCAATATTTTCCCCACATAAG
The DNA here is from genome assembly GCF_047663935.1 of Musca autumnalis. Classification (NCBI taxonomy): domain Eukaryota; kingdom Metazoa; phylum Arthropoda; class Insecta; order Diptera; family Muscidae; genus Musca; species Musca autumnalis. The sequence goes on from NW_027411755.1 coordinate 196,812,799, forward strand.
TGAATTGATAGCGTTGGGAGTTAAACGCATAACAAGCAGTTTGGAGGGAGCCATTATTTCAACACTACAGTTGTTGAAATATTTGATACCTTGTCTGACAGATGCCACCATAATGGAACATTTGAAGGTAAAGCAATAAAAAAAACTATTTGAAAAGTTATCTTTTTTCCACCTCCCTGTTTTTGTGTAATTTTAGGACATCCTCTTGGATAGCATAATCTTGCCTGTGTTACGCTTTTTGGGCTCTGCGCAAGTACTTATGCCCAGCGGTTATTTGGGTCGTTCAGTATTGGCCCGTAAATTCATAGATACTGTCTATGTCCTCAGTGTACGCCTGGGTCCGGATATGACCCGTGAACATTTATGTTTCACCGTATTGCGACCATTTTTCCTTATATTCGACAAAGCCTTTGGAGAGACCATTAACTTTGAAAACAACGATAATCGTACTGCCAAAATCTCACCCCCCGACCCCAACCGACAACAGGAATCCAGACGTGAACTTGAAGAAATAGGTGATGTTTTTAGTCCGGCATTGGCGCATAGTGCCTATTTGGCTTTCTTGCGTTTCCTGGGGGAGGATATCATGAAACGGACCCTATTGAATTTGGAATTCGTCCTTACGTTATGTCATGAATTTGAGCAGCCGGATTATAAACCTTTTACCATAAATTCGAGAAAATCAAGTGATGCTGTAGATTGTCCAACACGTTCTACATTAGATGCTGCCGGCGCAGCGGAAACTCAAGCAGCCAATAGTTTTGGTACCCAGGTGGTGGGAAATCGTATTGAAGTTGTTAGTCCCACGACTTCGCAGCAAACACCAAAGATTATTTCAAAGGAAAAGGTGCAACCTATCGACACAATGGAAGTTCTTGATATGGTCGCGTACAAGTTCGAACACTTGCCCAATACCCGTTACCTCAAAGGTAATTGGCTTGCCTATTGGAGGCATGAAATAACACGTTCCGAAAAAGATACCACTCTGAGTCTTCAACAAATTAAGCTGCAATCATTTGTGGGTCACACAAATTCGGTGAGAGCTATTCTTTCGTTGGATAATGAGAATAGTTTTATATCGGCATCGAAGGTAAGAACACATTTAACATTTACTCCCTTGTTATGACTTTCACCATGAGAAGAATTGTGGAAATTAATAGAGAATAGAGAATAGAGAGTGGAGAGTATAATTTATGGGTACTTTTTGAGGATTAATTGAAGTATCGAAAGGCCACATCAAAGGTAGATTTTATAACTATTTCTGGTAAGGACCAAGGACCACAATAAAGTTTTAAACAAATTTTAAACAATGGAGTCTCAAGGATTTAATATTTTGAATGACAACAAATAGACGACAAAAATTGGATGGTGGAACAATTTGAAAATTTGTATTAGCAACCAAAGACCAAAATAAAATATTTGGTCTGTTCCAGTACTGCAAGAATCTACTATTTTTTCCGATAACATAAAGGAAAAAATGTTATCGTAATAAAAAATAGTAGCTTCTTGCAGGTTCTGGAACAGAGCAACTATTTCAGGTGCACAACAAACATCGGTTTTTAGGAGCAACCCATAATTTTGGGGACGACAAAATAATAAGATTTTTTGATGTGTTCCAGAACCTGTATGAAGCTACTATTTTTTACTACGATAACATTTTTCCTTTATGTTATTGGAAAAAATAGTAAACATATATATATATATATATATATATATATATAGATTCTTGCAGTACTGGAACAGACCAATTATTATTTTTTGGAGCAAGACCATGGCAGAACTACCAGGTAGTGGTATCACACCAGCTGATCGAATATGAAAAGTCAAATCCCTTTATAAAAAAATTATGTTTGTTGTAATTTCCCCAACAACATAAAGAAAGTTTTGACATAACATATTCAAAATTTTACGATGCCACTACCTGGGTAATTGTGTCATGAGCAAGACCGAACCTACAAATGGGCTTTATTTTTTTAGGAACAACACAAAAAAGACAAATAATTGAAAATTCTTCAAGATTAAAAAAACAAATAAGCAGAACATAGAAATCCATTTCCACCCGTAGCAGGTTAATTGAAATTATCAGAATTTCGACCAGGGGCCATCTACGTGTTTTAATATGCTCTGTAAACTTTTAGTCAGTGCCGTCATCGGAGTATGTCTTGCAACGTGGATCTCTTGTTGATGGCTGCTTCAAATACCTTTGGTCGATGTTTAGCAGAATGTCGCCAATCTCTGCCCATTAGGGGTTGAGTGGCTGCACCTTCTATAACATATTTGATTAAAAACTACTTTTTGGTTTGTTGTAGCGGCATATGAAATGTTTCTATCATTGTTTTCCTGCTTAATCTGCTTGTTTACCAGCATAGTTGAGTAGGTTTGGCGGCGCAGTTGAAAATATGCATAGCGTTATGCGGGACTGTACCACATGTTGTCCTCAATCCTTGCCCGTAGTTGGGGCAAAACTGCCTTCATTGTCTTGGCAGCTAATGAGCCCTATAGGGGTTTAGACGGCTGCACCATTCCCAATATACTTGAACCAAAACAAATCTGATTTATTGTTGTTGTAGTAGAATAGGTTGGTTCGATGCTGAGTTGGCAGACGCTGGCCGAAACACTTTTGGTTTCGGGTCAATCCGGTACAAAGAACCCGCTGCCATGGGATTGACACTGATTTATTGTTGTTGTAGCAGCCGGAAACCTACGTAGAAGCAAGACCACCCAAATCACCATCTGGTGGATATGCCTGAACCTCCCAGGCGAGTTAGGGAGGATTATAGAGATCTAGAGAGAGAGGTCCAAAGATATAAAAGAGAACCTCTAGATCAACGTGCATACCAGGCAGGTTTAAGAGACATTCATACTGATGCGGTTGCAGAGGCTCTGGCAGCCTAAAGTGTGAATATAGTCCTCGAAGATCATCCACCACCCGTGGCAGCGGAAGAACAGCAGCTGCCAAGACAAACGAGAGTCGTGTTGGCGCAACTTAGATCTGGTTGGTGCAGCCGCCTTAATTCTTACTGGGCCAGGATTGATGGCACGCGGAATATCTGCCCAGCATGTGGCACCGGTCCGCATACTACGCAGCACCTGTTTAACTGCCCAGCCAACCCGACTGACTTAACTCCTCTCTCTCTTTGGACTAATCCAATTCAGGTGGCGTCCTTTCTGAGCTTGGAGCTGGAGCCGAATCAATAAAACAAAGATTTACATGTACTTGTAGAAGCTGCTACAACAACAACAAGACTATCGTCGCATAGCTTACCACAGACCAATCAATCAAGTGCGGCCGGATAGGGATTAAAGGTTCCTGTTCCTAAATCTCAGCTTGTCGAAGATAGATATGGCATGCGCTGACGACGTGAACATGCTGTCGAATGTGATCCCTAAAGTCATGAGCTCAGTGCTCATCTCCGCAGTTCATTTGGTGAACAGAGTGGCCGTAGATTTAGTGGCGGATATTTGCATATTCCCCTCGAGTGGAAAAAGTAGTAAGATCGGTCAAATAGGAGTTCAGACATTCAAAAATGTCATCAGAGAAGGTATCTGACGCCAAGATCGTGCAATCGTCCGCATACGTTACGTCGTAGGGGCGGAATACAGGAGAGGTAGAGGTTAAACAGTTGCGGAGATGTCACCCCATCTTGGGGATCTCCCTGTTTCACTCTACGTTGATTTAACTTCTTGTTTCTGAATTCCACGACTGACTGGCGTTCACACAAGTAATCGATTATCCAATGTTTAAAATTTGGCAGGTGGGTAGCCTGCTCAATGACTTTGAACAGCGTGGAGGGCTTCAAAGTATGAAAGGATTTTGATAAGTTGGGCGCCAATAACACTGTCTTATAACACGGCTTGTTCTGGTTGGGAACTCGACAAATATGAGTGGAGATCCCATGCTGCGCTGTTGTAATGCTGTGCTGCTTACGAAGCCTATGATGTTGATCGGCAACTGGATAGCTATTTCTGACGCTGGGAAAGAGAGGAAAGCCTCCAGAGTCACAGAGTACACTTTTCTTCGAACTGTCACTCTGAGGTGTTCGACAAATTGTCGATTAAAATAACTTGCACGCCTCTTCGGATCTGTCAGCGTAACGTAGCTAAAAGTGACTGAGTTCCTATCTTCATTCTTTTTAACCGTTGTCAATCCGGTGCATAGATGGGATGTTTCAACGTCGAGTACATTTTCCAATACATAGTTGAGTCAAATAAATTCTACTTTCCAATTTTTTTAATACGCTTTTAGGTCCTTTCAGATCGTACAATCATCCGCATAGATAACGATCTAAATGTTGCCTGACAGGGGTGGTATACAGTAAAGGTATAGGTTAAATAGTTCCTCTCCTGGGGGAACTTCCTGTTTCTCTCTACGATGTTTTGATTTCTTGTTCTTGAATTCCACCTACAGCTGGCGTCCATTGTCTTTACAATGTTTCAAACTTGTCCGAAGGGTAGTCTGCTCGAGGTCCTCTAACAGAGCGGAGTGCTTGGCAGTATCAAAACCTTTTAACTTGTTTCTGATATTGACTTCTTCTGAGTCCTCGATATATATGAGTGGAGATGGCACTCAGCGCTGTTGTATGTATTGCTGTGCTGCTTACGGAACCCATGCTGATGATGGAGAACTTGATAGCTGATGCTGGGGAGGAGTAAAGCCTCAAGGGCTTTTGCTACGGAAGATAAAAGCGAAATCAGTCTATACGATTCACCTCTGCTGGCATCTTTGCCTGGAGTCAGTAGTGGGACCGCCCTGTCCATTTTGCAGACATCAAGGAAGATGTGGATGGCTAGCGACAGGTTGTGAACTTTGGTGAAAAACTCTACACCCAGCTCATGCAGCTGTTTCACCGTCGCCATGGAGATTCCATCAGGGCCCAACGCCTTGGATGACTTAGCGTTTGCATTTGCAACATTATCCATTGTTAATTCTGATTGTTCATCCCCTGCCGGAAAGAGATCTAAGGTCACGTAGTACTCTTCGCCCTGTCAATCCGAGGTGTTCGACAAATTATCGAATAAAATAACTTGCACACCTCTTTGGATCAGTCAGCGTAACGTCGCCAAAAGTGTCTGAGGTCCCTTCTTCATGCTTCCCAGGGTTCGAGAGTGACTTAAGCGTTGTGCACAATTCACTTATTCCGATTCTAATGTTGCAATCCTTCAGATGATCTAGTCACTTATTCCTGCCAGGGTTAGTTCTCTGACTCTGGGATTGGTACTACGAAGCTCATCACGCAGATTTCCCAGTCTCGCCGAATCTGCAGGAAGTCAGGCATATAGCGAGCGGCTGCAGCTGTGATTATGTCCCAAAACGTCCTTTCTGTTACCCGAACATCTCAACGTTTGGCCATTTCTCTGAAGGAGTGATTGGTGAACTCCCTGAAACTAGGCCAAATAGTTTTCCCGTGATTGATAAAAGTACGGCGTTCAGGGATGATGAAGTCGTGTGGTCTGCTGATGTATACGTTTATAGGGAAATGTTCTGACCCAAAATAAGTGGTGGGTTGCCAAGTGACGTTATTTGTCAGATCTGGTGACACGATGTCTTGCGAACTGTGGCATTCTTTGCAAATTCTGCCAAACGTAGAACTATTAATCTGCTCAGCCTGCACTATACCCCCTCTGGTCATTACCTAGGACCGAATGCCACAACTCATGATCAGTATGAATGTTCCCTAAGACCAGGGGGATTTAACCTTAAAAAAAGTGAGCTTATAAACCACGGACGGGCTTCTTTGCAAAGTCAGTATAGTGAGGGCACCCACTCAGTTGTTTTTGCATTTGCTTCTCTCTCTCACTTACAGTGCAAGTGAATGAAGGATGAGGATGAGTCTCGCTTTCTGATAACGACGACTCAGTAAGGAATATTCCCTTACATGGACTATTCAAAAGCAATCCCTGAAATGCACGCACTAGCGACATCTATTGCATGTCGCCGAAGTATGAGTGTGGTGGTTGCGGATATGACAAACCTAGTACCAAAAAAATTCAGAGCAGGCATTCCGGGATATGCTGCTCCCAAAACAGAAAAACGTTAGAAATACAAACATACTAACTATACTAAGGTAAAAGACGCTAGCCGGAATTCGGATGTTGTGTGGTTTCAAGCCAATCCGGTGTCGAAGGACCCTCTGCTAATTTTTAATGCGAAGACCATATGTGAGTATATCGTAAGTATATCGTTTTCCATGAGAAGACAACTTCAGCTTCTATGAGTAGATCAGTTGGTCTTCTTTCTACAAGAATATAATTTATTCTAATACCGGAAGTCCTTTTGGGCCTCTACGACGGAAAATTTTCTCTTTGTTCTTTTTTGTTCTCAGTGGGAAGACAATTTGGTTATTCATAAGAAGACCGTCTTCTACAGAAAGAACATTTGATATTATATGTGAAGAAGAATGTTTGACCATGAGGACTATTTAGGATTCTTACTACATAAAAGTTATATGGATGTTCGTTGCTCATGGTGGAGACAGTAATTGATGTACACGACCAAAAAACAATTCTACATATTTTCTCACTTTACAGGACAAAACAGTCAAGTTATGGTCTCTGCGCAGTGAGGGTGATGGCTTTAAAACAAAATCCTGCCAATTCACCTATACTGATCATCGAAAATCTATACATTCCTTAGCATTCCTGGAGTCGTTACGATTTGTGGTGTCATGTGATTCGGGGGTACACATATGGGATCCATTTATAGGCCGACCGTTGGGTGTGTTGGATTCACCCAAACATAATCCCGTTACAATTGTCAAATGTCTACCATCACCTTCACCCTTGGTATTGGCCGGTACAGCAGAGGCTTCGGTGAAAATAATTGATGCCCGCTGTATGCAATATGTCAATGAATGGCGTGTTAGCACAAATACACAAAATAATGCCACAGTAAGATGTCTGACCGTTGCTCCGTCGGGTAATTGGTTAGCTGTGGGCCTTTCGTCGGGTTATATTGTAATGTTGGATACACGCACCGGTATGATATTGAATTCATGGCGACGCATGGAATGTGATATTTTGCAGCTGGCTGCTCCCAATGATCAGCAATTGATTAGTTCAGCCTTGGATCATAGTTTGGCGGTGTGGCATGCCCATGATGGCAATTTACACTATCAGCTGGTGTAAGTTGAAATTTGTTACTTTTATTAAGGATTTAATTATATATTCCGATTTTTACTTACTTTTTTAGACCCCCAGCCGAACCAGCCCATTTTCTACAAACAAACGGCCCCGAATTGGTCTACGCCACAACAGGTAATCGCATTGGCATCTATTCTGATTTAAGCAGCTCCCATGCCTCACATACAGTAACCAAATTACGCTCCGAAACGTTTAAAGGTGTTCTAACTTCTTTGGCCGTATTGCCCTTGAATCGTGCCTATTTGGCTGGCAATGAAAGCGGCAATATTTCACTGCTGTGTTAAAATGAGAAATGGAAAAAAGACAAAGGAATTTCCAATTTTTTTATAAAATGTATTTTTAATAGCAACATTTTTTTTAGTTTTTCCGTTGTTAGTTTATAAGATCCACTCAATCCTTCCCCGCGAAAAATCTATCAACATTCTCATGATCTTTATATATACAGAGCAATTCTCTTGATATTATTTTAAACCAAATATTTTTTGTTATTGTTTAAAACATATTTAATCTCGTATTTTATTTTTATTCTCTTTTAAAATATAGGCCCCATTCCTATTTCGTTCTTTTTTTTGTGTTGGTGTTTTATTTTAATTATTTTATTATTTTGTAATTTTAGTCTATATCTGTCTGTATATTTATATTACAAAAATATTATAGAACTTATATAAATAAACGAATAAAAACAAATCTAATTTAGTATTTGCACAAAATGATGTCTTAACATGGTAGTGCTAGTACAAAGTGGTGCCATCCCATGGCAGCAGGAACCACACAACATTCGCGTTACTGCCAGCGGCTGCCAGCTAACTCAGTGTACTCACAATTTTCTATTTTTCAGTAGATACAAAAAACCGTTGATACATAAGAAATTACTCTGAAGAAATGAAGATGACATAACGATATTTCAGCATGTAAGCTTATCTTTTCGTATTTGTTCCGGAGGTTGCAATATGTGAGTTGTAAAAATTGTGTTTCGAGTATGCTACCTGTGAGTAGTGGCGTGCCCCAAGGTTCTGTCCTTGGGCCTTTGTTGTTTATAATGTATATTAATGATTTGTTTGGTTGTATTAATAGTAGAAATTGTATGTCATTTGCCTTTGCTGATGATATACAGGTTTTGTTTAAAGGGGAATATGTTTTTATGGATGTTTTGGAGTCTTCTATTGATTTTAATATTAATATGTTAGTCACGTGGTTGTCCAACAATGGGCTCTCAATAAATACTAGTAAGTCTAAGGCTATGTTTTTTGGCAACTTCCAAGAGAGTTCTATAAATGTTTCCATCTATAGGGAGTCTATAGATGTTGTAAGCTCGATGAAGTGTCTTGGTTTGTTGCTTGATAGTGGTTTGGAGTTTGATCTGCATGTTAATTGTTTAGTTTCCAAGGTAAACTTTATTTTAAGAAAGTTGTACTGTTTGGATATTGTTCTACCTAAGAAAATTAGGATACAGGTAGTACATGCATTGATAATGCCGCATTTTTTGTATTGTATTGAGGTTGTTGGTGGAAGTTGTGGCTATGTTTTTCGTAAGCTTAAGCTATTGTTTAATAGGGTCATGCGCTATGTTTTTGTGCTTAAACGTCGTGATCATATTTCTTCGTATGTAGAAGAATTTCTTGGTAGTTCGTTTGATGTTTTTCTGAATATTAGGTGCATGTTGTTTTTCTTTAAGGTGATACAAATCCAAGCCCCTTCCTCTGTTTTAGAGTTATTTGTTTTTAGTAGATCGGAGAGGAATAAACAAATTCATATACCGCGTTTGACCCCTTTTTTGGAAAAATCCTTTTTGGTACGGGTTGCCCGTGTGTTCAATGGTTTACCGCAAGATCTTAAGACATTCAGTGGCTCCTTAATTCGTTATAAAATGAAGTTATTTGAACATTTCAATCGGAGTGAATTTGAAGATTAATAATTTTTCGACTAGTACAAATTTTTGTTATGATTGTTTATGTTCCTTATTTCTAATATTGCTTAGCTGATTTACTAAACAGATCTTCATATTTTCTTTAATTACATCCTGTTAATGAATTTTAATGAATTTTAAGACTATTAAATTTAATGTATTGTTAGATTTAAGCTTTTGGAGTAGTGTATGTTTTGTAGCTTTTGGAACCGCTCTTGGCCCTATGGGCTAGGTTCCCATTTATGAAAATAAATTGAATTGAATTGAAAGAGTGAAGCGATTTTTACGGAGGGTGTTTGTTTTACTAAAAAGTGAAAATTTCCCTTTTGAACAGGTGTGAGGTGTTTGTGTTTGTATCGTCGGCACGGATAAATCCTAGGATCAATATGGATGTGTTGAGTTTGTCACATCCGCATCTACCACTGTTCCAGTGTCTGATAAAGTGTCATCTTCGCAATTTAATTGCAATGGAATTTGAGTTTAGATCGAGGAAATAGCGGACTTTATGAGTCGGATGAATATCAAACAAGAGCAAGTCGAGTGATAGAATAGTGATGGTTGAATAAACAATTATATGTGTAGACGTAAATGGAATTTAGGAACAAGAAGTGAAACAAGGAGTTTCTCAAGGTGGCGTGATATCACCGTACCTGTTTAACCTCTCCTGTATTCACAACTAAACATAACGGCCAGTAGAACTCCGACCACTAACAACCCAAAAAGAAACCCGCGCATGCAAAAAATATTTGTGACAAGCTGAGATGTAGAAACAAGGTTCTCAAGTCCCTAGCCGGCAGCACTTGGGATGCAGATAAAGAAAACTTGTAGACCACGATAGGTCGACCTGTGGTAAGCCATGCAGTGTCAGTTTGGTCTGCTGTTATTCCTTCATAAAATATTCTGTAATAAAATGGAATAATTAGTTTCCTTTTAGGTGCAAAAATTGTTTGACCACGGATACCCCAAATGCCTAAATTAGGTCAAACAAGTAAGAACGGCTTTAAGTTCGGCCGGGCCGAACTTGTTATACCCTCCACCACGAGTTGTATTGAAGTTGAATTCAACAATTGGTTTCTTTTCGTTTATGAAAAAGACAACACCAAATTTCAGCAATTTAGGTAAAACAATGTTGCTAACCTTCAAAATACCGAACTTCGGGAGGTACCGTTCTATGGGGACTAAAACCTAAAAACTGCCGAAAATCAAGAAGTACGTCTCTATTCTCTTCTAGAATATTTTATAACACCATGGACGACTAAATAACAAATTTCTGTAGGGAGGTACCGTTCTATTGCAATATGAAGGCGTGGACCTATACCTACAAATTTCAGGTGGAAAGTTGAATACCCCCAACGAAGACTAAATACTATGGACTATTGTGGCCATACCCTTCAAAACACCGAAAATGGGGAGGTACCGTTCTATGGGAGATATATTATAGCGTGGATCTGTACCGACAACTTTCTGGGGGAAGACTAAGTATCAAATTTCAGCCATTTCGGTGTAATAATGAAGTTAAAAGCTTCAAACTACCGAAAATCGGGTGGTACCGTTCTATGGGAGCTATATAAAAACGTGGACCGATATAGCCCATTTGCAATACCAAGCATCCTAGGAGTAATACATCTCCGATGAATATTTCGATGTGTTACAAATGGAATGACAAATTTAATTATACCCTCCATATTATGGTGGAGGGTATACAAATGTATCCAAAACATGGACCTATGTTGACGATTTTTGGTAGAGAAGTTTCCGGATCACTGAGAACTTCAAATGTCAAATTACAGCTAGTTCGGTCAAAAAATTTAGCTAAAATTCCAAAAAATACCTTAAATTGGGTGGTACCGTTATATGGGCTCTATACCAAAACGTGGACCTATATAGCGTATCATCTAACTTGACCTGCCTATGGAAAAAATACACTCGGTGCAATATTTTAGCGTTCTGTCTCAATTAATGCTAACGCTAGAGTGATTACAACAGAAGGACATTTCTAGATCGTCTTAGAACTTTATCCTGATTATGAATATATAACTTTATATGGTCGCAAATGATTAGTTCAATGTGTTACAAACAAAAAAACAAGTATCAGTCGGCTTTGCCGACAGAGATATACCCTCAGCCTGTGTGGATTGAAATACGTTTTTTTGCCAAAAAAAAAACTTATGTATGTAGGGGGGTTTTACATTTTTTGGCGTATGAACCGACAAAAATATGGAGGGAAGGATTAAGCTCAAAAATTTGCGGGGATACCGACAGATAGGGAGGCACCACCTTCGAATTCCATCTAATATTCGAAGAAACAAACAAACAACAAACAAATTCATATACCGCGTTTGACCCCTTTTTTGGAAAAATCCTTTTTGGTACGGGTTGCCCGTGTGTTCAAAATTTACCGCAAGATCTTAAGGCATTCAGTGGCTCCTTAATCTGTTATAAAAGGAAGTTATTTGAATATTTCAATCGGAGTGATTTTGAAGATTAATAATTTTTCGACTAGTACAAATTTTTGTTATGATTGTTTATGTTCCTTATTTATACCCTATACCACAATGTGGAAAAGGGTATTATAAGTTTGTTTTGGTAAAAATTCATGTAACACCGCGAAATATTCGTCGGAGACCCCCGATGTGGTATACCATTTTTCATATCTCGACGAGATAAAGCGATTTTGAGATGTGTGTCCGTCCGTCAGTCCGTCCGTCCGTCCGTCCGTCCGTCTGTCCATTATAAATTGTAAACACGCTCCAGGCCGCAATTATGGACCGATCGTCACGAAATTTTGTATGGAGGTCGGGTTCAGATCAGAATAGATCCCTATTCTTATTGGTGATGATCGTAAAATATTTAGCGGGTGAAATGGACCAAAAACATAATATTTATCCAATTTTGTAGCGGCTCTGTAGGTCTCAATAATAGTCCGATAAACGCGTAATTTTAAATAAGGTAAGAGTATATCACAAAGGAGAAGCTTGCAATTTGAGATGGCGATCGGATAATATTTAGAGGGTTAAATGGACCAAAACTTTTGTGTGAAAATTGTGAAAAATTTTAATATACAGCTTATATCTTAATTCCTGGAAGTGACATTCCGGACAAGTGAGATATACTTGAAAGTGGAACGCTTGACCTTTCAATTGATGCCAATTATGTTGGTGTGCATGATCAGATAACAGAGTTACAGCCTAATATATCCCGTTATTTGTTTGTAGTGTAATAATAAACTCGCTAGAAGTCGCAATTATACATCAATAGTCACGAAATTTTGCACCTGGTTAGAGTATAGGTCGAAAAAGATGCCTACAATTTTGAATGATGATCTGATATTCTTTAGCGGGTGAAATAGACCATTACTTTTGTATGAAAAATATAAAAATTTTATTTTTGGTCGATATTTTAATTCCTTGAGGACATATACATTTCGCAAAGTAGCCTACATATGGAAAAAAACTACTGACCTTTCCTCTGATGTAAATTGCAATAAAGTGTTTGCTAGGTAACGGGCCTACTGCCTAATATATATTGGGTTCTGTGTAGAGAACCACATTTTTATACCATGCTACATATTGTCTCTCCGATAGTTTATGTAACATCACGAAATATTCGTCCTAGACCCCTTATTTGGTACGCCAAAATTCATATCTCGACGAGATAAAGCGATTTAGCAGTGTGTGTCCGTCCATTAAAAATTGTAAACAATCTTAAGGCAATTTGAACTTCAATAACAAATTTTTTAAGGAGATTGTGTTCGGGCCAGAATAGAAATGATTAGTTTTTGGTGATGATCGTGAAATGTTCAGGGGATGAAATGGACAAAAACAAAATTTTAACCAATTTTGTAGCGGCTCTGTAGGTCAAAATAATAACCCGCAAAATTTTAAACAAAGTTTGAGTTTATGATGAAGAAGAAGCGTACAAACCAACGTGAAGATCAGATAATACTTAGCGGGTTAAATGGACTGAAACTTTTGTGTGAAATTGGTAAAAATTTCAATAACGTAGCGGTTAAACAACGGAAGTAGTAGTAGTTCATTACATTTTAGTTTGTGTGAACTAAATTTTCCTTTCCTGCTACAAAAATGTCTTTGTCATGCTAGATAACTTTTTGGTTTTGGTCATAAGTATTATACATTACATCTCTGATATTTGAGAGCGATTGTCCATGGATAGTGGTATAGGGTATCCCATGGTCGGCTCCGTCCGACTATAGACTTTTCTTACTTGTTTTAATATTGCTTAGCTGATTTACTAAACAGATCTTCATATTTTCTTTAATTACATCCTGTTAATGAATTTTAAGACTATTAAATTTAATGTATTGTTAGTTTTAAGCTTTTGGAGTAGTGTATGTTTTGTTTTTTTTTTTTGAACCGCTCTTGGCCCTATGGGCTAGGTTCCCATTTATGAAAATAAATTGAATTGAATTGAAATATTACGATATCCAAAGTGTAGACGAACGCAGTATTCGAGCTCTCCAACCACTACCTATTGTGCCATAGAGGTTTTTTTTTACAATTTCCGGGCTGTTTTCTCAAGAAGTATAGACTTTCCTCTGAAAAAACTTTTACTGTCGTAATTGAGGCAGTGAATGCAAGTTGCTTCAACAAAAATCAAAGTGATTCGAGAGCTGATCTTAAAGTGAATTTATCCAAAAAATTGTATTGGTGGTACCCACGGGGTGGACAAATATAGTCTATATTCGAACCTGATCTGTATCTGGTAGATATATTAGGATGTGCCACGTATGGACCAAATCGGATACTCCCTTCAAGAGTTATCGTGCGCACAAATTTTCCGAACATTTTTGGACTTTAGTGGGGGAGGTACCGGAAGGAGTGGACCGATATAACCCAAACTAAGTTTGGACAAAATATTACTAACGCCAAATTTTGGACCGAATCGGTTCATCCGTTCGAGAGTTATCGTGCGCTCTAGTCAGCCAGACAGACAGAAGGACAGACATGGCTAAATCAACTCCAAATTGTCTGAAACACATTTCGTCCAAACATACTTGGGGGTCCAAAACCATTATTTTCATGAGGCACATTTTGCCCGTATAAAAGTGTATATACCTTCTAGGTAAGGAAAGGATTCAAGTCGGGCGGGGCCGACTATATAATACCCTACACCACTGTGGATATGTAAAAAAATATGGGAGCTAAATCCAAATCAGATCAGATTTTGATATAATTTTTCACATTTATTTGTAGACCAAATTCCGTCACATAGTCCAAATTTCGTCAAAATTGGACATATATGTATAGCGTGTTTCGTGCATCAAATAGCTCAAATCGGTCGAATATATATATGGGAGCTATATCCAAATCTGAAACGATTTCGATATGATTTGCTACAGTTATTTCTAGACTAACCACCGTCACACATTCCAAATTTCACTGAAATCGAACAAATATAGCGTATTTCGTGCATCAAATACCTCAAATATGCCTAAAATATAAATGAGAGCTATATCCAAATCTGAACAGATTTCGATATAATTTGGCACACTTATTTCTAGGCCAAATCGCGGCAAAAATTCCAAGTTTTATTTAAATCGTGCATATATAAAGCGTTTCGTGCATCAAATACCTAAAATCGGCCGATAATATATATAGGAGCTATAGCCAAATTTGAACCGATTTCTATATAATTTGGCACACTTATTTCTAGCCTAAATACCGTCGCACACTCCAAATTTAATTGAAATCGGGCATATGTAGCGAGTTTCGTGCACCAAATGCCTGAAATCGGGCGAAAATATATATGGGGGCTATATCCAAATCTGAATTGATTAATCAATAGAAATAGAAATTTCTATATAATTTGGCACACTATTTCTAGACTAAATTCCGTCGCATATTCCTAACTTCATTGAAATCGGACATATATAGCTTGTTTCGTGCACCAAATGCCTTAAATCGGGCGAAGATATATATGGGGGCTATATACAAAACTGAACCAATTTTTACCAAAATAAATAGCGTTCGTACTTTGGCCAAAAAAATATCTTCTCCAATTTTCATGCGATTCGGACAATAAATGCGACCTGTACTTTGTTTACAAAAATACATGGACAGACGGACATGCGTAAATCGACTCAGAAAGTGATTTTATGTATATCTCTAAAAGGAACTATGGGTCTATCTCGTTTCCTTTTGCATGTTACGAACTAATGCACAAAGACATAATACCCCTTACCACAAGGTGGTGTAGGGTATAAAAACTCGTCTATACATTGGAGAGATTTATGGCACAAACATCTCGATGAGATGGATTCAAAAGGCTGCAGAAATCAATCAAAAACCGTTCCGATCCATTTTGGGAGTCATTCCTCTCGATAGGACCATTACATCAGGAAACATGGACTTGCCCACGAACAAGTAAAAAGTATCGGTCGGCTTGGTCGACAGAGAATAACCTCAGCCTCGGATCTAAAGAAAAGAAGTAAACACAATACTGCTGACGTCTATGGGATTTATTGAGGTTTTCAGTCATTATCTTGGGAAGTATGGACTTGCACCCGAAAAAAGTTTTACGGTCGTAACTAGGGGAGCATACACAACACGTTGCCAAATTTTGCCCCGGAAAAATGGTATTTTAAAAAAATCGAAACAATCCGTGGCGAACTGTTAAACTGTACTCTTTCCTAATTTTGTGTGGGGGGTACATGGCGATGTATACCGATTTAGTCCATATTCAAACGTAATCTATGTCCGTAAGTAATATTACTATATGCAAAGTAATGACCAATTCGGTTATTTCCTTCCTTGTCAAAAATTGTTCGACTTTTGTGGGTTAAGTACCGGAAGGAGCGGAACAAAATGGCTTATATTCGAACTTTAACTAAGTTTGGACAAAATATTACTACCTATACCCTAAATTTGAATCAAATCGGTTGATCCGTTCGTGTGCACCAATCAGACAGACAGACGGACATGGCTATGGCTAAATCAACTCCAACTTGTCTGAAATGGATTACATACAAACATTACTTGGGGTCTAGCATTATTTCGTTGAGGCACTATTTCAAAGTGTCAGTCGGCCAATCCCACTGTGCATTTCGATAAGCTGATGAATTCTGCGGACTAAGAATAAGAGGGTGTCTTCAAATGTGTTCGATGCTTGATTTGAAGGGAGAAAAAACATAAAAAGTAGCTGGGGTCACTTTGTTCACAAATGATACGAGGTGCGTATGGAAATTGTTAGGAACAGTTGATACTGTACGGCTTCAAACCGTTATATTGCAAATCGAAATACATATGTACATAGTTTTCCAGCTTAAGCCTCTCTGTTAAAATTACATATGTACATACTTACATTTACATTAACGTTTACTACCCCCCTCGTATCTTCAATTAATGCGTTGGTTGTTTGCGCCTTGCAGATGCTGTTGGATTTGTTTCTTCTTGTTGTTCCTTTTTCATATATGTACATATTTCCCCCCATTCAGTTTCGGATTCTCCACAATTCTCCTTTAGTCAATTGGTGTTGGCGTTGTTGTTGCGGTTCCCTTCACGCCTTTCAATCGAAGTCCATATTTTTCGTACTTATTTATTTTGTTTTGATTGCTTCGGCATCATTACAAGTTCTGTTTCTTTTTGCAGTTTTTAGTGGTGATGACGATGATGGTGGTGTTGTTGTTTGTTATTAATATGTTTTAGTTATTTTTTCAAGTTCACTTTAATGCCATTGACGATAATACTTCTGCTGTGCTGCTGCAAACGATATGCGGAAGGAGATGTGTATGGAAGAAGAATGAGCCTGTCTTTCTTGCGAAATGAAGATGCGTTTTGTTGATCATTTCTGATCGCTTGTTACAAAGAGGATTTGTATGAGGACAATAGTGCGTCTAATTTCTTTTGCTGGACACGAACGGATGCTGTGTGGTTGGTGATTGTTGGAGGTGCTGTTGATTTTTTGGAAGTGGGTGACGATAAGTTTTAGTTGGTTCGGCATATTGTTTTTTATTCTTTGTTGGGATCCTCAATTGGTAAACAAAATATTTGGTGATCCTCTAAATGCTAATGAAATATTTCCTTTTTATGAACAAAAATAAACAGTGAGGATGTTACCTTCATTGTGAGATTGTGCGTTATGATCAAGACCTTGGAAACAGCTCCATGGGAAGATGTTCAAGTTGCGTATTTATGTAGAAAACAATGTTCCTTACGTCAACCGTTGTTGTTTTTGTTTTACATAATCTCTTTAACCCTTTAGGCGCAACGACTACAAATGAATCCAACTAATTGATTTGCTAAACCTTGAAGGCATGGGTACATAACTGCCTCGCCTGGTTGCCTTGCTTTCCTGCTTCATTTCTGACATAATAAAAATAAAAGAATAAAGAAGGCCGAGCAAATTTCGAACTGGATTGCCCTTTTCTTTTTTATTCTTTTATCAGAAGCAAGCAAGGTAAGCACGCGAGGCTTATGTACCCAGTCCACCGTTAAAATTTGTTGTTGCCTGGCCTGGGAATCGAACCCGCACATTCAGCGTTCAAGGCGGGTATGCATACCATTGCACCACGGTGGCTTTCATCGTCCGAATCTTAATTGGGCTAAAACCACTCGTCTTTGTCTTGGCAGCTGGCGTTCTTCTGCTGCGATGCCTCCAAGTACGACATTCACACTATACTACCTGCGCAACTGCATCAGTGTGAATGCTATCCAGTTCTGCCTGTTAGGTTCGTTGTACCTTTGGACCTGGCTTCTTCTATGTCATGAAGATCTCTCCTGACGTGCCTGGGTGGGGGAAGCTTTTCCGCTAGATTGTGACAGGGATAACACCAAAGCAAGTACTGCTGATGCACCGATCAAATCTTCGTTTTTCTCTTTAAGGTCCCTGGCGTGTACGCACCCTGTGGCAGTCTTCAGGGCGCCAGTATTTATATACCATATTGGCGCAGCGTAGCTAACCACAGAGGAAAGTCTTCTCTATGTTCTCGAACAACTTGGCATGGATGATAGTACCGAAAGTCTTCGATAGGTTAATTACCCTCCGAACTTTTGCTAATCAGTTTTACCATGCTTCAGAAAAGTACGGCATTCAGAGGTTATGAAGTAGGGTGGTCTATTTACGGAGACGAAGACAGGAAGGTCGTCTGAGCCAAGCCAAATGACGGGTTGCCAAAACACATAATGGTGATATCTAGAGAGCTGTGGCAATTTCCTTTTATTCTCAAAAACGCGTCTTCGTTCACCGTGCAAAATGTGGAGCTGTCAATTTGCTCCACCACCGCTGTACCCCTCAAACATCGATACCTAGATCGGAATGTCCAAGCTCATGATAAGCATTGAAGTCCCATAAAACCAGCCACTCTTCTCACCTGTGCCGTAAATGTGATGAACAATTTGCATATTCATCTTGTGAAAAAGGTGGTAAGATCGGTCAAATGGAGTTCAGACTTTCACAAACATCATCAGAGAAGGTACCCGACGCTAAGATCGCGCATTCGTCCGCATACGTTACGATCTCAATGCCGTCTGGAGGGGCGGAATACAGGAGAGGTAGAGGTTAAACGGTTCAGGAGATATCACCCCACCTTGGGGATCTCCCTGTTTCACTCTACGTTGATTTGACTTCTTGTCCCTGAATTCCACGTCTGACTGACGTCCACACAAGTAATTGATCGTCCAATGTTTCAAACTTTGCTGGTGCGTAGTCTGCTCAATGTCTTTGAACAGCGTGGAGGGCTTCAAAGTATGAAAGGATTTTGATAAGTTGGGCGCAACATTGTCTTATGGCACGGTTTGTTCTGGTATGAGTGGAGATTGCATGCTGCGCTTTTGTAATGCTGTGCTGCTTACGGAACCTATGAGGTTGTTCGGCAACTGGAAAGCTATTTCTGACGCTGGGAAAGAGAGGAAAGCCTCCAGAGTCACAGAGTACTCTTTTCTTCGCGCTGTTACTCTGAGGTGTTGATAAATTGTCGATTAATATAACTTGCACACCTCTTCGGATCTGTCAGCTTAACGTCGCCAAAAGTGACTGAGATCCTATCTTCATTCTTCCCAGGGTTCGAGAGTGTCTTAACCATTGTGGACAATTATCTTCATTCTTCCCAGGGTTTGACACAATTTACTTATTCCGATTCCAATGTTGCAATCCTTGAGATGATCTAGTCACTTGTGAAATTTCCTTTTTAATTTTATTCATTTGACAGTTGTCTCCTTTATAAAAGTTTTCATTTCACATTTTCATAGAAACATAATTGAGCCCCAGTTCAGTCAGCTGGGTATTGCTGTTACCTTTTCTTGTTCTACCATGCTGTTGGGGGTAGACTACGGGATTGTCTCCAACTTTAATCACGAAGTTGGGGACACGCTGGGAGATGTTCTGGCGCAGCAGGCAGCAGCTCCTATCGCAGTAGTCCTACAGACAGATAGGACCAGAGTAGCCTCGGAGAGCTGCCCATTCCCTGCATCATTTACATTTCAGCGATGTTGACATATGGTGGATACAGATCTGCAAACGAAACAAATCCATGTCCCGTGGTTCCTCTCTACGCCAGAATGGACCAAAGAGCTTGGAACAGGCATTCCGGTATATATTGCCGCCGCCGCTTCTGTGGTTGGGGTGATCGAAGATTCCTCCGAGTCAATCCGGTGCATAGAACATCCCATGTGGGATGTTTCAACGTGGAGTACATTTTCCAATACGTAGTTGGGTCAAATACATTCTGCTTTCCAATTTTCCAATTTGTGAAGCTATAATAAATTGCACCATTTTTAGATTATGGTCCTCCGAAGGGTGGTTTAGTTGTACAGTATGGAAGGTTTATATTCGTACACTCCTCAAAAATTCATAAAATTGTTGTTTATTCCGGGTGATGTAGGGGATGAATGATACCAAGCAACGGTCTTGACCGGCTTTAACATGCCAAAGCCCAGGATTTATCTTGGACCTCTTTAATCTAGAGTGGACACTGACCTCCCCGTAGTGTCACCTGGAGAGCTGCATTTAAAATCCGTCAAAGGTAGTGAGCTAACATGTGACGCGCGTTCACCCATAAGAACGTTAAAAACTTGGGTTGGGCGTTGGGCTAGTAACTCACCCCATCAAAACACCGCATACTATGAAAAAACAAAGAAAAATAAGAAAAACAAACCCCTCTAAAGTTGACGAACCCCGCAAATTTTTTAAGGACCATGATCTGCGAATTTGCACCTGGAATGTCAGGACTCTCTACTGAGCAGGTGCGCACTGGCGGATGTACTTGGCAGGTACAAAGCTGATATTATCGCCTTACAGGAAGTGCGATGGAACCGGGTAGAAGTAAAAATTAACGATTATAGCTGCCATGAAACGAAACATGAGCTAGGTGTTGGATTTCTGGTAAATAGGTGGCTTAAAAATCTCGTCTCCAGCTTCAATCCTGTTGATGAGAGAATTGCCACAATCCGTATAAAAGCAAAGTTTTTTAACATCAGTCTCATCTGCGCACATGCCCCGACCGAAAGAAAGATGAACAGACCAAGGATAAATTCTACGAGCGCCTAGAGAGAGCATATGACCGCTGCCGTGGCCATGATATTAAGATTGTTCTAGGAGATTTTTAAGCTAAAATTGGGAGAGAAAATATCTTTGGTCCCACGATCGGAAAGTTCAGCCTTCATGAGGTAACATCCGACAACGGAATGAGGCTGATCGATTTTGCAGCGGCAAAAAACATGGTAGTGAGCAGTACCAGATTCCAACACCTCGACATACACAAGGCCACGTGGATATCCCCAGATGGGAAAACAAGAAACCAGATTGATCATGTTGTGATAGACGGAAGACACTCACTCGTCCAGTGTGTTAGATGTCCGATCGATTCGAGGAGCGAACATCGATTCGGACCACTCCCCTGTAGCAGCAAAGGTACGCACTCGTCTTAATGTTGCGGCAAAAGTACGATGTAACACAGGACGGAAGCTGGATGTCGAGAAGCTGCAAACACAACAGATAACATAAGCCTATTCCGCTCAACTGACTCACATGCTGGAAGGCGGCACTGCTTGTCCCGATAATGTGAAAGCGCAGTGGCAAAGAATAGCCCACTCACTTCAAACTGCCGCAAAATCTGTGCTTGGGTACCAAAAACCACCACCTAAAAATCTATGGTACGATCATGAGTGCCGTAAAGCTATTGAAGAAAAGAACTCGGCATACAGAGCAACCCTGCATTCAGTAGCAACACGAAACGCGAAAGAAAAATATCGGGAGAAGAGGAGAAGCGTATTTTCAGAAGAAAAAAGAAAGAGCAAGAAAAACGTGAGCGTGAGAAACTCGAGGTGTTCAGGAGTCAGAATGAAGTCCGCAAATTTTACCAGAGTGTAAAACACAAGACTGAAGGGTATGGTGAAGGCACATTCCCTGCAAAGATCATGAAGGGAATCTGGTAAATGATACAGATAGCGTACTGAGGATGTGGAAGGAGCATTTCATGAAGCTCTTAGTATCGAATATGGGCGGCGATGAAGATACACCAGAACCAATCGCAAACGACGACGTTGAATGTCTTCCACTTAGCCAAAGCGAGGTCATAACAGCAATTAATTGGCTGAAAAGCAATAAAGCAGCAGGAGCTGATGGGCTCGCCGAACTGTTCAAGACACGTTGCGAAATACTGATAATGAATATGCATCAGTTAATTACCGAAATTTGGCAGGAAGAGAGCATACCCAACGATTGGAACCTCAGCCTCCTATGTACCGTACACAAGAAAGGAGACAAGACGGTGTGTATAAACTACAGAGGCATAAGTCTGCTCCCAATCGCATAGAAAGTGCTGTCGAGTGTACTGCGGGAACTATTAAAACCCATGGTCAATAACATAATCGGGTCAAACCAATACGGTTTAGACCTGGTAAATCGACAATTGACCAAATCTTCACACTGCGCCAAATACTGGAGAAGAACCACAAAACACAGATCGACACATACCACCTGTTAGTCGACTATAAGGCCGCCTTCGACGGCCCAATTCGATCAAATGTGTTTCAAGCCATGTCTGAGTTTGGTATCCCTGCAAAACTTGTAAGATTATGCGGGATGACATTGGGTAATACAAGATCAGCTGTTAAAGTAGGAAGGAACCTCCCGGAACCTTTTGAAAAAACGAGGTTTCAGGCAAGGTGACAGCCTATCGTGTGACCTATTTAACATTCTATTGGAAAAGGTCATACGAGAAGCGAATGTATATACCGATAGAGATGAAAATAGCACTATATACAATAAGGATATAATGTTAATGGCCTACGCAGACGATATTGATATAATAGGTCGATCAACTCGATCCGTAACAGCCACCTTTGCGAAAATTGAAAAAGAGTCTGCCAAAGTGGGTCTGGCAGTCAACGGCGATAAGACAAAGTTTATGGTATCAACACGCAAGACGTCCCGTAGATTCGGACCAACTGTTGATGTTCACAACTACAATTTTGAGATAGTAAATGACTTTATTTACCTCGGCATCGCCATAAATAAAACGAACAACATCAGTTTTGAAATCAAAAGAAGAATAATATTGGCCAACAAATGCTACTTTGGGCTAAGTAAACAGTTTAAAAGCCACCTCTCGTCAAAAAAAACTTACACTCTACCAGACACTGATATTACCCGTACTTATGTATGGATCTGAAGCATGGGTACTTGCGAAAGCAGATGAGGCAGAACTTGGTGGGTTTTTTGCCTGATTAACCCGCTTCATGAGGATTTATTTTACGTTTGCGCTATGGAATTGACACTTGAACCCCAAACCCACTGGGTTAATCCGGTTAAGTGTAACCGGGTATACGGTGCTGTTTGTCGGAGAGACACGTAAAGGGATTAGAAGTGTCGATTCTCCATTATTAATCTTCTTCTCATCAGTATCATGATCAGGAAAAATAATATGAAGAACAGGTATGGTGAAAAACATGATGGTTGTTGGTTGGTTGATTGCCTACAAAACAAATACGAAATGTTGCCAGCGAAACCAAATAAGTACCAGCAACAAACACCAAGCGTTACCAAAAATGTTTATCAAAAAAGTAACAACAAAGCACCCATATCCCCCATAAAAGCAACAACAATGAAATAACAAACAAACGCTTGGAATTTGGAGAATTCGAAACTTTCAAAGAATGACTACAATCCACAGCATTTGTAATAGGTTAGCAGCAAATGTGGATAGGTCTATGAACGAACGCCTAGAAATGTGGCGATGGTCATACCTAAACGCAAGCACAAATTCCTCTGCGACCAAATCTCGTACGGGCGGGCTGGCTGGCAATCAGCTATGACAAACACCAGCAGCAGCGGCGGCAGCAGTTAAGGAATTTCTTCTTTTCACTCACATTTGTAGTTGTGGGCAAAACAAATTAAAAAATAAGCTTTGGAATGTGGCTCGGCAGCTGATAGCTGGTAAGTATATTTGTGCGTTGAATTATGAGCAAAAATATTTATGGAATTTCAAGTATTTGAAAAATGTCTTCTTTCTTTATTAAAACGAGCACTGGAATGTGAAGTCAATTTTTGAGCGAGGAATAAGTTGCTCAGGGATATTAAAAGATACCATCGAATACCACAATAGGCGTGGAATTTGTAAGGATGTTTATAGCCCATCAAATACCACAACAGGCGTGGAATTTTTAAAGATTTTTATTAGCTATCAAATACCACAATAAGCGTGGATTTTTTAAAGATTTTTATTACCTATCAAATACCAGAAGCGTGGATTTTTTAAAAAATGTTATTAGTTATCAAATACCACAATAAGCGTGGATTTTTTAAAGATTTTTATTAGCTATCAAATACCACAATAAGCGTGGATTTTTTAAAGATTTTTATTAGCTATCAAATACCACAATAAGCGTGGATTTTTTAAAGATTTTTATTAGCTATCAAATACCACAATAAGCGTGGATTTTTTAAAGATTTTTATTAGCTATCAAATACCACAAAAAGCGTGGATTTTTTAAAGATTTTTATTACCTATCACATACCACAAAAAGCGTGGATTTTTTTAAAGATTTTTATTACCTATCACATACCACAAAAAGCGTGGATTTTTTAAAGATTTTTATTACATATCACATACCACAAAAAGCGTGGATTTTGTAAAGATTTTTATTACCTATCACATACCACAATAAGCGTGGATTTTTTAAAGCTATCAAATAGCTATCAAATAATTTAGAAATCAAATTCATCATTCATCAAATTTTTTAGAAATCAAATACCACAACAAACGTGGATTTTTTAAAGATTTTTTTAGCTATCAAATACCACAACAAACGTGGATTTTTTAAAGATTTTTTAGCTATCAAATACCACAACAAGCGTGGATTTTTTAAAGATTTTTATTAGCTATGAAATACCACAACAAGCGTGGATTTTTTAAAGATCTTTTTAGCTATCAAATACCACAACAAGCGTGGATTTTTTAAAGATTTTTTTAGCTATTAAATACCACAACAAGCGTGGATTTTTTAAAGATCTTTTTAGCTATCAAATACCACAACAAGCGAGGATTTTTTAAAGATTTTTTTAGATATCAAATACCACAACAAGCGTGGATTTTTTAAAGATTTTTTAGCTATCAAATACCACAACAAACGTGGATTTTTTTAAAGATTTTTTTAGCTATCAAATACCACAACAAACGTGGATTTTTTAAAGATTTTTTTAGCTATCAAATACCACAACAAGCGTGGATTTGTTAAAGATTTTTTTAGCTACCAAATACCACAACAAACGTGGATTTTTTAAAGATTTTTTTAGCTATCAAATACCACAACAAGCGTGGATTTTTTAAAGATTTTTTTAGCTATCAAATACCACAACAAACGTGGATTTTTTAAAGATTTTTTTAGCTATCAAATACCACAACAAACGTGGATTTTTAAAGATTTTTTTAGCTATCAAATACCACAACAAGCGTGGATTTTTTAAAGATTTTTTTTAGCTATCAAATACCACAACAAACGTGGATTTTTTAAAGATTTTTATTACCTATCACATACCACAATAAGCGTGGATTTTTTAAAGCTATCAAATACCACAACAAGCGTGGGTTTTTTAAAGATCTTTTTAGCTATCAAATACCACAAAAAGCGTGGATTTTTTAAAGATTTTTATTAGTTATCAAATACCACAAAAAGCGTGGATTTTTTAAAGATTTTTATTAGTTATCAAATACCACAAAAAGCGTGGATTTTTTAAAGATTTTTATTAGTTATCAAATACCACAAAAAGCGTGGATTTTTTAAAGATTTTTATTAGTTATCAAATACCACAAAAAGCGTGGATTTTTTAAAGATTTTTATTAGTTATCAAATACCACAAAAAGCGTGGATTTTTTAGAGATTTTTATTAGTTATCAAATACCACAAAAAGCGTGGATTTTTTAAAGATTTTTATTAGTTATCAAATACCACAAAAAGCGTGGATTTTTTAAAGATTTTTATTAGTTATCAAATACCACAAAAAGCGTGGATTTTTTAAAGATTTTTATTAGTTATCAAATACCACAAAAAGCGTGGATTTTTTAAAGATTTTTATTAGTTATCAAATACCACAAAAAGCGTGGATTTTTTAAAGATTTTTATTAGTTATCAAATACCACAAAAAGCGTGGATTTTTTAACGATTTTTATTAGTTATCAAATACCACAAAAAGCGTGGATTTTTTAAAGATTTTTATTAGTTATCAAATACCACAAAAAGCGTGGATTTTTTAAAGATTTTTATTAGTTATCAAATACCACAAAAAGCGTGGATTTTTTAAAGATTTTTATTAGTTATCAAATACCACAAAAAGCGTGGATTTTTTAAATATTTTTATTAGTTATCAAATACCACAAAAAGCGTGGATTTTTTAAAGATTTTTATTAGTTATCAAATACCACAAAAAGCGTGGATTTTTTAAAGATTTTTATTAGTTATCAAATACCACAAAAAGCGTGGATTTTTTAAATATTTTTATTAGTTATCAAATACCACAAAAAGCGTGGATTTTTTAAAGATTTTTATTAGTTATCAAATACCACAAAAAGCGTGGATTTTTTAAATATTTTTATTAGTTATCAAATACCACAAAAAGCGTGGATTTTTTAAAGATTTTTATTAGTTATCAAATACCACAAAAAGCGTGGATTTTTTAAAGATTTTTATTAGTTATCAAATACCACAAAAAGCGTGGATTTTTTAAAGATTTTTATTAGCTATCAAATACCACAATAAGCGTGGATTTTTTAAAGATTTTTATTAGTTATCAAATACCACAAAAAGCGTGGATTTTTTAAAGATTTTTATTAGTTATCAAATACCACAAAAAGCGTGGACTTTTTAAAGATTTTTATTAGCTATCAAATACCACAATAAGCGTGGATTTTTTAAAGATTTTTATTAGCTATCAAATACCACAATAAGCGTGGATTTTTTAAAGATTTTTATTAGTTATCAAATACCACAAAAAGTGTGGATTTTTTAAAGATTTTTATTAGTTATCAAATACCACAAAAAGCGTGGACTTTTTAAAGATTTTTATTAGCTATCAAATACCACAAAAAGCGTGGATTTTTTTAAAGATTTTTATTAGTTATCAAATACCACAAAAAGTGTGGATTTTTTAAAGATTTTTATTAGTTATCAAATACCACAAAAAGCGTGGACTTTTTAAAGATTTTTATTAGCTATCAAATACCACAATAAGCGTGGATTTTTTTAAAGATTTTTATTAGCTATCAAATACCACAATAAGCGTGGATATTTTAAAGATTTTTATTAGTTATCAAATACCACAAAAAGCGTGGATTTTTTAAAGATTTTTATTAGTTATCAAATACCACAAAAAGCGTGGATTTTTTAAAGATTTTTATTAGTTATCAAATACCACAAAAAGCGTGGATTTTTTAAAGATTTTATTAGTTATCAAATACCACAAAAAGCGTGGATTCTTTAAAGATTTTTATTAGTTATCAAATACCACAAAAAGCGTGGATTTTTTTTAAAGATTTTTATTAGTTATCAAATACCACAAAAAGCGTGGATTTTTTAAAGATTTTTATTAGTTATCATATACCACAAAAAGCGTGGATTTTTTAAAGCTATCAAATAACTATCAAATACCGCAACAAGCGTGGATTTTTTAAAGCTATCAAATAACTATCAAATACCACAACAAGCGTGGATTTTTTAAAGATTTTTATTAGCTATAAAATACCACAACAAGCGTGGATTTTTTAAAGATCTTTTTAGCTATCAAATACCACAACAAGCGTGGATTTTTTAAAGATTTTTTTAGCTATCAAATACCACAACCAGCGTGGATTTTTTAAAGATTTTTTTTAGCTATCAAATACAACAAGCCTGGATTTTTTAAAGATTTTTTAACTATCAAATACCACAACAAGCGTGGATTTTTTAAAGATTTTTTTAGCTATCAAATACCACAACAAACGTGGATTTTTTAAAGATTTTTTTTAGCTATCAAATACCACAACAAACGTGGATTTTTTAAAGATTTTTTTAGCTATCAAATACCACAACAAACGTGGATTTTTTAAAGATTTTTTTAGCTATCAAATACCACAACAAACGTGGATTTTTTAAAGATTTTTTTAGCTATCAAATACCACAACAAACGTGGATTTTTTAAAGATTTTTTAGCTATCAAATACCACAACAAACGTGGATTTTTTAAAGATTTTTTAGCTATCAAATACCACAACAAACGTGGATTTTTTAAAGATTTTTTAGCTATCAAATACCACAACAAACGTGGATTTTTTAAAGATTTTTTTAGCTATCAAATACCACAACAAACGTGGATTTTTTAAAGATTTTTTTAGCTATCAAATACCACAACAAACGTGGATTTTTTAAAGATTTTTTTAGCTATCAAATACCACAACAAACGTGGATTTTTTAAAGGTTTTTAGTACTTTAAACTTCAATGGTCAACCATGAAATTTCCCCGTGAGTTGCAACTTAAGGGAGAAAGTGAAATAATTCACGGGAATTGCCGTTCATGATAACCCCGAATATCTTTCTTATTGGCAACTCCTTCGAAGCACAATTCCACAAGGTCGGGTTGATGTTACGTTTTAGTAGCATCATTGCGTCTTCCTTCCAAACAGTGTTGCTTTTGGTGGTAAGCTAGCTAGACTCAATTGCATAATGTCGGTTCGTTGTTTGGTGAGATTAGTTAGTGGGTTCTTGTGTCTCTGATTCACATTGAATGAATTGTTGCCATTCCCTTAATAATGAACACGCTGTGTTGTGTAGCCAGCCACATACAATTTTAGGTAGTGCCATTTGTATTTATTTTCTTACACTACCGCAGCCGGCATTGGCATTATTTTCAATTTTAAACTTTCTGGTACAATGTTACCAACATTTGTCTTAAACTTTTTACCAGGTTCTCAGCTAAAGTGGACAGTATGGCACATTGAATCAACAAAATGAAACAAATGTGTTGTTGTGGTTGATTTGTTTACTTTTTGCTCACGAGTTGGGAATTGAGGGCATAGCGAAGCACACAGAGATCTCTCTCAACATTTTTACTCAAAGAAATAAATGGGCCATACGAGACGACGAAACGACCAACTAAAAATTCATTTTATTTTCATGTTCTCTTTAAACTACCACTGGCGAGTGGTTCGTTTGTTTGACTGTTTTTTGTCCCAACAAAGATTTCTGACAAATGTTTCTCCTCCTCCCCATCATTTATTTTGTGATGACAGTTCTTTGTGTTTTCAGTCAGTTTTATGATGATGACAATGATAATGCTGTTCTTCCCTATGTTGTTGCTCACTGTGTTGACAACTAAAATGGCAATTCCAATAACAACAACATATCGTAGAGCAATAAATTTTCTCCGTTACTCTTAAAATTATAGCCGCACTTGCACAGATCTGACATAATCGCTATTAGGCCAACAGCATTGGCAGCAAGTCACGGCGAACACACAACTGCCACACAAAAGAATAATAAACGAGTGAGACCCAGCGAGCCACCACTCTGTGGAGATACAATAAAAATGTTTAACATTTAAATTTGTTTTATATTGGCGAAGTGGTGGCTTTCAACGAATTGATTTGTGCACTACAATGATTAAAATATGGACTAATTCAGACCACTCCTTTGTGTACACCCACACTAAATTTACTAATTATTCGCAAAAGTGTAAAAAATGTCTCGAAAGCTATGCCTCAGTAGACCAATTCTGTTATCTTGGAAACTTGGTGAACCCGGATGGTGACACAGAAGTAGATATTGAGCTAACATTAACTCGGAATATTCGAATCCAGTGTCGAAATCTGTCTTGCTTTATGGGTGTACGACGTGGAAAGTCACCAACGGCGTTACTAAACGATTACAAGTTTTCATTAATCGTTGAATGCGCCGGATTCTACGCGAGTAGTAACGAACGCTTACACCAAGCAAATCAAATGTATTTGGGATCTGTAATCCAAAAACGCCAATAGCAATGGATTGGAAACGCCGTGATAACAACAATATCCCAAAACAAGCTCAACGCTGGAATCCGCTCAGCCATGAGAGAAGAAGTGTTGGAATACCAAAGAAAACCTAAAGACGATCCACATAAACCGAAATGTGATCTATCGGATTAATCTGGGATCAACTTAGATATGTAGCTCCAAAGTAAGATGGAAAACGGCTATTGTTAGCGGCCTATGGTCCAGTGGGAGTTAAAGGAATAAAATTATAATAGGTCCACAACGGATAACCGTGTAGGTTTTTTAAATACATTCAGTCTTGTTTGTACCAGACAAAGTTGCTATAATTTTCAGTGGTATGTAAGAAGTTACAAAGAAACTATTCTCTTCGAAGATATGCCTATAAAATCTTTGCTAATATTCACTATGGCCTGTTCTACAAACAACAATGTTTTCAATAATGTTTGATATTTGCTTAAATTTTTCACTTTGTAGATCCGCAATACGCAACAGGAATCCCGATGTTGGCACAGAAGTAGATATTGCCAAAAATTAGTTAAGCTAAGGCAGCTGAAGCCTACGAACAAAGCTCGGAATATTCGAATCCAGTTACGAAATCGGTCTTGATTTGTTGGTGTACGACGTGGAAAGTCACCAAAGGCGTTACGAACCGACTACAAGTTTTCATTAATCGGTGAATGTGCCGGATTCTACGCGAGTAATAACGAACGCGGAGCGCTTACGCCAAGCAAATCAAATGGATGTTGGATCTGTAATCCGAAAACGTAAATGGCAATGGATTGGACATTTTCTACGCAAAACAAGCTCTACTCTGGAATCCGTTCAGCCATGAGGAAAGGGTGGGAATACCAAAGAAAACCTAAAGACGATCCACAGAAACCGAAATGCGATGTATCGGATTGACCTGGGATCAACTAAGATATATAGCTCGAAAGTTAGATGGAAAACGGCTATTGTTAGCAGCCTATGGCCTATGCGAGTTAAAGGAATAAAATAATAACAGGTCTACAATGGATAACCGTGTAGGTTTTTTTAAATACATTCAGTCTTGTTTGTACCAGACAAAGTTGCTATAATTTTCAGTGGTATGTAAGAAGTTACAAAGAAACTATTCTCTTTGAAGATATGCCTATGAAATCTTTGCTAATATTCAATATGGCCTGTTCTACATATAACAATGTTTTCAATAATGTTTGATATTTGCTTCAATTTTTCACTTTGTAGATCCGCAATACGCAACAGGAAAACAGCTGTAAGATCTAATAAATTCTGCAATTCTACTTCTGCTTTAGACTCGCTTACTGTAATGAAATCTGGATCATGATCATTTTTTAACCGCATCCACTTGAACGTTTCCTATAATTTCTTCCATTAGAATTTCCATAATTAGATGGTCCACTTCCCAAGGCCTATGTTTATACACGATTAATTCCATTCGATGACGGTGTGGGTTTCCCAGTTGCTATAATTTTCAGTGGTATGTAAGAAGTTACAAAGAAACTATTCTCTTTGAAGATATGCCTATGAAATCTTTGCTAATATTCACTATGGCCTGTTCTACATATAACAATGTTTTCAATAATGTTTGATATTTGCTTCAATTTTTCACTTTGTAGATCCGCAATACGCAACAGGAAAACAGCTGTACGATCTAATAAATTCTGCAATTCTACTTCTGCTTTAGACTCGCTTACTGTAATGAAATCTGGATCAAGATCATTTTTTAACCGCATCCACTTGAACGTTTCCTATAATTTCTTCCATTAGAATTTCCATAATTAGATGGTCCACTTCCCAAGGCCTATGTTTATACACGATTAATTCCATTCGATGACGGTGTGGGTTTCCCAAATAACGCCTAACTTGTTTGTATCAGACAATGTTGCAATAATTTTATAAACAAACAATTCTCTTCGAGGGCATGTCTATAAAATCTTTGCTTATTATATTCACTATGGATTGTCCAATCCATATAACATTGTTTTCACTGATGTTAGGCATTTACTTCAATTTTACACTTCGAAGATCCGCAATTCTTAAAGCTGTATGATTTAACAATTTCGGCAATTCTACTTCTGCTTTAGCCTCACTCAGATCAAATGTAATTTGTATCAGGATAACTTTTCATCCGTTTGAACGCTTCCACTTGGAAAGTTTGCTACAATTTATACTTATTCCTTCATGTAATTTTGTCTCCAGCCTGGTGTGTTACATACTAAATGCCAAGCTCTAGTAGACCTCCATTATTTTGTGTGGGATCTGCAAAACAAACACAAACAATTGGAGTTGTGGTGACTGTGTCTTTTTCACATCTGTTATAAAAATACAATAATAAATGAAGACAAAGAAAAGAGTAAAATACTCTGCTCACACAAATTCATTGTGCTGTTTGTTGCTCTTTAACAACGGTCGTTTTTATTCATTGTTGTTAACCGTCCGTCCCTTCCTATTGTCGCAATTAATTTTTGTACTAAAAATACTGTACAAAATAACTAACCGCAGGGGTGTTTTTTATTTTATTATTTTTAACAAAAATTTATTATTTAAAACGAATTTTCTACGTGCAAATCGTCACAGGTTTTCAGAATTCTCAGAAGGCAGATTACAAAATGGCATTTTACGTTATAACAAAAAACGAACTCATCATCTATTGCTAGCTACAACAATTCCGTTTAGCTTTCCAGAGGGTTGTTATTGGTTCGTTCTTCCATTGACTGGGTGCTGAGGAGAGTTGTTGTATGTCAACACTTGTACACACCTCCGCCAGTCCTCTCTCCTCTAGTCTATTGAAGCTTGTTTTATTTTTCGAAAGCAAAGAAAGATTTACTTGCTTACTTTTTTGATTGGTTGTTAATATTTTGTGTAAATTTCGTCAGTTTTTTTGAAAAGTGTTTGGTCGTCGGTCGGAAAGCTTTGTGTTGCTAGTTCTTTTTCTACTTACTGTTTGTTTCTGCTGTTTCGACACAGCACCCACCCTTCGAATTTGCATTATTAGGATTGCGAAAATTATAGCAAGCCACCCAAAAATTATTTGCAGTTTTTTTTATAACTGCACTGTTGGTTTGTCAGGGGTTTTTTTTTGTATTGTAAAAACTAATAACTTTGTTTTCTTTGGACCTGTTTTACTTACTTGAAATAGACGTTAAATTCAATTCAAATTTCAATTTTTAAAATTGTAATTTGGTGTGCCTTTGAAACACTTTTTTAGAAACTTTTCCTTTATACAACTGTCAAAATTCGAAATATTTGTAATAATTATAAGTGTGTCTGCGTACTCGATAATTTGTAATAATTATTACAAATTTACTGAATGTTGTTTTTTTACACAAATGTTCAGTAAAAGAGAATGAATTGAGAAACTTGTTTTGAAATTTTTATTACTGAGAACTTATAATTTTTACTGAAGGAATTTTGTTCAGTAACATTTTGTAGCTTTAGGCAGTTGTCAAAAGTTTAAAATATTCAAATATCATAATCGTAAATATTAATCAAATTGAACATTTTTACTGAATATTGTCTTTTTACTTTTTTAATTTTTTCCTTTGAAAGAGTATAAAATGCTTTACTCTCTAAAAAGAAGTTACTGAGTAATATTTACGGAGAAAGTACAAGGACAAACCTTATTACACATTATCGAGTACGCAGACAGGCATATTATCAATTCAAAACAATTTTTTTAATTTCATAAATACTTTGTTGTTTTACTTTTGGCCTGATTAAAAGTCTTTATGAGGATTTATTTGAAGTATACGCAATGGAATTGACATTTGAAATCCGGTGGATTTAATAAATCCAGTTTGTATATGCGAACGCATTATAAGACAATGCATTCTGTCGAAGGCACTGTTGAACTGACGTAACAGAAAACATATAGTGCCCGATCTTCATAAGTGTTTGGTCACACTAGAGTGGTTTCATTGAAAAAATGCCATGACATCATGAATTCCTGAAGTTTCAATGAAACCATTTTAGTGTGACCTTCGACTAAGATGCATTTCTCCTTAGTATTCTTTGATTGAATTCCATCGTTGAAAATTTTGCCTATTAGGGCGAAGATGATTTTATTATTAATTTCAATTAATTTCTCGTTGGAGTCGATGGAATATTATTTTTTGCAAGATAAAAAGGAATGCCGAAGTTTCGAACCCACACTACCACCATTATGTGACCTGGTTTCGCTGTTGGTAGCAACTCATCAGACATATTGGCTGTGGAGTGGCTTTTCATTTCATCGAACTTTTCATTTCTCGCATGCAATGCTTTTTTACAGTGATGAAGTTTTCCCATTCCATTATGGCTTCCACAAAAAACGTTTTTTTTTTGCGCAGCGTTGTTAAGAGTTAAGAGTTTGGCTCTGAACGCAAAGTCTTCATAATTGTTCTTATTCCGCTAAAACATCATACGATTTGTTCACGTAGCGAACAGGAAGATTTTCTGATAAAGACAGTGAAAGTCTTGGTGAGGGTTGCGTCTGTAGAGGAGACACATTTCTAGCCAAACAGGCATCTATTTTTACTACAGTCCACTTGAAAAAAGATTTCTACATGTGGTATGTCTGAGTTAAATTGATAACGAAGTGTGTTTATGACCTCTCCATAAGATTGTATAGCTGATGCGTTCGTAATATTTTCCATGGTGTTTTTCTTATGC
Organism: Musca autumnalis; assembly: GCF_047663935.1. Taxonomy (NCBI): domain Eukaryota; kingdom Metazoa; phylum Arthropoda; class Insecta; order Diptera; family Muscidae; genus Musca; species Musca autumnalis. The sequence goes on from NW_027411755.1 coordinate 196,846,947, forward strand.
GTTCCCTCGGGGGTAGCAGTAAAGTGTGGTACTGCCGAGGTAGAGTTGTTTAATGTGTACATACTGCCTATGAATAGCTGTATCCGGCGTTATATGCCCTATATTAGTTCGCTTTTAGAAGGTCATACCGTCTGGTAATGACTATAGGGGTGCAGCGCTGGCCGATCAAATTGATAGCTCCACGTTTTGCACGGTGAATGAAGACGCTCCTACGAGGATTAGAGGAAACTGCCACAGCTCGCTAGACATCACCATTGTGACACCAGGTCTGATATATTACGTATCCTGGCAATCTGTCATTTCCCTTAGCTCAGAACACTTCTCTATCATCGTCTCCGTAAACAGACCACCCGATTTCATAACCTCTGAACGCCGTAATTTCCTGAACCATGGGAAAGCAAGGGTTCAGAAAATTTACCAATCACCGCTTCAGAGAATTTCCCACCCCCTCAGATCCTCGGGTAGCTGAGAGAACTTTCCGGGACATCATCACTGCAGCAGCTGCTCGCTACATACATACCTGCTGGTCGAATACCCGACGCGACTAGCAAATGAGCGTGATGAGCTCCGTCGTACGAATTCTGAAGACCCAAGAGTTAGGAAGCTTACTCTTGAAGTCAATAGGCTAGTAGGCGAACATAAGCGGAAAAAGTGGCTAGACCACCTGACGCAATGCAGCATTGGTAAAGGATTAAGTAAATTGTGGGCAACGGTTAAATCACTCTCGTATCCGAAAAGAAGGATGAAAAAACGGCAGTTACTTTCACAGTGACAGTGACTGACCCAAAGAGGTGCGCGTGTTATTTTAACCGGCAGTTCATAAAGAGCCCCGAGAGTGATAGGGCGAAGAAAAGTGTGCTACGCCGTATAAGAACAGCCCTTCCAGCCGAGGAGGTACCACCACAATTTACGATGAGCGATGTTGCCATCCGAAACGCTGGTAATGCTCAAGCAACTGAGTGAACCAGAAGTTGGGTTTTAACAAGTGTGCTCAACCTAACGTTAGCCATCCCATATTATACCAGAAGCCTGAAAAGTTGGCAGGGTGGTCGAGCTACTGAGGCCTGGCAAGGATGTCAGTGAAACGTACATGCCGATTTCGCTCCTGTCGCCAGTAGCAAAGATCCTAGAGGCAGCACTTTTCCCCACGATGGAAGGTATTTTACAGTTGCCCAACATCAACATGGATTTCGAAATGCAACAACAGCATTAGACGCCATATCCACACATATACATAAGTAGAGGACTGAACGAGAAAAGGTCGTACGACCGAACAGTCATGGTGGCTCTTGACCAGCCATGAACATGAGCGTCGATTCATGGCACAAATACTACAGTCACACATATTATTTTGTGCATCATTGCTCTTGACCTATCGAAGGCTTTCGACATTCAACCATGCCAGCCATGTTTGAAACGTTGGGTAATCAACTATATGTGCGGACGCCAGTCGTTTGTGGAATTCAGAAACAAGAAGTCCAAAACCCGTAGAGTGAAACAAGGAGTTCCCCAAGAAGGGTGATATCTCCGGAACTGTTTAACCTCTACCTTTCTGAAATTCCGCATCTTCCAGTCGGCATAAAGATCGTGATGTATGCGGATGATTGTACGACCTTGGCGTCGGATCCTATCGTCGATGACGTACATATGTGATAGGTTAAATGTCTACATAGCTGACCTAGTGCAGTTCTTTCATCTGAGGAATATGAAGAAAATATCCGACGCTAAATCCACTGCCACACTGTGATTGGTGATGGTGTACTGATTCCGACCACTAACTACCCCAAAATACTAGGTGAAATTGTCGATAACTTGTTTAAGGCGTCCGCGCAAGCCACTGCTATTTGCGATAAGATCAGAAGTAGGAACAAGGTGCTTAAGTCGCTGGCCGGCTGTACTTGGGGAGCTGACAAAGAAACCTTGTTGACCACCTATAATGCAATAGGCCGGTCTGTGGTAAGCTATGCGGCGCCAGCGTGGTCTGCAAAGGTTAGCACCTTATGGACGCAACCAGTCCAGGTTGCACAATTCTTGATTCTGGATACAGAGGAACCGGATCCTGATAACTGAAATAATGCACGAACGAACATATTTGCGTTGCTACAACAACAAAAGGTTATTGATAGGTTAGTAGGACGAAATAAATGGATCTCAGGTGATCCTAGGAAGGGAAATCAAAAATAAACTCAACAACCCAGAAACATTAACGGACCTACGTTTGGAGTACATATTAACTTAACAATGCAAGGCAACAGGTTCTTTTTATTCATGGAGAAAGAAAGAACTTTTTACACCGTTAGCAAGGTGATTGCTATGTGAAACGTATTTATAAATAAAAACAACTCTCTGATAAGGGAATTTTAAAGAAATGCCGAAATATCCGAAATCTTATCCTTCTCAAACTGCAAGGGTGTAAAGCACAGCTCTCTATTATCCCCAACTCTTTACATAGCGTGGAAACCTATTGCAAAATTAAAGCAACAGAACAATAGCATACCTTCGAAGTGCTGTAGATAGAACCTGCAAGAATCTACTATTTTATAAATTTGTCAAATAATTTAGATATAGTGTCTTCTGCAGGTTCTGAAGCAGAGCGATAGTTTACCTACCAAGGTTATCAGGTGAACTTTCAATCATCCTATTTTCAAGTTTCGAGATGTCTTCCCTTCTGCTCTTAATTAATTCTAAAGTTCTTCAATTCAATCCATCTTCTTCTTCTTTCTCCGTCCTAATAAAAGTTTTTTCTTTTGGTTTGTTTGTTGAGAGGAGAGCATCGCGTCATCATCATCAGTATGTACCTGTATAAAAATTAAACAAAATGACGAACGAACTTTTTTCTCTTAGCTATTTAAAATACGACAACAAACATTTTCAACCGGCAAGCAGAATTTTTAGCAGACCTCAATCTTATTGTGTGAATAGAACAAAATATTGCACTAACCTAAAGAAAACAACAACAAATGCCACTCTGTGCTCTCTGTTTCAGGCAATAGAAATAACATTAGATACCGTACTCTGTAGCGTCATACATACTTATTTATACATGTGTGTTATACAAGTGTCAATAGAAACCCCCAATGTTAGAAGAGTACAAATAGCTGGACAATTGCTTGTTCAACACTATACCGCTAGCTAGAGTGCTGTATTTGGGTGTAAATGTTTTTTTTTTTTCGAGGGAAGGTGAGAGATTAGGGTTTCCTCTAAAAAATAGAATTTAAGAATCCCAAATGGGATTTATTTTGGAGGAATACCAACCTGAAACTCGTCTAAGGATTGAATCAGCGTTTCCGTGACTCTTTTGAAACCTCTTCCACGTCGATGCAGACAGAGGTCCACACTAAAGTGATTTCATTGAAAAAGATTCATGAAATTATGCGTTCTTAGATCGAGTTGAAATTCAAAGATGTCAATATTATAAGATAGGAAAAGTCAATTGTGAAAAATTAACTGTAGAGGGAGTTAACCTCTGTTGCTACGACATCATAGCAACATTCTGTTAAACGAAAACTGTTACTCATTGGAATATTGACAAGAAAAACATTAAAACTCAAATTTTACGGCGTTGACTTTTGTTTTTTTATTAAATAAAAAATAAGAAATAGTGAAGAAATAAATTTCAGCCACAAAACACGACGTTAATGTTTTCTGCCGCGAGAAATGGGAATCAAAAACGATTGGCATTGCTGTTATCAATTCCAGTGAGTTGTGTAGCCATCTGTAACCAAAATGTGGAACTATTAGCATATGTTTTTGGAAAATGCATTTGTTCGGGTCTTTATTGCTATACGTCTTTGTGAAATTATTTAATTGAAATCACTCGGGGACAAATAGAAAACAATCTTAACCAGTCTGATTTATGCAGTGCTAATACCCTGGTTACACTTAACCGGATTAACCCAGTGGGTTTGGATTTCAAATGTCAATTCCATAGCGCAAACGTCAAATAAATCCTCATGAAGTGGGCTAACCCGACAAAAAACTCTAATGTAACCGTACTATAAGATGTGGTTTTCCCAAACGATTCTATCAGGCATGTCACAGAAACGAATTCCGATCGAAAGTGGAATTGATTCCTTATTTGGCTTCTTCGGAATGAAACTACTTTTGTTAGCGGAATTTAATTTTTTTTTTTTTGGGAACATATCACTATAAAACACTTAAAAATAATAAAAATCACATTGATTTTCCTATTTTTTTTATCACTTTATGCCTGTTCCAGAACCTGCAAGAAGCTACTATTTTTTACTACGATAACATTTGCTCTGTTCCAGAACCTGCAAGAAGCTACTATTTTTTACTACGATAACATTTTTTCCTTTATGTTATCGGCAAAAATAGTAGATTCTTGCAGTACTGGAACAGGCCAATTTTTTCATTTATGTTATCGGAAAAAATAGTAAAAAGTAGTAGATTCTTGCAGTTCTGGAACAGACCATTTATTTAAAAAATCGCAAATATTCATATTAACGAAACCAATTATTTTTACCACAAAATTTTTCCTCAAACAATAATTAACCGTACAGCGAGTCTCAGTCAAAAATATCCACTTGAGTTTCTTTCATTAAAAATACGATTGCTAATAGTTAGTCCCGGGCCACACTAGAGTAATTTCAATGAAATTTTTACATGAAACTTTGAATTTTTTGGGAAAAATGCATAATTTCAAGAAACTAGTGTAGACGGTTTCATGTGTTCTGCAATTTTGATTTGTTGCAATATTCGTATGAATATACATACAGTGAGTGTCAAAAATATTCGGTTTTCAATTTCACCAATAATAACACCTCAGTATTTTGAACCTCATAACCAATATTCAAAAAACCAAATACTTAAAAAAATGTTGGTCCTGTGGCTATTAAAAAATGTATGTAGCATGAATCCATGGCAACCCTATAAGCGAGAATAACAAAGAACACGCTGTTAACCCTGTTTTCTATGCGTCAAAAATATTCGGTTTTTGTAAATTTTGTTAAATAAAACCGGTCAATATCGAACTTTTTCTGCAATATTAGTATAAATTTCAATAATTGCGAACAGAATCTTTGTTCCTGTGTGCAAAAATATTATATTTTATAACAAATTATTACAATTTAGGGCTAAGGAAAATCGCTATCCTAGAAAAGAATAAAAATGTTTATACTTCATTATAAAAACGGCAGAAATAAAGGGAATTTTTGCTTATTTTTGAATATTTAGTAGAATACATTTGAAATAATGTGCAAAAGTCACGAAAATATAGAAATAATCGATTTCGTGAAACACATAAGCCAGCCAAACCAAGGCCTGGGAGGGAAGGTAGAGGAATATCCTGAAAAATTACGGCTAAACCGCCCTTAATTTTCTTGAAATTGGTCACCGAGCCCTAAATGACTTTCAGAAGATAAAAAATATGCACTTACTTTCCAAAAAAATCGTAAGGATAAAGCCTTTCATGGCCTTGTAACACATCATAAGTCATTGATAAATACATGTCTCCTATAAGCTCCTTCGTACTTTTTGTGTTGGAGTACACAGAAAGGCCGGAAACTTGGTGGTATACTGATTTTCCTGCTTAGACATTTAAAACTAACTTCATTTCACCAGGTTTCTGATGTACATCAAGTTTTGAAGGTACATCAAGGCAAAATTTGAACTAGATTTTTGGTTATGTAAATAAGCCGATGGTGTGTGATGTGTTACAAGGCCATGAAAGGCTTTATCCTTTCGATTTTTTTGGAATGTAAGTGCATATTTTCTATCTTTTGAAAGTCATTTAGGACTCGGTGACCAATTTCGGGAAAATTAAGGGCGGTTTAGCCGTAATTTTTCAGGAGATTCCTCTACCTTCCCTCCCAGTCCTTGGTTTGGCTGGGTTATGTGTTTCACGAAATCAATTATTTCTATATTTTCGTGACTTTTGCACATTATTTCAAATGTATTCGACTAAATATACAAAAATAAGAAAAAATTCCCTTTATTTCTGCCGTTTTTATAAAGAAATATGAACACTTTTCTCTTTTCTAGGAAAGCGTTTTTCCTTAGCCCTAAATTTTAATAATTTGCTATGAAATATGATATTTTTGCACACAGGAACAAAGATTCTGTTCGTAATTATTGAAATTTATACTAATATTGCAGAAAAAGTTCGATATTGACCGGTTTTTTGCCAAAATATTTAACAAAATTTACAAAAACCGAATATTTTTGACGCATAGAAAACAGGGTTAACAACTTCTTCTTTGTTATTCTCGCTTATAGGGTTGCCATGGATCCATGTTACATACATTTTTTAATTGCCACAGGACCAACATTTTTTTAAGTATTTGGTTTTTTGAATATTGGTTATGGGGTTCGAAAATACTGAGGTGTTATTATTGGTGAAATTGAAAACCGAATATTTTTGACACTCACTGTACCTTAATTGGTCCATATGACCAAAACAGGCTGCCAATGAAAGCAATGAAGACAACTTTTTGGTCATATGGACCAATTAAGGTACATATGTATGTCTGGGCAAATACCGCCTTGGACCCTAAACACACAATTTCAACAGTAAAGCACAGAGGAGACTCTGTTGTGGTATGGCGTTGTATGAGTGCTTCCGGTGTAGGAAATCGTGTCTTTATCGAAGGAATTAAGGATAAGATGTATTATTTAAACATTCTGAAAGGATAATTCGAAATTTAGTAATTTTGAAATATTATGACCCCGAGCACAAATCACATACATACATATTTTTCCAAAATGGATGCTATGTAGCTGTCCAAAAGTGATTCAAACACCTCCCCGATCCCCGGATTTGAATCCTTTAGATAATTTATGGAGTATTTTGGAGACAAATATAAAAAATCGTAACATCTAAAGTATAGGAACCCTGAAAAATGCCTTGCAGGAACTATGGGGGAAAATTCAGATATCGTGCACCGAAAATTTAGTTAAATTTTAGCTAACAAGGCTAAAAGCTGTAAAGGATAACAAAGGATATCATACCAAGCCTGAAACCCTGAAACTTTTAGAGTGGACACTTCTCACTGCGAGGTAGAAATCGATGTTGTTTAACCATTTTTATTTTTGTATCTAAATTTACCTGAATTTCGTTAAATCTATTTTATTATATTTAAGTTAAAACGCTAATGTAAAAATATAAAAAGGAATGAAATCGCTACAATTAACCAATTCTTAGCAATTGCAGTTTTAATGAAAGAAACTGAAGTGGATACTTTTGACTGTGATTCACTGTATGTAAGTCCCAATTTACATTGGGCGAGTTTACTTGCGGCAATTGTCAGTTTGTAGGTGAGAGAGGGTGCTGAGAGGCAAAGGGTTACCATATGCCTCACCTCTCTCTCCTACAAAATGACAATTGCCGCAAGTAAACTCGCCCAATGTAAATTGGGACTAAAATAACATATCGGGTAAAGTACCCATTAGCATCGAAGATCAAATGTTTCTTAAGTTCCTCCTTAAATTGAACTCAATGCTATTTTACTGAAAATATCCCAAAATTAACAATTTCTATAGTATGTACATTGGCAAACCCTAAACAATTCAATTACTTTTGCCACTCCCCGTCTATTACTCAAAATGTATGCCAAAGAGTGGAGGGGAATTAGCATTACCCATTGTTAATTGAAGGAGAAAGAAAGCACATGGTACAATGAGAAAATAAAGTGTTCCATTGCATTTCAATTACTTGCCGGTTCGCTCGTTAAAATAATGGCGAACACAAACGCTGTGTTGAGTGACGACTTCTGTTGAGTTCCATCTGTTTCTTCTTCTCTGCTGTTATTTGTAATTATTTCATTTCGTTCATGCAATTAGTTTAGCAGCTAACTGATGAGGTTCATTCAACAAAACGACCACCGTATCTCGTTCGTCGTCATTATCGTAACAATGATGAAGAAGTATTTTAATTTTATTCCGTTAAATTGGAATTGAGATTACGAACGAAAATAATGAATATGAACATTATTTTGTCGACTGCGGTAGGTATTGTCATTTATTCAGTCATTTATTTAACGATGATGATGGTTTTTTAGTAGATGATTAAACTGAATTTAATCGTTTGTGACCAGGCGTCCATAATGACTGAAACGACTGACTGCATCTTCATTAAGATCCATTATTCGTTCGTTGGCACGGCGCGTCATACACATTCAGTCAGCTATCGTCATACATGTGTTGTGTAGTGTTGTACTTCAAACAGTACATCGGAGGCATTGGCTCGGCTCAGCAGCAGTGGCACGGCCAGCACATTGAGCTGTCGTCATTTTGTATTATCGTCATTGTCGCCATTATCATTATAATGCTCATTATTATGTTATAATTGACAAAGAGAAGTGAATGAACCAAACTGCAGTGAATGAATTGAAAGTGCCAGTATCTGTGTACGAAGGTACATACATATGTGCATCTTTCAGCAGGAATATGGGCGTGTAATGTTCTCACATAAAAAAGCTATTAAATTAACATGAGCGGAATTGTACCCTGCCTAAGGAGGAAATTTCAGATCCCATGCCACAATCGAAAAACAACAACCACAGAGCGACATAAAATCTAAAGCGGAGCCATTAGATTTAAAAAAGTGATGCAATCGGTGATGGTATGGTTATATGTGAGGTGAGGGGATTGTTGTCTTAAAAGTTAGAAGGAAAGGGGTGACTTGTGTTAATACGAAGTTTTCAGAAAATTATTCCGATAATTTCTTTTAAGAAATGTTCTTATATTTGTAAACCCGCAAGAAGTATGCGTATGATATTAATAGCCCATTTAGATATGACTTCATTAGCCGGATTTAGTACATTTTCAGGTTTTATTTGCTAATGTCCAATTTACATTAGCAACTTTTTCGTCATTTAGAGCTGTTTCGTCATTTATTTGCTAAAACAGGCAACATTTTGCGTCATTTACCATACAAAAATAAATGACGATAGCTACGTCATTTATTGTAAACAACGCACGAAAACACCATACTTGTATACGCAACCTTGCTTTTTCGTCATAAACTACCAAAAAATGCAACTGTTTTATGATGTCTTTGTTTGTTTGTGTGTGTTGTAGAAAAACAAAAATACTCAAACGATGATAAAAGTGAAACTAAATGGTTAAAAAACTTGCAAAAAGTATGTTTTTTTTGTTTTTGGAATTAATTTAAGTTATTTGATACACATTTGTGTTGTGAAATTCCTATTTTTCTGAATAAATATATTGTGTGCTTGTGTTTGTGTTATTGTATAAGTGTGTATGTGCGATTGTGTGCGTAAGCAAATGACGCAAAAAACAGATGTAAATACACTTCAATTGATTCTAGGATTTCGTAAAACGAAATCATTTAATATGCATATGTATGTAAATTGGACTTAAATCCAGTTAAAATCTAGCAGATTACCCATAAAAAAATTAAATCCTCTCATGGCTGGGTTTATTTTAAATCCGGCACAAATCCACCAAAAATACCGTGTTGTATTCGGTATTTGTGCAAAAAAATCCAACTCTACTCAAAAAGTACCAAAAGTTGCAACTCTTTTTGCAACAGCGTTTTTCGGGTTTTACACGTTTACGATTGTTCGCATGAGATTTTATGGAGTTAATAAATCTAAAGTTATTTGGAAATCATAAAATTATTATTTTTATACCCTACACCATAGTATGGAGGGTATATTAAGTTTGTTTTTCCGTTTGTAACGCATTGAAATACTCATTTGCGACCCCATAAAGTATATATATTCTTGAATAGGGTAAAATTCTAAGTCGATCTGAGCACGCCCGTCCGTCTGTGGTAATCACTCTAGCATCCACAAAAATGGAGATAGGACGCTGAAATTTTGGGAAAATGCGTCTTTTGTTTGCAGGCAGGTCAAGTTCGATGATGGGCTATATCGGTCCTCGTTTTGGTATAGCCCCCATATAAGGGTACCCCCCGATTTACGGTATTCTGACGTTTTTAGCTACATTTTCAGACCGATTTGGCTATAATTTGACATATAGGGTTCTTAAGTATCAATAAACTTATATAACAAAAGTTGTGGACATAGGTCCACGGTTTGGTATAGTGCCCATATAACGGTACCCCCCGATATACGGTATTTTGACGTTTTTAGCTACATTTTTAGACCGATTTAGCTATAATTTGACATTTAGGATTCTTAAGTATCAATAAACTTATATAACAAAAGTTGTGGACATAGGTCCACGGTTTGGTATAGCCCCCATATAACGGTACCCCCTGATATACGGTATTTTGACGTTTTTAGCTACATTATCAGACCGATGTAGCTATAATTTTACATTTAGGGTTCTTAAGTGTTGATAAACTTATATGTTAGAAGTTGTGGACATAGGTCCACGTTTTGGTATAGCCCCCATATAACGGTACCCCCGATTTGCGGTATTTTCACGTTTTTAGCTACATTTTCAGACCGATGTAGCTATAATTTGACATTTAGGGTTCTTAAGTGTTGATAGACTTATATATTAGAAGTTGTGGACATAGGTCCACGTTTTGGTATAGCCCCCATATAACGGTACCCCCCGATTTGCGGTATTTTCACGTTTTTAGCTACATTTTCAGACCGACGTAGCTATAATTTGACATTTAGGGTTCTTAAATGTCAATAAACTTATATAACAAAAGTTGTGGACACAGGTCCACGTTTTGGTATAGCCCCCATATAACGGTACCCCCCGATTTGCGATATTTTGACGTTTGTAGCTACATTTTCAGACCGATTTAGCTATTATTTTACATTTAGGGTTCTTAAGTGTCAATAAACTTATATTACAAAATTTGTGGACATAGGCCCACGTTTTCGTATAGCCCCCATATAACGGTAACCCCCGATTTACGGTATTTTGACGTTTTTAGCTACATTTTCAGACCGATGTAGCTATAATTTGACATTTAGGGTTCTTAAATGTCAATAAACTTATATAACGAAAGTAGTGGACATAGGTCCACGTTTTCGTATAGCCCCCATATAACGGTACCCCCCGATTTACGGTATTTTGACGTTTTTAGCTACATTTTCAGACTGATATAGCTATAATTTGACATTTAGGGTTCTTAAGTGTAACAAAACTTATATAACAAAAGTTGTGGACCTAGGTCCACGTTTTGGTATAGCCCCCATATAACGGTACCCCCGATTTACGGCATTTTGACGTTTTTATCTACATTTTCAGACCGATTTAGCTATCAATTGACATTTAGGGTTCTTAAATGTCAATAAACTTATATAACTAGTGGACATAAGTACACGTTTTGGAATAGCCCCCATATAACGTTACCGCCCGATTTCAGGTATTTTGAGAATTTTACCAACAAGTTTAACCCGAATTATCTGTAAATTGAACATTTGACATTTGAAATTCTTAGTGGTCACCACACCTCTCCACCAAAAATTTTCAAGAAATCCCCCTTATAACGGTACCTCCCGATTTTCAGTAATTTGATGATTTTAGCTACAATATTAAACCGAACTAGCAGTAATTTGACATTTGAAGTTCTTAGTGGTCGCAACACCTCTCCATCAAAAATTGTCAAAATAGGTCCATGTTCGGATATAGCTCCCATGTAACGGTACCTCCCAATTTTCTGTAATTTGGTAATTTTAGCTACAATTTTTAACAGAACTAACTGTAATTTGACATTTGAAGGTTGGAGTGGTCACCACACATCTGCATCAACAATTTTCAACATAGCCTCAATATAACAATACTTCCCGATTTTCGGTACTTTGAGGATTTTACTTAAAATGTTTAACCGAACGTAGGTCCATGTTTTTGTATAGCCCCAAAACAAACCTCCCGATTTTCCGTAACTTAGCTTTATTTTTTGGACGAACTTTCTGTAATTTGAAATTTAAAAGTCAACAAAAATTCTACAACAAAAATTGTTCATTTAATTTCATATTTTCGTATAGCCCACATACCTCCGAACTAGCTGTTAATGACATTTGAAGTTCCCATGTTATGTACCAATTTTCGGTATTTTGAGGATTCTAGCTGCAGTTTTTAACCGAATTAGGAGTTATTTGACATTAAAGGCTCCCATCAAAAACTGTCAACATAGGCCCATGTTTTATTATAACACCTATATAACAGTACCTCCCAATTTCTGGCCCACCAAAAATTGTCAACAGTTACGATATAGTCACCATAAAAAAGGGCCTCCCGAATGAAGAATTTTATGTACATTATCTGGCATTTTAACGTACTCACTTAAAGTTGGGGACAGGAATGAATATTTTATGGTGGAGGGTATGAAAAGTTCGGCCCGGCCGAACTTAATGCTTTTTTACTTGTTTTTCATTAGACACTTTTCAAAGACATAGAACAACTAAGACTAGACAAAATGCATGCAACAAAAAAACGTTTACGAAACTTTGTATAGAAACATTACCCTTAACAGGTTGCAGTTAATTCAAAATCGCAACCAAGGAGGAACATTTCATGTAATGGTATCAGAAACGAAATTTACGAATTCAAGGATCTATTCATGAATAATTCTATGTCAATTGGATCGGTAAATTCGGTTAAATACGTAAAACTGTATAAAAGAAAAAAGTGTTATTTCACCATATCGTGATATAACATTATGTTAAATTCAAAAGCCATTCACTGAAGAATGATAGCAAAAAATTTCTTATCTTGTTGTATTTATGTCTTTGCACTTTTTTAAAAAAAGTACGATTGATACCATGATACAAAAATGTATCCCTGTGTGTAAAATATACCAATATGAGCAAAGAGGGGACGATACCTCATACGAGAAATTGTAAAAGTCTAACACACGACTTTATTAGTTATTTTGTATGTATACGTAAACAAACATCAGCTGACAGTTTATATCCTCGAAAAGCTAAGTGTAGCCAGCACAGATTAACCCACTGGATCTATTAAACCCAGTGGGTTAACCTTCAATAGTGTAACCGGGGTATTAAATCTGGCATAAATCCTCGTATACAACTCTGTTTTTTGCAACATGTTGCTAGAAAATACAAAAAGTTGCAAGCTCACACAAGAAAGAAGGTAGATGCATAGGTGAATTGCTACACTAAAAATAATTTAAAATCATGACACAATTACCCAGGTAGTGGCATCGTAAAATTTTGAATATGTTATGTCAAAACTTTCTTTATGTTGTTGTGGAAATTACAACAAAATTATACATCTTTGTGTTTATTTCAGCTTTTGTCCATATTTTGTTGTATTCAAGTATTTGAATAACAACAAAATGTTTTACAGTGGATATGAAATTGATTAGTTGCGGGCGGAGGGTCGGGAATACTATAGTTTCAGTTGTCACCAAACAACTTCATCAGTTCCCTTTTCCGCCGACTCTGTATCGATAAACAGGTCAATAAGCCCATCCAGCAAATTAAACAAAATGAGAAATTTGCTATATGGCCCTAAAACTGATTACCCTACAATTTGAGTCGAACTAAAGAATTTTATATCCACAACTGTGTTTATGTCGTCTTTGCTTTGCAAAGAATACGAACATAGGAGTGTTGCTTCAATAAGCGGGGGTAAAACAACGAGAAAGTTGTTGTTTTTGCATTACGCATTGATCAACAAGGCCGTGCTGATGCCTATTATTGTTGTTGGCGTTTTTTATTGTTGGACTGCAGAATTTTACATCTTTGTGTTTATTTCAGCTTTTGTCCATATTTTGTTGTATTCAAGTATTTGAATAACAACAAAATGTTTTACAGTGGATATGAAATTGATTAGTTGCGGGCGGAGGGTCGGGAATACTATAGTTTCAGTTGTCACCAAACAACTTCATCAGTTCCCTTTTCCGCCGACTCTGTATCGATAAACAGGTCAATAAGCCCATCCAGCAAATTAAACAAAATGAGAAATTTGCTATATGGCCCTAAAACTGATTACCCTACAATTTGAGTCGAACTAAAGAATTTTATATCCACAACTGTGTTTATGTCGTCTTTGCTTTGCAAAGAATACGAACATAGGAGTGTTGCTTCAATAAGCGGGGGTAAAACAACGAGAAAGTTGTTGTTTTTGCATTACGCATTGATCAACAAGGCCGTGCTGATGCCTATTATTGTTGTTGGCGTTTTTTATTGTTGGACTGCAGAATTTTACATCTTTGTGTTTATTTCAGCTTTTGTCCATATTTTGTTGTATTCAAGTATTTGAATAACAACAAAATGTTTTACAGTGGATATGAAATTGATTAGTTGCGGGCGGAGGGTCGGGAATACTATAGTTTCAGTTGTCACCAAACAACTTCATCAGTTCCCTTTTCCGCCGACTCTGTATCGATAAACAGGTCAATAAGCCCATCCAGCAAATTAAACAAAATGAGAAATTTGCTATATGGCCCTAAAACTGATTACCCTACAATTTGAGTCGAACTAAAGAATTTTATATCCACAACTGTGTTTATGTCGTCTTTGCTTTGCAAAGAATACGAACATAGGAGTGTTGCTTCAATAAGCGGGGGTAAAACAACGAGAAAGTTGTTGTTTTTGCATTACGCATTGATCAACAAGGCCGTGCTGATGCCTATTATTGTTGTTGGCGTTTTTTATTGTTGGACTGCAGAATTTTACATCTTTGTGTTTATTTCAGCTTTTGTCCATATTTTGTTGTATTCAAGTATTTGAATAACAACAAAATGTTTTACAGTGGATATGAAATTGATTAGTTGCGGGCGGAGGGTCGGGAATACTATAGTTTCAGTTGTCACCAAACAACTTCATCAGTTCCCTTTTCCGCCGACTCTGTATCGATAAACAGGTCAATAAGCCCATCCAGCAAATTAAACAAAATGAGAAATTTGCTATATGGCCCTAAAACTGATTACCCTACAATTTGAGTCGAACTAAAGAATTTTATATCCACAACTGTGTTTATGTCGTCTTTGCTTTGCAAAGAATACGAACATAGGAGTGTTGCTTCAATAAGCGGGGGTAAAACAACGAGAAAGTTGTTGTTTTTGCATTACGCATTGATCAACAAGGCCGTGCTGATGCCTATTATTGTTGTTGGCGTTTTTTATTGTTGGACTGCAGAATTTTACATCTTTGTGTTTATTTCAGCTTTTGTCCATATTTTGTTGTATTCAAGTATTTGAATAACAACAAAATGTTTTACAGTGGATATGAAATTGATTAGTTGCGGGCGGAGGGTCGGGAATACTATAGTTTCAGTTGTCACCAAACAACTTCATCAGTTCCCTTTTCCGCCGACTCTGTATCGATAAACAGGTCAATAAGCCCATCCAGCAAATTAAACAAAATGAGAAATTTGCTATATGGCCCTAAAACTGATTACCCTACAATTTGAGTCGAACTAAAGAATTTTATATCCACAACTGTGTTTATGTCGTCTTTGCTTTGCAAAGAATACGAACATAGGAGTGTTGCTTCAATAAGCGGGGGTAAAACAACGAGAAAGTTGTTGTTTTTGCATTACGCATTTGTTGTTATTCAAATACTTGAATACAACAAAATATGGACAAAAGCTGAAATAAACACAAAGATGTAAAATTCTGCAGTCCAACAATAAAAAACGCCAACAACAATAATAGGCATCAGCACGGCCTTGTTGATCAATGCGTAATGCAAAAACAACAACTTTCTCGTTGTTTTACCCCCGCTTATTGAAGCAACACTCCTATGTTCGTATTCTTTGCAAAGCAAAGACGACATAAACACAGTTGTGGATATAAAATTCTTTAGTTCGACTCAAATTGTAGGGTAATCAGTTTTAGGGCCATATAGCAAATTTCTCATTTTGTTTAATTTGCTGGATGGGCTTATTGACCTGTTTATCGATACAGAGTCGGCGGAAAAGGGAACTGATGAAGTTGTTTGGTGACAACTGAAACTATAGTATTCCCGACCCTCCGCCCGCAACTAATCAATTTCATATCCACTGTAAAACATTTTGTTGTTATTCAAATACTTGAATACAACAAAATATGGACAAAAGCTGAAATAAACACAAAGATGTAAAATTCTGCAGTCCAACAATAAAAAACGCCAACAACAATAATAGGCATCAGCACGGCCTTGTTGATCAATGCGTAATGCAAAAACAACAACTTTCTCGTTGTTTTACCCCCGCTTATTGAAGCAACACTCCTATGTTCGTATTCTTTGCAAAGCAAAGACGACATAAACACAGTTGTGGATATAAAATTCTTTAGTTCGACTCAAATTGTAGGGTAATCAGTTTTAGGGCCATATAGCAAATTTCTCATTTTGTTTAATTTGCTGGATGGGCTTATTGACCTGTTTATCGATACAGAGTCGGCGGAAAAGGGAACTGATGAAGTTGTTTGGTGACAACTGAAACTATAGTATTCCCGACCCTCCGCCCGCAACTAATCAATTTCATATCCACTGTAAAACATTTTGTTGTTATTCAAATACTTGAATACAACAAAATATGGACAAAAGCTGAAATAAACACAAAGATGTAAAATTCTGCAGTCCAACAATAAAAAACGCCAACAACAATAATAGGCATCAGCACGGCCTTGTTGATCAATGCGTAATGCAAAAACAACAACTTTCTCGTTGTTTTACCCCCGCTTATTGAAGCAACACTCCTATGTTCGTATTCTTTGCAAAGCAAAGACGACATAAACACAGTTGTGGATATAAAATTCTTTAGTTCGACTCAAATTGTAGGGTAATCAGTTTTAGGGCCATATAGCAAATTTCTCATTTTGTTTAATTTGCTGGATGGGCTTATTGACCTGTTTATCGATACAGAGTCGGCGGAAAAGGGAACTGATGAAGTTGTTTGGTGACAACTGAAACTATAGTATTCCCGACCCTCCGCCCGCAACTAATCAATTTCATATCCACTGTAAAACATTTTGTTGTTATTCAAATACTTGAATACAACAAAATATGGACAAAAGCTGAAATAAACACAAAGATGTAAAATTCTGCAGTCCAACAATAAAAAACGCCAACAACAACAAAATTATTTTTTTATAAAGGGATTTGACTTTTCATATTCGATCAGCTGGTGTGATACCACTACCTGGTAGTTCTGCCATGTTTAAAATGTAAAAATTTGTAAACAAGGCAGAAAAATTAAATTTGTTTTGATGTACAAAGTTGATTTTAATCAACCAAGACTAATATTTACGATGTCTAAACGATAAAATAATTCGTGTATTTATTTTAGATGAGCAAACTGCCGTAAAATTATTGTTTATTTGCTCTTTAGTTAGCATTAGTAGCATAATGTGCTAACATTTTCAGTATTAAACAATAAATTTGTAATTTGACGTATGTTTTTTGAGACGAATTCAATTTACAAAAAATTCTTTTGACGTTTCAAATTCGATCACATGGGCTGATGCATCTACCTTGGTAATTGTGCTATGAACAAAAATCAGCTGACTGCCATTTAAATCCTCCAAAATGTATATTTAAATGCAATGAGATTTGTATTGGATTTATTAAATCCAGTCGAGGATTTGTGGCTAGTCTAAATGAGCTATAAAACAAAAACCTATTAGAAAAGGAGATAAAGGCCTGGGGCTGGATTCTTGTTCTATGAAAATTTGAAATGAAAAATAGGTATTTCCTTTATAATTTTTTTTCATTTGACAGTTTTCACCTTTATAAAAGTTTTCATTTCACATTTTCGTAGAAACAGAATTGAGCCCCTGGATACATAAGCAGCCTCGCTTGTTTGGCTGCTTCATTTCTGAAATAATAAAAAAATAAAGAAGAGAATGGCAACCTATTTCGAAATTGGCTCGGTCTTCTTTATTCTTTTATTTTTATTATGTCAGAAATGAAGCAAGACAAGAAAGCCGGAAGTTGACAATTTATAAAATAAATGCAAAAGCCAAAATATCAGTTTGCACTTGGAATTGTTGTTTCGCCAAGGCAACAAACTTTATATCGCAACACTGAATTTACAGGAATAGCAAGTAATGCCACTACTTATGAAAATCAATTTAATTTCGAGGGATGAATGGACTACAACTTATAACACAAATGGAAATGGATTTTATAGTCGGCAAATTAAGCCTATCTCATTTTTGAGACTATCTCAGAGACTTGCGTTTTTTTTTTAATTGTGAACTCCAGTGCTTACCGAAAACCGAATTTCTCTAAATATTATTTCGCTTATTATATGTAAAAGCTGGGTTTTGTAAAAATTAGAATGGTTCTTGTTGCTTTAGCAACGCAAATATGTACATACATATGTTCGTTCGTGTATTAATTCAATCAGCTTTACCATGGTTCAGAAAAGCACGGCGTTCAGAGGTTATGAAGTCTGGTAGTCTATTTACGGAGACGATGATAGGAAGGTGGCCTAAGGCAAGGGCAATGACGGATTGACAGGATACGTCATTTATCAGATCTGCTTCCACAATGGTGATATCTGGCGAGCTGTGGCAATCTCTTCTAATTCTCGTAGGAGCGTCTTTATTAACCGTGCAGAACATGAATCTATCAATTTGCCCTCTTTTCATTACCTAGGAAGGAATGCCAAAGCTTGTGAAATGGCATGAAAGCAGTATTGTTGCATGTTTCAAGCCAAATATCTTTCAGTATGGGCATAAACATGAAGAAATGTTATGAAACACAAAACGGACTCCAAATTTCAGATAAGGCTTCTAATAAACCTGTCAGTTTGGTTTACGGGTTGAAGTTGTTTGGGTAAAGGAGCGTTGGTAGGAGCGTCTTTATTCACCGTGCAAAACATGAAGCTATCAATTTGCCCTCTTTTCATAGGCATGAAAGCAAAATTGTTGCATGTTTCAAGCCAAATATCTTTCAGTATGGGCATAAACATGAAGAAATGTTATGAAACACACAACGGACTCTAAATTTCAGATAAGGCTTCTAATAAACCTGTCAGTTTGGTTTACGGGTTGAAGTTGTTTGGGTAAAGGAGCGTTGGTAGGAGCGTCTTTATTCACCGTGCAAAACATGAAGCTATCAATTTGCCCTCTTTTCATAGGCATGAAAGCAAAATTGTTGCATGTTTCAAGCCAAATATCTTTCAGTATGGGCATAAACATGAAGAAATGTTATGAAACACAAAACGGACTCTAAATTTCAGATAAGGCTTCTAATAAACCTGTCAGTTTGGTTTACGGGTTGAAGTTTTTTGGGTAAAACTAAGCCACTAGACCTAAACTCACATTTTCTCACGCTATAATTTATGATGCTCCTGCAAGAGCTTTTATAACGGGGTCTCGTCCCACAACCGTACCGATATGGTTGTGCAAAATGTATACAGGTTGGTAAAAAATGCGAAGATATTAAGTGATGACGACTTCGCCTCCAGAAAAAAGGCCTTCATCAAAGAAGATACCTTACAAGAAACTCCCCTCTTGAAAATGTTGGTGTAAAAACGGTTAAACAAATTATATTAAATGTGATGTTTTTAAAAGATTCGGGTGTTATAAGAAAATTCCTAATACGACTTGTAAATAATAAAACTTATTTTAGAATTACCAAGGTGGACATTTCGAGCATATCCGAATCCTTGTCTTTGATTCGAAAATATGGATGAATTGTGACGTAGGTTTACAAATCTTTAAAGTACATTTAGCGAACTCTGTAACTCATTAGACTTATGTATACACGTAGCAGACGCAGAACCATCGAGTCTCGAAGAAGTGGAACTAAACCTATGAATCGACAAGTTTCCTATACAGAACTACTTCTTGACATTGGGTATTTAAAAAGAAGAATACGTCATGTATTAAAACCTAAAACTGGTCCATTTATGTTCTAAGTGGGCGGCAAACCACTAATCATAATAGCCCATAAAACCATTTTAACCCATTAAATCACCATACCATTTAAAATAAAAATGGGGAAATTTACATACATTCTTAAATACTGTAAATAAATACCTAAATATAGGTACGAAATACAAAAAATTTTGAAAAAAAAATATTAAAACTGGTTTTAGAGCTGTAATCGAATGGGAACAACGGGGCCACGGGTATACTACTTTCCTAAAAGCATCGGACAGCGGTCCGCTGTGAGTCGCGTCAAGTATTACTAACAAACACATGAAAACTTCAAACAAGAACTTGGCATCACACACACTGTTTTCATGTGATTGTTGTAACGCGCCACTCAACGGAGCTATTGTGCTGAGGCCTTAAGGTAGGACGTTTTATGGCACTCGCGGCATCGCTATTGATTTTTTATCCTTTTTGGGAAAGTGGTTTTCACGACTAGTTGCAACAGTTGGAGCTAGCGACCGTTTGAAAATATTTACCTTCTGGGTATAGTTTCGCAGATGAAATCTAACAATATCTCCTTGAAACTCAAACATAGTACACACTGACCAACAAAACTGACAGTCATCGAGGTCTATTTCGTTAATATCAAACTCTAGCTGAATAATTACTTTCCTAATATGTAAATAATACGTTACATATTGTATTTCATATATTTTTAGCTAAAGAAAATCTTTTATTTGCGAGAAAAATTTAATAAAAGTACTTTGACTGTCAGTTTTGACTGTCGGTGTGTACCCCGCTTTAAGGTCAGTTTTAAATTTTAACCAATGTCCATGCATTTACTACATTGGAACTCAATATTGTCGAAATGAAAAATACTGAAAAACGACCCCAAAATACGATTCCATTGATGAAACCAATGATTATCATTTGTAAACACCCACCCGACGTTGTCGCTTTCGAACACAATAATCGACTATTTGTATAGCTCTTTATCAATGACGCACTAACAAATGCACACACCCATTGACTGGGTGCTAGTGACCGAGCTAAAAACAAGAAAACCACACATCACACAATTGCTTTGCGCGCCAACACACTCAACGGGGCAACTGAACCAACCAATCAATTCAACTTTGCTTGTATGACAGACAACCTAAAAAGAAACGAACAACGGAAATGCCGTTGCTACAACGGCTGTTCGCCTGTTACCGTGTGGAACATCAACGGCTTAAAAATGTGATTGGGCCACTCGGATTGGTCGATTGGGACAAATTGCCGAACGACGGCACAAATAATGTGCGCGGCCAATTTGGTTGGATGAGACAGAAACCAAATGGGAAAGAAGAAAAACGCCGACCGAACGAACAACAGCATTGGTTTTTTGACGATGGCGAAAGAAGAACGCAAACGCCGACTGGTGTGGCGGTATATCGGCGTTCGTATAATTCATTCGTTGAATGCTTTTGTTGTTGTTAATACTATTTCATTGTGCTCAGTGAATTGAAACGCAAAATTGAGGAAGAACGCCGAAAGTAACTCGTTCCGTTTTTCTTGGTTATCTTGAGTAGCAAGCAACTAGTAGAGCAACAACGCCGGCGCTTTATGAGCTTAACCACCTCTGGCTGGGTACGAACTGAATTAGCAACAAAGGACGGCGGTATTCCATTTATATGAGACAAAAAGTAATGGAATTGAATGAAGAAACTGTTAGGAACCACCCCGACCACCGAAATACCTCTGTTTCACAAAATTCAATTGACTATCTGTCGTCTTTCATTTCGGAAAGAACAAAATGAGTTTTCAGCAATGAATGAACCGATGATATTTAGCTAGCATATAGCGGCGTTGCATTATTTCTTTCAGTTGAATTCAAAAAAGTGGCTTCGTTCATACACTTCAGCGCGAGTGAGATGATGACACTGACGGCGCAACCGAAAATTCCGAAATTCTTCTGTGCGAAATATGACACTAAATAATAGGCGCACAAAATCGTTGAGCAGGCTGAAGCATTACTGACTATCATCAAACTCATATAAAACTTTTTAGGTACTAAACGCTGAATTTTTCTTTGAACATATGGCAATTGCATTAGAGTGAAAGAGAAAGATATATTGATATTGTATACAGCGGTTTTAGCTAACTGAAATGGGTTGCCATCAATTTATAAATTATAATAATTTGTGGATATATTTTATAACACTAGGAGAAGACAAGGACATGAAAGCATACTTCGGGGGGTGAATTCTACATTCTACGATAACCCAAAAATAAGAAGTAAAAACTTTTCATAGCTTACACGATTCTTGTACTATGTAAACACAATAAATATTTTATATTTTAAATTGAGTACTTGTAGTTGACAATCGGTTGAAAAATATTTTCAAAGAAACAAAAGCTTCGTTCCCGTACTTTTTTAGTAGTAAAAGTTGCAAAAGAGAGAACTCTCAAAAATTGCTATTATGTGCAACATTTTCAAAAAAGTACAGGAACAGAAAAATTGGAGAAATGCAAAAATGTGTCAAAATCAAAAATGTCATCACAAATCCGACTGTAGAAACCTAGCAAAAAGCTTGTGAAGTCAATTTGCACCGCATTTTTTGCTGAATATTGGAATCTGTTCTGTGCCTGGACAAATATCACGTTCAACAATTATTCTTGAAGATTGTATGGACTTTTTGCCACCACCATATTTGCACAAATGGAGAAGAAGAACGGTAAAGATCCATCTGAGCAGAATCTCAACAAAGTTGTCGATAATTCCTGGACAAAATTATGGTATTGTGTATGTACTATATTTAGCTGTGCAGATATTCGTATTCAAGAGCATTTTCTGGAATCTTCACTTTAGAATTGGGTTAAAGACGGCTACAGAATCATCAAAAAATTTTCGGATTATGCAGACGGGCATCATAACGGATACGACAAACAGATTTGTTTCTGTAATTGGAAGGAACCACTATGGCAGTTTTGGCTGTAGCCAATAGAGAACTATTGGGAATTACAATTGATATCGTTGGGGTAGTGACGGAAGTCGTCGTTTTTTATTTAAGTAATTTTACACTCAACCAAAGGGACGTTATGGCGATATTTTTGAACTATTGCTTCAGGCTGATGAAGAAAATATGCAGTATGTCACCGTGTTGCAGTAGAATCACGGCCGCCTTGCACTTAAAAGGTCTCCTGCTCAATCCCTGATCACGACATCAATGTTTTCGGCAGTGGCAAATCCCCTTGGAGAAAACTTCTCTGCAAATGGTGTCGTAAGACACACTGTTTGAACTCGCCGATAACAAGTAGGTCCCATATAATTGGGCCAACATAAATCGGTGTGTACTCATTGGTGATAGAAGTCTCCCTTGTCCCTTTGGGGATGTACATACGTATACAGTATGCCTGACAATATTTTATTATTAAAAGAAGTGCACTATTATTAAAATGGACAATCATAATAAATGCATCTATACATTTTATACTCAAAAAAGTATGTATTTTCTTTAAATCTTTATATAGGAAATACTTCAAATTTGTTCATATAAAGCTATGTCAACAGACAAAACTATGGCTCCCAAAATACTACCATATAACAATTAGTTGTTATATTAACCTCTACCGTATTGCTTTCTTTAGGGTTACAACTTCAAGATTCCGGTCTTTGTTGTTGTTTATGTACAAAACTCAAAGATTATTCCCATCACAATTTATTGTGGTAAAACCAGAACTATGCTTATCACAAGAGCTTCTAATTTATAACAATCACAATCACAAAATATGCACAACTTCTGGCGGAATGCTTTTGAACAAGGAGAGGGTCCGGATTAGCTTTTCGATGACCTCGAGTTACTGGAAGCAAATAAGCAACAAATAAGAAAATATGGTATTTTTGTAAATAAATAAAGCAATTGCTTACATATGTATGTACTTCAGGCAACGATTGCCACAACGTTTTGAACATTTGGAGACCATCGCAGCTGAAGAATGCTAGCTGCCAATGCAAACGCTAGTTGTAGCCCATGATGAAATTATAAGGTGGCGTAAAATGGCCAGCTGATTGGTTTCAATCTGTCAAATTGTTTGTTATTGTGAATTAATTGTATGAAAAAGTAAACAAACATTTTGACAGCTTGAAGAATTTTCGGTCAAATCAGAGTTGTATTTGTGCTCTTTACGTGACCTGTTAAATAGATCTTGTTGTAGCCCAGTTAAGATCCGGACAATGCAGCCGCCTCAATTCGTATTGGGCCCGAATTAAGGGCAAGATACCCACCACATGACCTCCATCTGTTTAGCTACCAGCCAACCCCACTCACCTGTCTCCTGATTTTATATGGACGTAGTCAGTCCAAGTTGCAGGATGTTTGAAATTGGATTCAGAGGAAGCAGAACTAGATAACTGCATAAAATATACGAAAATATTTTCGTTGCTACAGCAACTTTTTGAGTCCATCTGCTTCATATGTATCTATGTCACAAAAAGCTGTTTAATATTTTTATATATTTTTTAATGTTTCCTTAAGAAATCTTTTAAATCTTTCGTTTTTTCCTTCCTGTTAATAGATTGTGAACTGAATCTTTTTTCAACCTATTTAACCCTGGCAATTAAATGTCATATTTACAAATTGCTAGATTTGCTACTTTCTGCTCACCCAAATTTGTGTAGTAGAAAATAGCAGAAGAGAGCGCCATTCAGCGCCATTTTTGTTTAAAGAGAAGTTCAACTTTTGCTACTTTTTGGAGTACAGGAACACATTTTTAGCATAAAATTGGAAAAATAGTACTAAATAGTACTATTTTGCAGGTTCTGGAACACAACTATAAAATCGCCTTTATAAAATACGTAAATCGGATTTACAACTGTGGACAAGATTTGTTTTTATAAGTAGACGGTATAGATAACATTAATAATTTTTATGATAGGCAGAGTTAAGAATGAAACAAATTTGGAAGCATTTTGCAACAAATCCAAGCAACACAAGGAAAGCTCTTTGCAGATACTGCAACGCGATTTAAAAATGTCCAAATGTTAATAACATGAAAGAATAATTGTTCTCTGTTCCTTTACGTGCCTGAATTTACAATTCCTTACCATTTTTAGCCTGCAAAGCGTTCCTATACTTTAAAAAGCATACAATTTATATGAGATCTGGGGCTCAATTCTGTTTCCATGAAAATATGAAATGAAAACTTTTATAAAGGAAAAATCTGTCAAATGAAAAAATTATAAGGGCGAAACCTATAGCTCTGCGTGTGCGTTCAAAAATACAAAAACAAAATACATGTATTTCAAATTGAGAACAACAACAAATACATGTATTTTGTTTTTGTATTTTTGAACGCACACGCAACACGCAGAGCTATAGGTTTTGCCCTTAAGGAAATATTTTTCATTTCAAATTTTCATTGTCCATATTTACATTAGGCAATTTCCCTTGCGGCAATTGTCAGTTTGTAGGTGAGAGAGGGTGTTGAGAGGCAAAGAGTTACCATATGCCTCATTTGTCTATGTCATAGACTAATGAATATACAGGCGACGGATTACTCAATTTTTCCGCGGTTAAGTCACTCAAACCCGAAAACTCAAAAAAGTTCGAAGACGTTTTTATGGAAAATGACAATATTTTCTTGGATATTTTTGTCTGAGGATATAGTTCCCATCAAAAACTAACCCTATGTAGACTTTTGTCAGAACAAAATATTTGTTAAGTTGTATTTTTTGGCATTTTATATTGAGTTTCTTAGTTACCACACTCAATACGAACATACTCGGTGAGAGCATTCCGTCGTCTGTATATTCATTAATCTATGGTCTATGCTTAAACTTAAATCAAATTCGAAGATGGACTATAGGCATAGAATAATTAAAATATAGACGACGGAATGCTCTCTCCGAGTATGTTCGAGTTAAGTGTTGTGAAAAAGAAACTCAAAATAAAATGCCAAAAAATACAAGTTAATAAATATTTTGTTCTGGCAAAAGGCTACATGGGGTTAGTTTTTGATGGGAACTATATCCTCAGATAAAAATATCCATGAAAATATTGCCATTTTCCGCAAAATGCATCTTCGAACTTTTTTGAGTTTTCGGATTTGAGCAACTTGGTTGGGCAAAAATTGAGTATTCCTTCGTCTATATTTTCATTAGTCTATGCTATAGGTGGGACAAAACTATTTGCGGTACCACCCTCTCTGATTAGTCCACTCCTTCATGCACCTTTCGCATTTGAGTTTGTAGTCAACTTTGTGGTCTTTGTTATTTGTACAGTGTAGTAATTTTATTCTCCACACTTTTCCGAGTGTTCCAAAAATCCCACCCAATCACCTACGACAATTCTAAATTTTTACTTTTAAAATTAGGAATCTGTAGTGGAATTCTGTAACTCATTTTTTGAGTTACCAGTAAAAATCGGCAAAAATTATGAATGCAAAGTTGAAATAAAAGCAGACAGCACTCTTGCTATCGGTAGAACTTTATGACCACTTTTTGTTTGATCACTAACTTATAGTACGTTTATATATAAGCGGATTTAATAAACCCACTGGGTTTCAAATGTCAATTCCATTGCTTATATTTCAAATAAATCCTCATAAAGAAGGTTAACCCTGCAAAAGGCTATACTATCAACATAGCATTACCAAATAATATTACACTATGCAACACCGAAAATGCAAACAACTTCTAGTATGCATTTTTTGAAAGTACATATTTAGACTACAAAAACCCTATTAGGGTTTTGTCCTGTCAGATCCAGTTCGGATTTTATGGCCTCATCTAAACCGGGCTAATTCTACACTTTTTTGCATTTATCAGGGCTTTATCTCAGAAACGAATACGAATATGGCCTTGCTGACTTTAGCAATATTGTAGGCCTAAACTAGTAGAACTTATCTTTTGAAAAAAACCACATAAGAAAAACTCCATCTAGGGCATCAAAATCTATAAAATATAGAAAATTTTGCATAATTGCTGAAATTCTGGTCAGTATCGGCTAAAATATTGGGAGTTGGACCAAGTAACCTTTTGCAAAAATGTTCCAAATAAAGTTCTCTACAATTCTTCAGAACATTCTGAAACTCTCAAATGCTTACTTCATGTTGTTTCAGCGGTATTTTGCATCATATCTTTTACAACACGTATTTCAAACACAGTTCGTCGGTGTCATGCTTAAGTGTTCCATACGCCATTTGCCCATTTTGAGATATTCGTATTTTAATGCTTTGCGTCACAACTGTATGGAGCTGACTAAAGCAAATATTTATATTTTTGACTTGAAATATTAATAATAGTACATAGAACATATTTGCAAAAATTTAGAGGAATATGTATTGGAATATAAAAGTTATAGGGATTTTTTCAAAAAAAGAAATTTTGTCGATTTGTTCCATATCCGCACTTATGACACAAATGTCAAATATTGTAAATCACATGGAACAAAGTGACAAAAAAAATTTTCCATATTTGCCTCAATAAATTAAATACTTCTAAATCGAAAATTACAATTCTGATTTTTGAATTGTGTTTTTAAACTTCTAAGTTTTTAAAATATTGATTTCATAACTGAAAAAAGTTTATGCTTTCCCGTCGAGGCGTGGATATCTCGGAAACTAGAGCAGATAGGAGAAAGCCGACTAGAAATTCAGAAAGAGCATACCGGAAAACCCTAGAAGCCATCTGTATCTCAAAAAGTCAAAAATGGCGTATGGAACACTTAAGCATGACACCGACGAGTTGACACCATCAGTTTATTCTCGCATTTCGGATTTCACTGCATTGATAGACATTTTTATTAAATCGTCATTGAAAAATGTACTGAAAACAACGACATAGAGGCATTTTACAACAATAACATGTTCTGAAGAGTTGTGTATTACATTTCAGGGAATATTTTTCCAAATTTTTTTTCCAACAATTTTCAGAAAAAATTAACGGTTTTGGAGATACGGTGCGAAATGTATAAAAATTTTGTAATTTTTTTATATATTTTGAAATCTGAGACAATAAATGCACTTTTCGAGTTCATTATTTATCCAAATATTTTCTTCTTGTCCTTATCTACAAATTTGCTTCAGAGGTTAGAAGAAGATTCGCATTGGTTTCAGAGATATAGCCCCGAATTTCTTAAAAAACTCAATATTTAACCATGTTTAGATGGGGCCATAAAATCCGAGCTGGATCTGACACAACAAAACCCAACTAGGGTTTCTTGTCGTTTGGGTCTGTACTTTCAAAAAATCCTCAGTTCGAATTGTTTACACAAGATCACCTTAAAAATGTTGCACAGTGTTATTAAATACCGAAATTATGTCCTGTCCTGTCTAGAGTTTGGGAATTCCCGACTTTTTTTCATTCCCGGGAAATCGGGAATGAAAATTTCTCATTCCCGGGAACCCGGGATTTCCCGGGACTATGGTAATTCGAATTCGTGGGGCATAGACGTGACAGATATTATTCCTGACTAATTAGCGGAGGTTATATAAAACATCTTTTTCCAACTACTATCCTAGCAAAGCTTCCTTGATATCAAAGAGTGCTGTCCGATTATATTTTTAAAGTCAACTATATTGTATGTTCTTCTTATGATTCGAAATGCGTGTTGATCATATAACAAATCCATTTATAACGAATTTTTACACGGTTGACCTTTTGGGTACACGGCTTCACAATGGCAACACGTTGGCACCAATGATATAGAGTCGTACTTACATGAACATATGTACATACAATTTTTATTACTGATTTTCAACATTATACACACATACACATTATACAGTGTTTTATATTGCAAACAATAATTCGAATGGATCACAGCTTTTATATCTTAGCCAATTTATATCCTTCAAGAATGCCACCAATAAAAATTTAGACTAGAACAACCATAATAAACTAAAAACAAGTAGGAAAAGCGTTAAGTTAGGTCGGGCCGAACTTTTTATACCCTCCACCACAAATTTCAGTCATTTCAGTGGATTAATGTGGCCACAACCTTCAAAATACCGAAAATCGGAAGGTACTGTTCTATGGGGGCTATATGATGGCGTGGACCTATACCTACGAATTTCTGGGGGAAAGTTGTATACCCCAAATGAAGACTAAATATCAAATTTCAGCCAGCTCGGTGTGATAATGAGGCCAAAACCTTCAATATACCGAAAATCAGAAGATATCGTCCTATGGGGGTTATATCAAAACGTGGACCTATATAAACATTTCATGGTAGAAATGTTTCTTAGCCTCTGGAAATGTAATATACAAAGTTACAACCGATTCAGTTGTCAAATGGGACTAATACATTCAAAATATACTAAAATGTCGCGTACTTTATATGGGGCGTTATATGGGGGCTGTACCAAAACGTGGATCTATATAAACCAACTTTGGCAGGAATGTTTTTTGGCCTCTGGAGACAAAAAATACCAAATTACTACCAATGGGAGAAATATCTTAAAAATTCTTTAAAACGACGACACGTCACGGGTCATTTTGTATGGGGGCTATACAAAAGCGAGGACCTACATAGTCCGCTTTCAATACCAAAAGTCCTACGTACATATAATAGATTTTCCCAAAATTTCATCCACCTACGTCAATCCGTTCGGACGCTAGAGTGATTTCCACAGACGGACAGACGGACGGACATGGCTATATCGATGTAGAATTGCACGCTGATCAAGAATATATAGTTTGTGGGGTCTACAATGATTATTTCGAGTAGTTACAAACGTAGTGACAAACTTAATATACCCCCATCCTATCGTGGAGGGTATAATTAAGAATTATGTGAGGCTATACAGACTTCGAATTCCAAAAAAAACACCAATTATCGAGAATACCAATACATACATATGTATTTTATACGAATTATGGCGATTTTTTCAATGGGCCCGCAATTACGAATAATCGGGGCACGAATTATCGCCATTCCTCTATATTTCCAATATTAAATAACTATAAGGCAAATAATATATGACTTATACATGAAAATACAAATACCCGTATTCCCGGGAATTTCAAAAAATTTTCCCGGGAAATCCCGTCCAAAAAATTTCGGGAATTCCCGGGAAATCCCGGGCCGGGAATTCCCGACCAGAAACTGTAGTCCTGTCCAATTGCAATGCTGCATACAAACGTATCCGCCTTTAATCACTTAAAATTTATGAATAAAAAATACTGGAGATTTTTGATATTTATGAAAAAAGTGGGATGGTAACCCTGTAACACAATCAAGCCAACCAAATTCACCGCTATATTTAAAATTGTTGTTGCATATAGCTAGCTTTGCGTCTTGTACTAAAGAAATAGCGCTACAATAGAAAAGCACAAAACAACTTTGTGCTGTAAGAAAAACAGTAAATGAGACAAACAGCAACACTTCTCTTCTATCTTCTTCGTTGGTACTCGTTTAGAGACTTCGCTAAATAATGGCATTGAAACGGAATCAACCTGTTTCTTTCGAACGCTAATATGAGCAGCGGCTTTCATAACTGACAAGTAGGTTCTTTGTTTATTTAACTCTTTTTCTGATATTCTGCGATAAATCGCCGCCGTTTGTCGTTGTGTGTGTGGATTTGAATGTGTATCTCATTTTCTCTTCATCAGAAAAAAAAAACAATTTGTTGGTATTATTTGTTATCTCATTTCACATTTTGTATCTACATATCGGAGATGTGTGAATGAACTTATTTTTGACTGAGATAACGAGGTACGTTAGTAAAATTTTGGGGAATACAAATAAAATATGGAATTCTACGATCCAAGGTCCATAAGCATGGGAACTAAAACAATATTATCAGATAGCGAGGCAGCTCGTTTGCAAAGTATGGGTTTCCCCCAAAAAATCCACATGTACTTATTTTATATTCTCTCTTGATTAAAAAAATTACAAAAATCTCACGGCAGCTAGTTCTAGGCAGCAGATTAACTCGGAGGAATCTTTGGCCAGGAGCCGTCAGTTCAACATGGGAGCGGCAATATATCCCGGAATACTTGTTTGGTGCTTACCGGGATAGAGAAGAACCGCTCCGTTTTCCAGATCCGCATCCACCTTATGTCAGCATCGGTGATATGTAATGGGTGTAGGGAAGAGTGCACGTCCGAAGCTGCTCTGTTCTAAACCGCCTCCACGATTACGGCGATAGAAGTTATATCACTGATCCAGAACATCGAGATACGAGACACCTTCACAGTCTCCCCAACAACAACAACAAACATTTACATGAGTCTCCCACACAAAGTTTGCGAAATAGTAGACTCATGGTTTAATAAGAAAGGTTAGCCAAAGCTTTATGTCAATTTAAATTTTTTCATTCGAGTATGCCTAAAGCCTTTACCTAATTAACTGCGTGTTGTGTGTGCGTTCAAAAAAACTAAAACAAAATACATGTATTTGTTTTTGTTGTCAATTTGAAATACATGTATTTTGTTTTTGTATTTTTGAACGCACACGCAACACGCAGTTAATTCCCTGTAGGGACTGTGGCCGATTTAAAGCTCACATAAAGCTAGCTTTTTTTAAACATAAGTGGCATTTTATCGATAATTTTGCCTTATGCCAACTGACTAATTTTACAAGGCGATGAGCGCCTGAGTAGTCAGTATTGTCCAACGCCAGATAACTTTTCGACTGATAATAAACTAACTTTTTTTTGCCTATTTTTAGTCAGTTAAAACATAATCTGAAAAAAACAATTTTTGTTTCTGAGTGTTTTTTATTTTTGACTTTTCATATTCTCTCTCTCCCTCTCTTTGTCTCTCTCTCTCTCTTTTTTAGAGAGAAGAAGGGGCAAATTTGTATATTTCCTTTGTGTTCCTTTTTAACTCCAGAATAATATGAGTAATATGTACGAATATGTTCAGTCCATCAACACTGTATTCTATAACTGGATGCTGCATTTATACGAAGAATATTAAGAAAAAGCAAGTGCGAATTATTTATACATTTGTGCCTTATTTCGTCGACAAACACTAACTAATACTTTGCAGACGGTACATTCAGAGTGGTTAATCTCTAGATAACTTTTCGACTAACTTTATATTGGTCGAAAAGTTATCTAGACATGGACAATTGCCGAAATTTTTTTCTGTTCAAAGTGGTTCATCTCTAGATAACTTTTTAACCAGTTTTTAGTCAGTTTAAAAATTATCGATCTATTATCAATCATTTTATCAACTGGTTAATAAAAGTCCGACAGGGAACAGACTGTGTATGTATGTGTGGTGTTTGAATAGTATGCCAAACAATTTTAAAAACAATCGAATTCAATGATTTTTAAAATTGTTTTTAGACCATTTGTATGGAAGAAATTGGTGAGATTTGCATTGAAACAATCAGTTTATCATATTCACAACTCGATTATGTGGAGAAAACTTAACTCTTCATTAATTTTTTCGCGTTTTTTATAAAATGCTCAAAAAATGCATTGTAAACAACCCCATTTGTTGCTTTTATTTTGAAGTTTTACCCTGCGTTTACAAATGACAGGACAGTTGACTTCATGTATTGATTGTCAAAATCCAACAACTTGCCTGTGTGACGTAGGCGTCCCGACAACTGCAAAAACAGTTGTAAAATTTTGAATGAAAATCGTCGATTGCTTTTTTTTTCGTTCTAATATTTCGTTCTTGTTCATGTTCGTTTGTTTTCAACACATTTCAATTATTATTTCACTTATTTTTACAAAAATGTCAAAAATTTGCCTTCCCTACTGTCAGTGAAAAAATGATGGACAACTGGGAGACAAACGACAAATGTATGTATGTGTTAGTAAATCAGAGTTGTATTTGAAGACAAACTGTCTGGTGTAAACGCCTAGTTAGGAATTCAAGCAAAGACGTATAGCAATATGGCCTGTTCCTTTACTTTTAAAAATGGTAACAGTGGCAGAAAATGGTAAAAGTGGTAAACTGCTATCATATAAATTGTATGCTATTAAAAGTAAGGGAACACTTTACAGGTTAAAAATGGTAAGAAATGGTAACCTCAGGCACGTAAAGGAACAGAGCAATAAAGACCCGAACAAATGCATTTTCCAAAAACATATGCTAATAGTTCCACATTTTGGTTACAGATGGCTACACAACTCACTGGAATTGATAACAGCAATGCCAATCGTTTTTGATTCCCATTTCTCGCGGCAGAAAACATTAACGTCGTGTTTTGTGGCTGAAATTTATTTCTTCACTATTTCTTATTTTTTATTTAATAAAAAAACAAAAGTCAACGCCGTAAAATTTGAGTTTTAATGTTTTTCTTGTCAACATTCCAATGAGTAACAGTTTTCGTTTAACAGAATGTTGCTATGATGTCGTAGCAACAGAGGTTAACTCCCTCTACAGTTAATTTTTCACAATTGACTTTTCCTATCTTATAATATTGACATCTTTGATTCAAGAAAAACAAGGGTTCTATAGATGTTTTGCATTTAAATCTACCTCTTTACATATACCATGAGTAGACTTAATGAATCGACCATGCTGTTTAATCGCCACGGTCCACGAAATAAAACTCACTTCCAACGTTGTGATGGTTACAACCTCTTGCGGAAGGATCGTACAAGAAGCGGAGGAAGAGGACAGGTCTTCCTTGACCAAAACCATGGTAGAACAAATACAAGGTAAAGTTAATACTACAACAAATACAACTCGAACAACAACCACAAAGGAATTTGTTTTTGTTTGTAAACCTTAGTGTCAACGTAAATGTAAACAAAACAAGGAAATGTCTATAAATGATTGGAATTTAAAAAAACTAATAATTTTTCACATTTGATTGAATATTTTGGAAAACATTAATGAAAACTCGTTAGATTTTCAATTTGAATGTTTCCATATCATTCCACTAAATGCATAATTTCTCGCAGAAAGTAGAATACTTGCAAAAATGTTTCGGGTCGCTGGTAATTCATTGAAAAAAGAGAAGATGTTTCAATAATTTGATTTTGAAAACAAAAAAGCACATGTTTATTAGGGCTTTATTCTTTTCAAGTTTAACAAAATACCACACATATTAACAAATATTGTACCGCCTCTATAAGCGGTGTTTTAGAGTGCGGCATGTCGTTCGGACCTGGAGGAGGTTACATGTCAATGATATGAAGCCGTCTTTATGGGAAATAGTTTTTTTTTCTGATGAATAAATTTGTTCTTCAAAAATATATATCCCTAATATACATCGAACATTGAAATAAATACATAAAATGTCGTATGGAATTTGACACTAACACTACAACCCAGTTCAGTCAGCTGGGTATTGCTGCTACCTTTTCTTGTTCTACCATGGACCAAAACATAGAATGTATGGTGGCAGCCGAGGTAGTCCTGAATGCTGTTCATATAATGTGAATGCCATACCCTCCATTCTTGCAGAAAAGAGAGCCATGAATATGCTCTGAGACATACGGAGTTGATACTGCAAAGAAAATGCATGTTAACCAGCAATCAGCTGTTTTGCAGAATTTGTCGTCTGTCAGGGTAAAATTAAATGAAGATCTTAATGCAAATTAACGTTGCCGTCTTTCTAGGGTATAACAGACATTGAGTGGTCTCGGTGTTCGTTATCAGTTGTTCAGACTGCAACACGAGCAGTTGGTCGGGAACCCAGTAATTCGGTGTTTGGTAGTTCTAAAGCTATGAACAAGCCTCTGAAACATGCTACATGTACCAACTAGTATAATAACTGTCGAATGTAACAACATACGAAGGTAGAGTGTAAATTTATTAGCCACTATAACTAAATACAGTGACACAGAAAACTATACATACACCCTACAAAAATGCAGTTTAGGCTAAATCGTTGGGTTTTTACAGCAACAACTGCACTGTGTGGCTCCTTGGTGACAAAATAACCATAATTACACCAATTTATTTTAATCTAATACGTATATTTAATACGATTAAAGAAATTCAATTTTCACAACACAGAAAAATATACATACACCCCAAGGAAATACGAGTATTATCGTAAAATTTATGGAATTAGTAGCAAAATTTATACATTTTTTTAGTTTTGGCGAATGTCTCTGGGTGTCTAAGATATATTTTAGACAAAACAAATAATTTTTGGGGGTTTAATGTCGTTCTTTAAGGTCGGACTTCTTGTATAGCTCATTAAACCTGACCCTTGCTTAATTCTTTGCGTTTTTAGGTATTGTACTTTATAAAAAGAACAAAATTAGTTTCAGATTGCAAATCTTGAGACCCTAGAAAGCTTTGAGTTGTTATTGAGCAAAACAATCCTTCCTGGACGTCGATAAATCTACGTTTTTCCTCAGATTTCTCAGGAAGTTAATATATTCCGCGGAATTCCTGGCGCAAACTGCATACAAAAGGCATTTAATTGCCTTGTAATATGGTCCGGTACAATACCGATGTGCAGTAGCAAGCTCACCGTCTTTATCAAGAGCTGAAATACTGATGTGTCCCGTGACATAGGGTGAATGAGAATTATTTACTTGCAAGCCTGTAGCTTTATTTATGATATTGCAACAAAATGAACTAAATTCGTATAAGCACAGGTATGCATTAGGATGGGCTATGTCATGAAGATTGTGGTTTGGTTTATAGTAGTGTGTAGTAGGAGGGGAACTAGAAAAGTTTCTGGCCTAACAAGGAAAACGCCAAGATTTATCACCAAAAAGGGTTTTATTGTTTTTCAAAGTATATTCGAGTATGACTTATACACTTTTCATGTTCTCAAACCAATTCTGGAAGCACTTTCTCCAATCCGTTGAGACACCTCCAAAACATGGTTTTTGAACGCTTCAACAGCATCTTCTGGCGACGAAAATCGTTGACCACGTTTTTTTTCTTGATGTGCAGGAATCAAATGAAATCATTGGGCTCAATTCTGTTTCTATGAAACTTTGAAATGAAAAAAAGTTATAAAGGAATGAAATGTCAAATGACAAAAATTACATAGAAAATATTTTTCATTTCAAATTTTCATAGAGCAAGAATCCAGCCCCAGGGCTGTACGGCGGATGGCCCATCAATTCCACGTTTTGTCCAGTCAAAAAGTAGCTTGTTTAAATCGATGTGTGAAAGTTCACTTTATCATGGTGCATAATGTCGTCTTCTCTTGTTCATTTTTCGAATTTCTCAGAAGTCTTTAGGAAAACAAGTTTTAGTGTACTACTCAGAATTAACCGTCCTATGTTCCTCAAGCCGTATAGTAGCCACATGGCCGGTTTAGCCGAAGAACTATTTGCTTCGAAGTGCTTCTTCCATGAACAAGTTTCGTTGGATTTGGCCCGTTTTCGAAAACCGAAACGGTCGATTCCTGTTTTGTTTCGGGATCATACGCATATATCGATGATTCGTCACATATGATGATTGTAGAAACGTCCTTTCAAGCACCGCGATCGTATTTATTCACAATTTATTTGCACTAATCGGTCAGAGCCTTGTTTTGAGCTGGATCTAATCAGAAACCCCCATTCGTCACATGTGATGATAGTATAAATGTCCTTTCCTTTTATTTGCACCAATCGGTAAGAGCCTTGTTTTGAGCGATTGTCGAATTATGCTGGATCTAACCAGAAAAAAACCATTTTTGCGGCCATGCAATGTTAGTTGGTTGAAGAAATGCCCAAGCATGCCTCTATCTCACGGTATATAACATGCCGATCTTGCATTATCCGTTCACGCACGGCTTAATTTTTTCTGGCACAACGCTGATTATCCACGTCGAAAGTAGTGAAAAAATTATCGGACGAAAATCATGTGAACATTTTCGTTTTTTTTTTTTTTTGCAAAGTGATTGTTTCAAGTCACTGTAAACAGTACAGGACATGATCGTATGTCAAGCAGTCCTGAATAGGTTTAGGCTAACAACTGTCAAACTTTCCAAAAAAAAACTGTCAACCTGGCGCCTGGAAACACTGTGTGTTGCCTAGTCCAGAAACTTTTCTAATTCCCCTCGTAATGACAATTTTACCCGCTAAATATTTAACGATAGTCACCAAAAACTATAGGTATCTAATCTGTTTGGAACCCGAATTTCATTCTAAATCGTGACTATCAGTCCGTAATTGCGGCCTTTCATTAAATTCTATTTATAATGGACAGACTGATAAACGGACACATAGTATGTATTAATAATTTTATCTTTTCGATGTATTAAAATAGACATATACCAAAAGGAGAGCTGAATCTGGGACCAATATTTCGTGGTGATAGATGAATATTGGACAAAACTGTATGAATACGGCACATGTACCAACCATCCTATCTTCATCACTGGAACGAACACTATTTTCCATCCCACCCTCGTAAAACTACATTTTATGCATTTCTTTTCACAGCAAGTGTTAAAAAAGAGTTTTTTTCTTCATTTTTCGTGCGAAGATTTGATGCGT
The DNA here is from genome assembly GCF_047663935.1 of Musca autumnalis. Lineage (NCBI taxonomy): Eukaryota > Metazoa > Arthropoda > Insecta > Diptera > Muscidae > Musca > Musca autumnalis. The sequence continues at coordinate 196,883,989 of NW_027411755.1, forward strand.
TTTAAATTTTCTGGTCGCCTAATTAGTTCGGCGCTGTCATCTCGCAATGACCCACCTTTACGACGACGATATGCTGCAAAAAACCGACGACGAGTTGACGAGACTGACAGCAGCAGCAGACGACATTTTGTTTCTTTGTCAGGGGTCGGACTGGTCGTCTGTCCGTCCGTTGACGGCGATTAGATAGTCTGATGAGGGTAGTTGCTGTGTTGAAAAAGCAACGGGAAAACAATAAAACACAGACGACCACCTCTCTCCGGTTGGTTAAAATTGAAAAGCAACATTTTTGTAGGTGGTTTGTTTATATTACAACAATAATATCTACAACTCCTCCTTTATGATGGTGGTAGGTAAGTAAATTTTCACTTTTAGTTAGTATTTTATGTTTGTCGCCTCAGACTGGCAAGCAATATTTATTTTGTAGCTTAAATAGGACCCCTTTTGAGCAATCAAGCAACAGTCAGCCACCAACAATCGTTCTACTAAATTGCTTCTATGGGAATAGCAACAATTTTTTGTCAATAATAAATAACAACAGCTGCAGCTAGCTCTCTACTACTACCTTACCTAATAATAGCAACAGCTAGCAGCAGCAGCTCCATCCTTGCCCATACATCTATCATCAACAACAAAAAATCAAACAACAGCAACATTTCGAATAGGTTCGCAGCATAAACCACAGGCTGGTTGGTAGTCGGTCATAATCCAACCAACAACCATCGATTCATTTGTCTATTCCATTCTCTGGTATACAATTTATTTATTTATTCTATATTCTAGTCACAAATACCAGTACACAATAGCACTTCAGTATACTCTCTTCTTATTCGTTCCAACCACACACCGGCCACATCAAGACTCGATATATGTATTTTTCCGTAAATTTTGTTGGTATTCTGAATTTTGATGACGACGAAAGAAGGTTTGTTTATATTTCTGCTTGTTTATTAAACAAGTCGTTGTTGTTATTTTGAAGAAGAATTCAAATCAACAATAACAACATCATCATTCATACCTTGGGCAATTGTTGTTGCAAAGAGAATCACACTGTGTGTGGTGTTATTGTTGTACTTTGAACGATGTCATTTCCATGTCGGTCGCTCGTATTCACTCGCCGCTTTCGTGTGCCTAAGTTTTTGTTTTCTTTGTTACCATGCGAACATGATGATTATGTTGGTAACTGGTGACTTGGAGAGGTTGACTGATTGTTATGACAGCACAGTGGCCCAAATATCAATTTTCATTTTTCCACCATAGTGGAAGGGACTGGCTTTATCATAGAAAAGACTACAAACAGGAGGTCTGATCGATAACTTTGCAAGTAAAAAGTACTTGCAAGTTCTTGCAACTACTTCTTATTTCTTGTTTACTGAACAAGTTTGTCATCGAACTGCATTTTGTAAAAGTTTGTACAAACTTCTGGGTTATCGAACAGACCTAGGGTTAATTGGTGTAAAATAAACAAATATTCTGTGTTTTTCTTTTCCGTACAATGGGCAATCTAGTTCCCGGAGCGGATCGATCCTTCTAGTTCCTTTTCCCAAAAGGAAAAAGTTCCTTAATATAGTTCCGAGACCGATAAAGTTCAACGAATCTTTCTCTTTCATCGTTCTTTTCGTTCCAAATAGATCCAAGACCGAAATAGTTCAACGAACTTTCCTCTTTCGTCGCTCTTTTTGTTACCTTTGTTCCAAATAGTTCCGAGTCCGATATTTTTTCATGGAAAGGTGGATGAATGACATAAAAATAAATAAATTGCAGCGAAAAAACAGCAACGACGAAAGATCGAGGTAGACTTTAAATTGAAGGAACGAGAAGAACGAAAGGAACTATATGAACTAAAGGAACTATATAAACGCAAGAACTGGATATAGTTCCAGTAGTTTCTTGTCCGGAATAGTTCCTTGGAACTAGTTCGTTCCGGAACTACACAACTCTATAATCGAGGTTCGCCTGCAAAAGTTGGGAATTGCTGCTCTCACATCTGGTCTGTTGCTTTACTTTCAAAAATGGTAACAGTGGCAAGAAAAATGGTAAAAGTGGTGAACTGCTCTCATATATGTAAATTGTATGCTTTTTAAAGTAAGGGAACTGGCAAAAGCTGGTAACTTCAGGCACGTAAAGGAACACGACTATCAACTGTATGCCGTTTGAAGTAAGGTGACGCTTTTGTAATAACAAGTGGTAAAACTTAAAGATTCTTGCTCGTAAATGAGTTTCTCAGCTTTCAGCTACATACACTGAGTCACAATCAAAAGTTTACACTACAGTTTCTTTAATTAAAACTGCGATTTCTTATTACCTAAATTGGTCCATCCAATCCAAACAGGTTAAATTTGCTTTCATTGGCAAAAATAACAGTCTGTTTGTGTCGGATGGACCATTTAAGGTACGGTGTATAGTAGGGTTAGTCATTTTTTCATTTTTTTTTCGAATATCAAAAATCTGTGGAAATGGCATGTAGGGCAGGCAAAAATAATAAGAATTGCGTTTTTACTTTTTCTAAATTGTAAAAAAACCTTCTGCACAAAATGCAATTACTTTAGCTAAAAACAAACTTTTTTAGTTTACTTTTTTTTAAATTTTTAAATTTGAGAAATTTTTTTCTGCAATAGTTGTTCTTGGAAATAATTTTTTTTAGTTGGTTTTAGTGCATCGATTTCAAATATGCAATTTGATCAAAAATCTGTCATTTAGTTTTTAAGCTACATCGATTTTAAAATTTGCAACTCGGTTCCATTTCCCAGTTTTAAAAATTTTAAACGAGTTGCTCTAATAAAAGTTTGACAATACAGAAGTAATGTCATAATACATAATTTATATCGTTTTGAGTTTTAAATTATTTTTTCATAGCTTGTGTTCACATCGCCATGTCGTTTAAAAAAAGTTGCAAAAATGTCCAAAAAAAAACAGTGATAACTGGGTCAAAAATTTTAAAGCAAAAAGACCGAATGAAATAAAAAAAGCTGTTTTGCCGCTATACCATTTATACGAATTTCCGAAAGAAATCAATATAATTGAAAGATATAGAGGATTAGTGCTTGAGAAATCTAAAAAAAATTCTAATTATATCTGAAGAATTAAATAAGTTATGGAGTAAGCTAAATCAAAAAGCGATGGAATTAAAGAACGTTGGAGGCAAGGTGCTTAAGTTGATAACTGATTATCAGAAATTTTTAAAGCGGCGGCATGACACCAATAAATTTGAAAAATTGTTTGATATCTCGTATAAAAAAAAGGTTTTATAAAAAAGGAATTATCAAAGCACACTGGAAGTACCACCGGGTTCATTTTGTGATTTAGACTTAATGTGCGATGATACAAAAGCATATGACAGAGATTACTCTTCTACTGCAAGTAAACAGATACCCAAGTTGTCTTCAAACATAGGGACGTTTTTGGTAATTGATACGAATGTCAGTTCAAATAAAGCAGCTATGATATGCAAAAAAATGGCTGAATCAGGAGTAGACGTACCAACGCCATCACAAAAAACCATTTACAGACACGTTTTTAAGTTTGCTGAACAAAAGGTAGAGACAAACAAAGAACATTTAAAACTTGAAAACTGGGCCCTACATTTTGATGGTAAAAAATTAATAAAAAAGAAATACAAGTTGTAGTTCTTAAGAATGATACGAAGGAAATAAAATTAGGAGTGCTTGTTCTTGAAAATGGAAAAGCTGTAACCATATTTAATGGTATTAGAGAAATGCTAGAAAAGTATAATTTATTTCAATCCATTAAAATGATTATATGTGATACAACGAGTGTTAATACTGGGAAAAAAGGCGGTGTTGTGTCATTGTTGCAAAATCACTGCAAATCTCTTTCACTGCCTCCACCGCAATATATTGGCTGCCAACACCATATACTTGATTTATTATTACGACATATTATGGATGAAGTTTTAGGTGGAAAAACAACTTCCCCTAATATCGAATATCCTTTTGTTTCCGAGATTATAAACAATTATGATCACCTAAGAAGTTGCTACATACAAAATAAAGAGGAAATAAATATTAACAAAATTAAAAGGCGGGATGATATGAAATATTTGTACGAGCTGTGTGTGTCATTTCAATATTATTTGAAAAACCAAAAATTTCCTCGTATAACATTTAAGTCTATACCTCCAATAAGCAACGCTCGATGGAATTCTAGGGCAATTCTTGCTCTACTGGCATTTATACTAATTCCAAAATATCGGACGCAATTATATTCAATTTGTGAGTTTATATCTGGCACCTGGTTTGATATATGGTTTTCCGATCATTGTTTTAAAATCGATGACTATTCAAAATTAAATCTAGCCTTACTTCCTTTCAAAAACGCTCACCTGTGCTTTCAAAGACATTGGGTTCAGGAAGAATCAGCAATTCCGAAGCAGCAGAGAAGTAACATATGTGCTGAAAGAGCCATAAAAGTAGTTCAAGATATTTTTCCACTGTGCAAAACAACACATTCATTGAATTTAAAATTTATTACCCATAAATGACCATTGTATTCTTACTAAGATTTCATTTAAACTTATTAAAAAATGTTCTTTTGTTCTCATGTTTCTTTTTATATATCTTGTTGAATTTAAGTAGTAGAAAATGCTACTGCATTTGAGTAATTTATTATAAATGTTATTATTCTAACGCGTTACTTTAAATAAAATTTAAATCTTAATAACATTATTGCATAATATCTTCAATTTTATTAAAAAAATAGTATTGCATATTTTACAATCGATATATCTCGAAAAATAAATTACATATTTTGGATCAAATTACATTTTATTAAAAATTTATCAAAATTTATTAAAAAAAGTATAAAAATTTTTTTTTTAAAAAATATTATCAAATTTTAAAAATCACAAAAAAATTCAAATAAAAATGTTGGTTTTGAGCTAAAGTAATTGCATTTTGTGCGGAACGCTTTTTCACAATTTCGAAAAAATAAAAACGCAATTCTGCTTGTTTTTGCCTGCCCTATATGCCATTTCCACAGATTTTGAATCTAAAAGAAATGACTAACCCTAGTGTATAGCAAATACGGCCTTAACGCGTGTCGCTACTAACAACGGACCGTATGTGCCTGGGCCATAACTCTCTCCAGTTTGGGAATGTATGTATATATTTGGTCTGTTCCTTTACTTTTGAAAATGGTAAAACCGGCAAAAGTAGTAAAAGTTGTAAACTGCTCCCATATGAATTGTATGGTGTCAGAAGTAAAGGAACGCTTTTCGAGTAAAAAGTGGTAAAACTTGAAGATTCTTGCACATAAAGGAACAGAGCTATTATCGATGTTGAAACGAATCAAGGCATATTTATACAAGGTAGAAGTGACAATCAGCTGTATTCTTACTTTTTTTTGTAAATTTAGTTTTCAAAATGTAATAGGGTCTACTCATGAAATTTGAAACTTCGAAATTTACTACCATAAAATTCTTCTTTTCACAGTAAACGTATAATAACAATAACCTACGACAGTTCTGTATGCTTTATATTTAGTCCCAATTTACATTAGGCGAGTTTACTTGCGGCAATTGTCAGTTTGTGGGTGAGAGAGGGTGTTGAGAGGCAAAGGGTTACCATATACCTCACCTCTCTCTCCATCAAACTGACAATTGCCGCAAGTAAACTCGCCTAATGTAAATTAAGACATACACTGCCGCTCACTTGAATAGAACCCCCCCTGCAAAATTTTTTTCAACCTCTATTTTTTCAGAATTATACAAGATATGAAGTTTTTAAGTTTTATTATATTTTGCTTCATGTGTTTGAAGTAAATTTAGTCATTCATTTGCATTCAAATCTAATTTGTATAAGAATTATGCAAGGAAAACAAAATAAAGTCAAAAATTAGACCTAAAAATTTGGCTCATTTGAATAGAACCCCCCTTTAAAACTTGGGAATACAGAAAGATTGCATAAGAATATCGATGCATATTCACTCTATATTGAAAACGAAATACTTTCAGTAATATTCAGTAAAAGTATGTCCCTCCTGATTAAGGATACACCCATATATCCTGCTTTGGCAAGGATTTTTTAAATAATCAGGTGTAATGCCTAACAAAGCCTGCTTTTTTCTGTCAACAAGTTTATTTTTGGAAGCGTACTGTCTCCTAGAGTCGTATATTTTACGCGTAAGTCATTTCCATACATTTTAGAGAATATTTACCACTGTAGAATATGATGGCCCCTTCAGGATATCCGCATTTCTTTTCAAAAATTTAAGTTTTGATGACTCGAAGTGTACAAAAGTTTATCCGAAAATGTTTCTCACTACTGGAAATGCCTGTTTTAGAACTCCTTTGTAAATTGTCGTGCGCATTTAGGGTGAAAGAAATTGACGCCCAAGTCCTTCATAAATAGTAATGCGTTCCAGCACCATAAAAGCACATTCATCGCTACAGAAACAATTTAGAAGATGGTCTTCCATTCAATAGACGCGAAAAAAATAGTTATATAGTTATGCAATTGTTTACTTAATGAGGAGAGTCCTTACTAACTTTGAAGAACTTGGGTGTCAATTTCTTTCACCATAAATGCGCACGACAATTTACAAAGGAGTTCTGAAACAGACATATACAGTAGTGAGTAACAAATTTGGATATCCCGAGTGGAAATTTCATTACGATTTTATAAACTTTTATACACTTCGAGTCATCAAAACTGAAATTTTTGAAAAGAAATGCGGATATCCTTGAGGGGCCGCCATAATCTACAGTGGTAAATATTCTCTAAAATGTATGGGAATGACTTATGCGTAAAATATACGACTAGAGGAGACAGCACGCATCCAAAAATAAACTTGTTGAATGAAAAAAGCAAGCTTTGTTGGGCATTACACCTGATTATTTAAAGGATCCTTGCCAAAGCAGGATATACGGGTGTATCCTTAATGAGGAGGGATATGCTTTTACTGAATATTACTGAAAGTACTTCGTTTTCAATATAGAGTGAATATGCATCGATATTCTAATACAATCTTTCTGTATTCTCAAGTTTTAAAGGGGGGTTCTATTCAAATGAGCCAAATTTTTTACTTCAATTTTTGACTTTATTTTGTTTTCCTTGCATAATTCTTACACAAATTGGATTTGAATGTAAATGAATGACTAAATTTACTCCAAACACATGAAGCAAAATATAATAAAACATAAAAACTTCATATCTTGTATAATTCTGAAAAAATAGAGGTTGAAAAAAATTTTGCAGGGGGTTCTATTCAAGTGAGCGGCAGTGTATATTTTGATTCAAATTTGTTCTATTTTAAAGGATTTTTCAAAATCCATACATACATACATTTTGAAATGTATTTATGTTTTTCCTGAACAAATTTTTGGAACGACCCTATTTTTCAATATTTATCTTTGACAATTAATTTTCAATAACAACAACGTTGTTTTTGTTTATTTTTGTTAGTTGTTGTAATTCATGCATTTACCTTATATGAATATGCCTTGAAACGAATGTTTTATTGAAATTACTTACTTACTAGGCGTTTACACAAGACAGACTGTCTGCAAATACAACTCTGATTTACTAACACATACATACAATTGTCGTTTGTCTCCCAGCTGTCCACCATTTTTTCAGAGACAGTAGGCTTAACAAATTTTTGATGTTTTTGTAAAAAAGAAATGATACGATAATTGAAATGAGTTGAAAATAAAATAATGTGAACAAAAACAAAATATGTAAACGGAAAACAAAAATAAATCGACGATTTTCATTCATAATCTTACAACTGTTTTTGCAGTTGTCTGGACGCCTACGTCACACAGGCAAGTTTTGGGTTTTTGACAATCAATACATGTACTCAACTGTCCTGTCATGTGTAAACGCAGGGTTAGGTGACCCTCTAGAGAATATTAATTAGTCCTATAAATCGACATAAGAATAGATTTTCACTTTATATTTGTGGTTTTTCTTTCCTGATTTTTTGATCTAGCCTTTACTCCAAGCTATGGTATTCCAGTTCTGTGTTTACCGCCATGCGGCCGGTACTTATACGACTTCTTAGTGGGTTCATCATCGTCATTTGTTGTGCCATTTCTATTAACACTTTCATCTCGTTAGATTAGATAGTTAAGGCATTTGGGGTATCCGTGGTCGCAAAATTTTTGCACCTAAACTAGTGGACAGGACATGGTAGAACAAATAAGGTAAAGTTAATACTAAAGGGTGTTTTTTTAAGCTAGATAGAACTTTAAATTGTAAAAAGTAACACAAAAAGTTAAATTTTGATGAAACTTTTTTTTTATTTGTTTCAGTATACTCTGACAAATCATCATGAATAGACTCACGCTTGAACAACGCTACGAAATTATCCAAATTAGATAGACATAATCGTCCATCTAAACAAGCCATTCGTCGAACTGTGGGTAGATTTAATAAGCAAAATTGCCGCGTACGGAGTGAGACTCCATTACATCCAGAAAAATGCACCTTATGGTGCGGTTTTCACGCTGGTGTCATCATCGGACCTTATTTCTTCAAAAATGAGGCCGGAGCTCGCGTTACGGTCAATGGAGATCGTTACCGCACCATGATCAATGATTTTTTGTTTGAAAATATGGATGACATTGATCCGGAGGAGATGTGGTTTCAACAGGATGGCGCTGCGTGCCATACGGCGAACGCAATCATCGACTTATTGAAATCAAAATTTGGCTATAAGTTGATTTCGAGAAGTGGACCTGTCAATTGGCCTCCAAGGTCGTGCGATTTGACACCTCTCGATTATTTCCTGTGGGGCTACGTGAAGTCACTGGTTTATGCTGATAAACCAGCAACAATTGATTCCTTGGAGGCCAGCATTGTTCGTGTTATTCGTGACATACGGCCAGCAGTGCTCGAAAAAGTGGCCAAAAATTGGACGTCCAGAATGCACTTCGTCAAGAACAGCCGCGGTGCCCATATGCCCGAAATCATTTTCAAATGTTAATGTCACGTATTGATCTTTCGAATAAAAAAAAAAATTTTTGATTACAATTTAATTTTTTGTGTTATTTTTTACAATTTCAAGTTCTATCGGGCTTAAAAAAACACCCTTTACAACAAATACAACTTTACAACAACCGCATAGAAATTTGTTTTTGTTTGTAATGTTAGTGTCAAATGTATATGTAAACAAAATAAGGAAATGTCGATACATTATTTGAGTTTAAAAAACTAATAATTTTTCATATGTGATTGAATATTTTGGAAAACGGGAATGAGAATTCGTTAGATTTTCAATTTGAATGTTTCCATATCATTCCACTAAATGCATAATTTCTCGCAGAAAGTAGAATTCTTGCAAATATGTTTGAGGTCGCTAAAAATTCATTGCAAAAGGAGAAGCTGTTTCAATCTTTTGTTTTTGAAATCAAAAAACACATGTTTATTAGGGCTTTATTTTTTTTCAAACTTATCAAAATACCACACCATCTTAAAAAATGTTGTACATACCGCCTCTATAAACGGTGTTTTAGTGTGAAGCACGTCGTTCGGACTTAGAGGAGGTTATATTTCATTGATATGAAGAAGTCTTTATGGGAAATAGTTTTTTTTTCGATGAATATATTTTTCTTCAAAAAATATGTATCCCCAATATACATCGAACATAGAAACAAATATAAAAAATGTCGTACGGAATTTGACACTAATTTTGTCTAGTAATAATTATTCAGTAACTTCTTTCCAGAGAGTAAAAGAGATTTTACTCTTTGATACGAAAATAGAGAAAAAAGTAAAAAGACAGCATTTAGTAAACTTTAGCAAGATAACAGTTGATAACCAAAACAAAGACATTGGCGCCAATGCATGAAAGAAAAACTTACTCCAAAGCAATGAAAAAGTTCTTCAATTTCAAGCAAAATAAATAAAAAATTATTAATATATTAATAAAATAATCAATAAATATAACTAAATCGTAATATTTAAAGTATTTTTCCACAAAAATAAGATAAACATTGAGCAGCTGATCACTAGCAAATGATTTAAAAACAGCAGCAACTTGCTAAATGTTGCTGGGAAAAATTCTTTTAGCAACTTTTAGCAATTTCTTAGCATACAACTGTCAAAATTGTTCTCTCACTTCGCTCTCTTTTACTGAACTTTTGTGTAAAAAGACAGCATTTAGTAACATTTCGTAATAATTATTACAAATTATAACGTAAAAAGACACACCTACTAATGTTTGGTTTACATTTACGAAATCCACTCGATTTCAACTGTCACTTTCTTTGCTTATACGTCAAATGAAAACTCATCCGAAATCCATTCGATTTCATTTGACGTTTAAGCAATGGAATTGACAGTTGAAATCGAGTGGATTTCGTAAATGTAAACCAAGCATAAAGTTACAACCCAGTTCAGTCAGCTGTGTATTGCTGCCTGCAAGTTACTTGCATGTGTAATCATTGGGTACCTTAGTCCCGGTCCACACTAGAGTAAATTTCATTAAAAAAATTCATGAAATTAGGTGTTCTTAGGTTGAATTCCCCACTACAGCAATTTCATGATTTTACTATTCTATGGAACTCGATCTATAGACGCATAATTTCATGTCAAAATTTCAATGAAATTACTCTAGTGTGGCCCGGGACTTATGTTGTGGACAGGAAAGGAAACTATTCCATTTTAGTAAGCATATTTAACGGTGGAGTGTATAAAAAGTTCGGCCCGGCCGAACACTTTTTTGCTTGTTCCTTTAGATATCGAAAAAAATAATAATAGATTCTTGCAGTTCTGGAACAGACCAAATTTCTAGATTCATCCAAGGGCTGGATTCTTGTTCTATGGAAATTTGAAATGATAAATAGTTTATAATTTTTTTTCTATTGACATTTATTTCCTTGAAAATTTTTTCATTTCGCCTTTTTCGTAGACCACGAATTGATACCTGGGGGCAGGATTCTTTAAATTTTTTTCATTTGACACTTATTTCCTTCATAAATTTTTTAAATTCACATTTTCATAGAAACAGAATTGAGCCCCAGTAGTGCGATTCTCTAACTAATTTTTTGAGTTACCGACAAATGTCGGTAAAATTAAAACGCAAAATTATGAATGAAAAGTTCAAATAAAAGTTGACAACACTGTTGCTATCGGTAGAACTTTACGACTACTTTCTTTTGGTCGCTAACTTACCGAAAAATATCGTTAATTACCGAATTTATAAGCATTTTAATTTTACCGACAATTGTCGGTAACTCAAAAAATGAGTTAGAGAATCGCACTACAGGTCTCAAATTTTAGATACATATGTATACATTTCAAAGCACTGTGAGCCACTGTACGGATATTTCCCCTTATTCCATTGCCCCTCTTTGACAATCCCATAATTTTCAAAGCTTAATACATAACAACTTTGCACTGAACAATATCGCAAGAAATAACAACAAAAATCCCGATTCATTCCCAGCTAAACAGAAACAACAACAACAGTAATGGCAAAACACACTTGATTCGATGTTGCCTTGACCAAAAAAAACGAGCGAAACGAAAACACGCCAAACAAAATGACAACAATGACCGTGAATTGATTCGCAAAAATAATATTCAAGGATTTTGTACGAGTTTTCGAGCAGTATTGAGGTCATTCCATAGAATTTTTGGCAATAACAAGGTTAAGTTTTGCAAAATGTGAACGAGTCAAGGTTAAATGTTTGCAAAAATTCTTAAGTTTGGCAAAACTGTTTGCAAAAATTAGAATTTTTGCAAAATTTTGTGGTTTTGCGAATGCTAAGGGGAGGTTGGTGAGAAGGGCTGGCATAATGAAGAGCAAAATTTTTCTAGGGGTTTTAAGAATTGTGCGTAGTGTATTGTTGTTAAGTGCCCTGTGTATGCTGTTTATAGGCAGTGAGAGAGCGTGTTTTGGGGTAGTGCTGAGTTAAGTTCCTACATGGCGTGGTTGATTGAACTTTTTTTGTTCAGTGAGTTAATATGGACTTGTTTTGTTGTTGCTTGTTTACATCAGGGTGTGTGTGTGCTCGGTGTAGCTGTTTTGTTGTTGTTGCCACCAGCAGCCACTATTGAAACACACTCAGTGAATATAATTTTTGGGGGCCACCACTTGTACGCAGGTTTTTTTCGATATCACTGTTTTCTTCATTTAGGTGTTGTTGTTGCAGCCGCTGCTCTTTTAACATGGTTTTACTTGTTGTTGTTTTTTGGTATCTGGTTCTTTTTGGTGGTAAATATTGTTGTTTTTTTCGTATTCGTGAATGGTCTTTATCGTGCTTCTTGGTGGCCTTTTAAAATTTCTGCTCCCCTTATACGTCAGTTCGTGTAGAAGCTTTTTTCGAAGCTAAGGTTAAGGTTAAATAAGTTTAATGACGCTTTAGCAACAACAACACGTTCGTTCGTTACTGATTCGATAATCATTTTCCTTTAACGCAAGCAACACCACAAGGTAACCACAAGTTTTGCAAAAATTTTTCGCAAATTTGCAAAATCGAAACACTGACCTAACCTAACAAAAAGACTTCACGCAACAATGTTGAGAAGAGATGGATGGGATGAGAAAATAAGCGCAATGACACGCCAGAAAAAACTGTTTGCGCGCTACTATTGTTGCTCTTCTTTTGTTATTTGCGTATACATGGGGCTAGCTGGCTAGCTCCCCCTATTTTGAGGTTTACTTTTTGTTTTAGTCGGCCGACCACTGGTCATTTTGGGTTATGGCTCCCTTTCTCTTCTCGCCTAATACCTTAGGCGATTGTGTTCCCCTGATTTATGTTATTATAAATGTGCTTGCAGTGTCTGCTCAATCACAACAATGAAACTAGCCATTGGGTACTATGGTGAGTGGGGCTACTGCCCCACTATTTTTTTTTTTTTTTTTGTTTTTGTTGACCGTTTGTGGAGCTTATTTTCTTTCAGTGGTTTCTTTCTATTCCCACCCTGTTGTGACGATGATGACCAGTTGTTGTTATTCTGGTTGGACTAGCAGCGACAAACTGCCCACACTGTGCCTTACTTGTTGTTGTTGCCGACAAAACGTGCGGTCAAGTCAGGTCCACAATCCAGTTTTATTACCAGGTCATCATAAACTAATAGTACAGTGTGTGGCCAGTTGGCCATTTCGTTTGTTCATCACATTAAAATAGATATCCGTCAGACGGACAGGCCAGCTGCTTGGCTGTCTCTTCTGTCTGTCCATTGGTCTGTTCGTATTGTTGTTTTTTATTTCTGTCCTTTCTTTCTTCTTTGCGCTTTTTATACGTTTAATTTTTCAATTTATATTTCTACTACAGGTTGTTGTTGCTGTTGTCGGCGTCTCAACCAGCGGAAACAATAATAGTGTGTCCCGATATTGATAACATTGACATGTTTATGATGCCAGTTTGATGTCGGAATATGTCATCAGCAAAAACAAATGGATGACGTGCAATATAGAGTCGTGGTTTCATTCCCTGTCAATGCAGTACAAACGGAGTCGTAAGAAAGACATTTGGTATGTTCCAGTACTGCCAAAATCTACTAATTTTTATAGATTTTTTCCGGGTTAACCTTCACGAGGATTTATTTGACATATACGCAATGGAATTGACATTTAAAACACAGTGGGTTTTTTTAAATCCGCTTATACCTACATAAACGTACTATTATTTAGGCATTTGGTGTATCCGTGGTCACAAAATAATTATTCCATTTTAGTTTAGAAAATTGTATGATGGACGGTTCGGGCCGGTCGAACTTAACGCATTTTTACTTGTTTCTTTCTCTACTTTTATCCGAAATATTAAACAAATTCTTCCAATAATAGTCTTGTTCCACAAATAAACAGTTTTTATTTTTACCACTTTTACACATTTTATGCAAAAACCGTTCCCGTACACAAAAAAAGTTGTAAAATTATCACCTCTCTTTACACAAAAATGGCGCTGAATTATTCTCCCTTTAAAAACTTTTTACACGACAAATTTCAAAAATAGTAACAGTGTTGCCGTCTTCTAATTGGCTGGTTGGTCGACTTTGACATTTGTCCCAGTTTTTTTTATACGTTTTTTGCGTTCCCGAAATTTTTGAATAAAGTTAATTTTTCACATTTCGCTCTTTTACTACTTTTAACATTAAAAAAGTACGGGAACACACATATTATATTAATGTCTATGTCGTATTACATTCGTTACACTCTTATCAACAACCTGCTATGTAGCTGTCATTCATTCAATCAGTTATTTGCTTTGTTGTTGCTTCTTCTACACTTGAATTCTTTAGCTTACCAGCGCCGATTGCCTTTTTCTTGCAGGCACACAAATATTTGTTCTCCTTCTCTTTCCTTCGGATATGTTGGTCAGCATTATTCTATGTTTTAGTTTTTTCATCATTGTTTGTGTTATGCGTCGTCGTAGTTTAGTCTCCTTGGCAAATATCCAATTGAGAGTCCGAGCATAAAACATTAGGTGTGTCTTTTTACGTGATAATTTGTAATAATTATTACGAAATGTTACTAAATGGTGTCTTTTTACACAAAAGTTCAGTAAAAGAGAGCGAAGTGAGAGAACAAGTTTGACAGTTGTTTGCTGAGAAATTGCTAAAAGTTGCTGAAAGAATTTTTCCCAGCAACCTTTAGCAAGTTCGATCAGCTGTTTTTTAATCATCTGCAAATGGTCGGCTGCTCAATGTTTATCTTATTTTTTGTGGAAAAATACTATAAATATTACGACTCAGGTTTATTTATTGATTATTTTATTAATAAATTAATAATTATTTTCTATTTATTTTGCTTAAAACTGAAGAACTTTTTCATTGCTTTGGAGTTATTTTTTCGTTCATGCATTGGCGCCAATGTTTTTGTTTTGGTTATCAACTGTTATCACGGTGCTCTTGAAACAATTTTAAATGGAAGGTGCTTACACCTCGGATATTTTTGCGGATTCTGAAACTACAATGTTTATAGATGAAAACAATCAAAAAACAAAAAAAAATCGCCGGAGCGCTTTTTAAATAAATCGCGATTTAAGTTGACATTTTTAGGGGTTGTTTAGGTTTTCGCGATTTTGCTTAGAAACCACATTTCCTATCAAAATGGGACTAAAACAAATGTTGTAGATATGAAAATTCTCTACAAGATTGACCTTTATGATATTCTCGTCGGTTTTACCGTTTTTGAGATATAGAAGTTTAAATTGGGACAATTCAAATTCAATTCAATTCTGTATCGCCCCCTTATAAAACAATGTCATGACTGCAAATTCCCAACTTAAACTTATATATCTAAAAAAATGTTACAGCTAAGGATAAGTTACTTAAGCCAGTCTTGTAGAGAATTTTCACAGCTTTAAGATTTTCTCAGGTCACATGTCGATACGACTTACCGTATTCAAGCAAATTCGCGAAACCCTAACAAAAAAAACTAAAAATGTAAACTGAGCTTCCTTATCTCAAAAATGGTACAAGCTGGGAACAAATGATAAAGTCAATCCTCTAGAGAATTTTGACAGCTACAAAATTTTCTTTATCACAATTTCGATAGGACTTGCGGTTTTCAAGCAAAATCGTAAAAACCAAAAAAATACCTAAAAATGTGAATTTTGACCGCGATTTATTTAAAAATCCCTACAGCGATTTTTTCTTGTTTTTGGATTTTTCTCATCTATGAACACTACTGATTCAGAATTCACAAAAACTTTCCCTGTGTAAGCGGTTTTCATCAAAACTTAGTTAAGGCGCACCCTACATGACATTGTTTTATAAGGGGGCGATACAGTCAGTGCATTGTCCCAAGTTGAACTTCTATATCTCAAAAATGGTAAAAACTACGAAAATACCCTAAATATCGATCTTGTAGAGAATTTTCATAGCTACAATATTTGTTTTAATCCCATTTTGATAGGAAATGCGGTTTCTAAGCAAAATCGCGAAAACCTAAACAACCCCTAAAAATATCAACTTAAACCGCGATTTATTTAAAAAGCGCTCTGGCGATTTTTTTTGTTTTTTGATTGTTCTCATCTATGAACATTGTAGTTTCATAATCCGCAAAAACTTCCGAGGTGTAAGCACCTTTCATTTAAAATTGTTTCAAGAGCACCGTGTTATCTTGCTAAACTTTACTAAATGCTGTCTTTTTACTTTTTTCTCTATTTTCGTATCAAAGAGTAAAATCTCTCTTACTCTCTGAAAAGAAGTTACTGAATAATTATTACTGAAAAAGTAAAAAGACACAACTATTAACAGAGTGGATGACAACCCATTTGGTATATAGTACTAAACTAGCCCTCAGTATGCGTCGAATGAAATCCACTACATATCAGATGTGTTTTTGTTTGATATATACGCAATGGTATCGATAGTTGGATTTCGTAAATGTAAACATGCTTTTATAGTACATACAGTGCCTGGCATAATTATTTTGACAAGTTTGAAAAAATGATGTGCTTGGTTTATTTCCGGATTAAGGGGTGATTACATAAGCTGCCTTGCCTGATTGCCTTGCTTTCCTGATTCATTTTTGACATAATAAAAATAAAAGAATAAAGAAGGCCGAGCAAATTTCGAACTTGGTTGCCCTTTTCTTTTTTATTCTTTTATCAGAAGCAAGCAAGGTAAGCAGGCAAGGCAGCTTATGTGCTCAGCTCTTTAGATTTCTACAAAAATATAAAAAAAATATTCTGGCTAATCCTTTACAAGAGCACTTAAAATTAGTAATAAATTTTATCAATTCTAATATACACTGCGTGGCATAAGTATGTTGACAAAATTGTTCTATCGATTTTAAGACCTCTACAATTAAACATTTCTTTTTTTATATTTTTGACCATTATCAGTTACTGTAAAAATAATATATTTCACACACATCTGTACCATTATGGACCCATTTACGGATCGATATTTCAATGATATAGGGATATTCAAGAGATTTATCATTAAACAACATTTTCGATGGTTTTCTCCCATTACCTCAGAATATTTTGAGGATTTCGATTTATTTTATGAGAGTAAGAACATTTTTTCTCTTACAAATGTGATATTTGAAGGAAATAACTTGAAGTTTGAACCCGAAATACGCCCCAAACGTGCTCTACAAAATTCAGTCTTACGGTAGTTGCAGTGTTCTGCAAATGAATACATAACACTTCGATTAGTTTACTACCATGCTGTTATGAAAGATCGTTCAAAGTGCCAAAATATTTATTATAGTCCACAGCATTAACGATAAAAATGAAATATCGCAGTATTTTAAATTGTGGATCAGACTAGTCTGATGCCTAGGAGCATCTGGGCATGAAAATAGCTCAGAAGAACATTTATTTCACAAAGATAACCAACTTTTTGGCGATTTTTTGACTCAAGCTTACTGAAAAGTGTATTTTAAGATGAATTATGTTCAAATATATTTTTATCGGCCCACAATATCATCTGCCAAAATGATTGTAGGGTGTAGATTATTTTTATTGAATATCTAATTGACAATTTTTGTAGCTATGGCTTACTAGGCGTTTACACCAGACAATTTGTCTTCAAATACAACTCTGATTTACTAACACATACATAAATTTGTCGGCTCTCTCCCAGCTGTCCTTTTTTTCACAGACAGTAAGGCTAACAAATTTTTGACATTTTTTGTAAAAATGTGTGAGATAATTGCTCTGTTCCAGAACCTGCAAGAAGCTACTATTTTTTACTACGATAACGGTTTTTCCTTTATGTTATCGAAAAAATAGTAACAAGTAAAAAAGGATCAGTCGGTTTTGCCGACAGAGATATACCCTCAGCCTGTGTGAATTGAAACACTTTTTTTCCAAAAATGTATATATTTAAGGGGTTTTGAAAATTTTAAGAGTATGAACCGACAAATATCGCGTGTACTATTTTAGCTAATATTATCGAACTTTGATGGGGAGGTACCGGAAGGAGTGGAACTACAAGCATCACCTTCGAATTTCATCTAATATTCGAATAAATATTACGATATGCAAAGTGTGGATCAACTCAGTATTTGGTTCGGGAGTTGTCGTGCTCTCCAGCCACTACATGGTGCCATAGAGTGTTTTACACTTTTAGGGTTGTTTTCTCAAGAAGTATGGACTTACCCCTGAAAAAACTTTTACCGTCGTAACTGAGGCAGTGAATGAAAGCTGCTTCAACAAAAATCAAATTGATTCCAGAGCAGTTCTTAAAGTTAACTTATCCAAAACTTTGTGTGAGAGGTACCCGAAGGAGTGGACAACTGTAGTCCATATTCGAACCTGATATATATTTGGTAGATATACTGGGGTGGGTAAAGCATGGACCAACTCGATCTCTACCATCAAGAGTTATCATGCGCAGAATTTTTCCGAACATTTTTGAACTCTTGGGGAAGAGGTACATGAAGGAGTAGACTGATATGGCTTATCTTCGAACTTAAAGTAAGTTTGGACAAAATATTACGAAGGCCAATTTTTGGATCGAATCGGCAGATCCGTTCAAGAGTTATCTTGCGCTCCAACCACTACACACGGTGTCATAGGAGTTTTTCGTAACTTTCAGGCTAATTTCTCGGCAAGTATGGACTTGCCCTTATGAAACTTGTACTGTCGTATAGAGGAGAGTGAATAGAAGTTACTACAACAAAAATCAAACCGATTCGTGAACAGGTCCTAAACTAAACTTTTCCGAAATTTTGTGTGGGAGGTACCCGAAGGAGTGGACCGATTGAGTCCATACTGGAACCTCATCTAAGTCCGATAGAAATTTCACGACGTGCTAAGTATGGATCAAATCGGTTACTTCCTTCAAGAGCTATCGTGCGCATAAACTTTCCGAACATTTTCGAACTTTTGTGCGGGAGGTACCGGAAGGAGTGGACCGATGTAGCTCATCTTCGAACTTAAACTAAGTTTGGGCAAAATATTACGAAAGCCAAAATTTGAACCGAATCGGTTCATCCGTTCGAGAGTTATCGTGCGCTCCAGCCAGCAGGACAGACGGACGGACATGGCTAAATCGACTCCAAATTGTCTGAAACACATTTCGTCCAAACATACTTGGGGTCTAAAACCATTATTTCGATGAGGCACATTTTCATCGTATCAAAGTGTATATACCCTCCTTAGCCTAAAAGCTGAGGGTATAAAAATTAGTAGATTCTTGCAGTTCTGGAACAGACCCATAAATTGAAATGTGTTGAAAACAACAGAACATGAACAAAAACAAAAAATGTGAACGGAAAATAAAAGTAAATCGATGATATTCATTCATAATTTTACAACTGTTTTTGCAGTTGTCCGGACGCCTACGTCACACAGGCAAGTTTTGGTATTCTGACAATCAATACATGAAGTCAACTGTCCTGTCTTGTGTAGACGCAGGGTTATGAACCGAGTGGCAAAATGTGACTTCAAATTTATTTTTTCTATTGTCTGGAAGTTCTAGTCTTAATAGAGAACTTATTTTGACATCGAAATTGCTCAGAAGATCAGGATTTGTGGGCATAAGTAAGATTAGATTTGTAATTCTGCTCTACCGGAGAGCAACTTCCGTAATTTCACATTTTCTGCCTAGATCGTGCATATTTACAGCGTTTTCAGTATTTTGTTATTTATTCGTTACGAAATAAATAGATAACTGCAGCTATATCTAACCATTAGCTACATTTATCACCGAAACTGCCATTGTAAACTTCGTTACAACTTTTGACACCAACATTCCCTATTTTAATTTAAAATCTATGACTGTCAAGTACATTTTTACTTTAATGTTAATAATTTAGCAAAAGCGATTAATTTTGGTACCAAAAGGTACATATAAGTACCAAAAGTAACATAATTATGACTTGTCAAAATACTTATGCCGTTTTGCATTTGCCTAACTTTTTAAACATTCCCCTACCTAATCGCAAATTAAGCTGGGAATTCTCTGATCCATTTATTTTTTAGTTAGCTGAGAGGCCAAAGAATATCCGTAATGGGTACTTTACACGATGTGTATTTTACATATGGGTTGTCACTTTTTATATACAAAATGTATACGCAAAGTGACAACCCATATGTAAAATACATATCGTGTAAAGTACCCATAAGCTGTTAACATCCCGTTTAATGAATGCTGACAATAATTATATGTCATTTAAGACAAATGTAGATTTTGTCAAAATAATTATGCCAGCTACTGTATACATACATATGTACCATGGCACAATTATAGTATGTTTATATACTACCGGATTTAACAAACCCACAGGGTTTCAAATGTCAATTCTTTGCGTATAAGTCAAATAAATCCTCATTAAGGAGGTTAACCCTACAAAAGGCTATAATATAAACATGGCCTTTGTTTTAATTTCCCCAACAACATAGTCTTGTGTCAGACTATGAAAAATTTTATGAAAATGTTTTGAGTTTATGGGTAAGAAGGGAGAAAGCGAGCTCCTTCACTTCCTCTCTCTTCTAAAAGTTAAACAAATTGAATGTTATATTTTCAGTGTCTGGCACAAGAGATAAAGAAAGTTTTGACATAACATATTCAAAATTTACGATGCCACTACCTGGGTACACAGAAAAAAATATTTCAAGAATTTTTACATATTTTCGTTTGTGATGTAGTTTTTTCATACTGTACAGGTACCTCACGTAAGATACATGTGCAGTTTCTTATTTCCATCCAAAAGCCACTACTTTTTTCAAAAATATGTAAAATTTTCATGAGATACAAAATCATTTTTTTATTTTTCCCTATGTCCCAATTTACATTAGGCGAGTTTAATTGCGGCAATTGTCAGTTTGTGGGTAAGAGAGGGTGTTGAGAGGCAAAGGGTTACCATATACCTCACCTCTCTCTCCATCAAACTGACAATTGCCGCAAGTAAACTCGCCTAATGTAAATTGGGACTATATTCCACTATTTTCTCTCATATTTCCTCTCTTGGTTGGTAAATGCTCTCAACTTTGTTCTCGTTTTCTTTTGAATGGTCTCGTCGTCTCACCATCGTATTGACAATGTATCAACAAACCACAACACAACCCCCACCATCGTCTCACCATCACATTGTGACTATATCAACAAACCACACCACACACATACGCACCACAACAACATACCTAAACTACGTAGCAACCATTTTGTTGTTGGTTAGCTGACAAACAAATCAACTACAGTGCGTTTGGTGTCAAAAAAACAAAGTGTTTGGGGCTCTATAGTTCTTAATTTCTTTAATATAAAGCCAACATCTAATATCTCAACCTAGTGCTGATAGACTCAACATGTATGTACATATGGTTCGTATTGTTCTGCTATGTTCACAAGACGATAACAACTACAGTGAAAATCATTAGAAGAAACGGTAAGTTACAATAATACAAAATAAAAGAATTAATAAAAGTGGCGAAATTTGTCTCTGGTTTGGGTGGTGGTGTGTGGGCGGTTGTTAGCCCAAAAATAACAAAAACAACAACTCGTCAAACATTTTTTTCAAACTCTCAGAAAAAAACAGTATTTTTATTTGCTTTATGAAAGGCGTTCATGAAATGCAGAAATTTGAACTTTGGCAAGACTTTATGAACACTATTCCTGAAATGCAGTAATTATTTTTTTCTGTGTAATTGTGCCATGATATGTACATTTTAATGTATTTAGTCGTTACAGTGGATTTAAGGTATCAATTCCATTGCATATTGTACGTCAAAATAAATGCACATACCCATATTATTATAAGTATTCTTTTGTTATAGTTTGGATTTACCAGACAGATTTATAGCGTTCCGGTTAACTTAAAGTTAAAAGTGATGATTGAATTTCAAGGAGGAGCTTCTTGGAATAAACTTTCAATATAAAAATTATATTTTTCAAATCCATCAGTTAGTCTTGTGCCAGACTATGAAAATTTTCATGAAAATGTTTTGAGCTTATGGGTAAGAAGGGAGAAAGGGAGCCCCTCCACCGCCGCTCTCTCCTAAAAGCTAAAATATTTTCATGTGTTATTTTCAGTGTCTGGCACAAGAGTTAGTAAAAGAACACATGAGTAGTTTGAACACGGCAAAACAAAGTATAATGTAAACATGATATTGCTATCAAATTGCATTTTTCTTTATGTTTCAATAATTAGTGATAAACTAGTAAGATGGAGTCAACAGTCACTTTTGGTAGAAACCAACAATTCATAGAAGGAGACTGACTTGACTGGTTGTTGTTTGACCTGGCATATTGAAAAAATTTGGATGGAATATAGAATTAACAGGAGATCAGTGATCTTTTTGAATAGTTTGTAAATTCCCAAGGAAGAAGAAATTTTCTCCAAAGTAGTTAGGTGTTTTGTTTTTTTTTCTTCAGATAACATTTTTTTGGCTGGTAATTTGAGGCGTTCAGCCCCAAAACGACCTAACCCACATGTTAAAAAAAAAAATCAAACAGACTATAATATAAAGAACTTTAAAAATAAATATTAATAAAACTCCCTATAGCACTGTAGAAAACTAGGTTATAATACCTGCTAAAACAATGCAATATAAAGTTTTTAGTATTTATTTCAAAAGGTTCCGTCTGGCTACATCCACAGTTTATACAGTTGGACACTAACCCACCTGATTGTTATGTTTGTTGTCAAAAACATTATTGTGATTTAAAATACAAAGCAACTCGAATCACAATCATATAACATCTATTATTGCTCTGTTCCTTTACGTGCCTGAGGTTACCATGTCTTACCATTTTTAACCTGCAAAGCGTTCCTTTACTCTAAAAAGCATACAATTTATACGGGAGCAGCTTACCACTTTTACCATTTTTGCCACTGTTAGCATTTTTAAAAATAAAGGAACAGACCATATGTTTGTTGTCAAAAGTTTTTAACGGAACTCTGAATGGCCGACCTTCTATAGGCCTTGGCTACATCTTTATATTCAGTTTGATTTTTTGAACATGTGGGTTAGGCCGTTTTGCCACTGAGCGCCTCATTTATTGTGCATAAAATGTACGTAGTATGTTCGGGTGATGACTTTTTACAACCTCAAATTCCAGTATCATAGTTTGATGAAGTTTTACTTAATCTTACATACATATAAGGTGATTCGATAAAAATAAATCAACATTTTTAAATCATTTTACGCCTGATTTAAAAAGATTTTAAATTTTTTATTTATATTTTGGACACTTTTCGAAGTCACTTTCCGCAGGTACAGTGACTGTCACTGAAAATGATGCAACCTGAAATAAAAAATCTAAACGTTGATAACTTGGAAGCGAGTTGAGATATCTTAGCAATTCAAAAAACAATTTTGTAGGCTAAAGCTGGGTACACATTGTCAGTTTTAAATGACAGCTTTGTTGGTGATTGCTGGTGTGGCCGTTCATTTTTGTCATTCATCATGCAACCACAAAATATGTTGTGGTTGCTGGACGGTTGGACAGTTATCGATAATTGCAAAAAATCGTCATTCAAAACTGACAATGTGTACTGTACTTAAAAAGTTGTCTTTACCCTGCGTTTACACATGACAGGACAGTTGAGTTCATGTATTGATTGTCAAAAACCAAAACTTGCCTGTGTGACGTAGGCGTCCAGACAACTGCAAAAACAGTTGTAAAATTATGAATGAAAATCATTGATTTCTTTTCGTTTTTCGTTCAAATATACTGTTTTTGTACATATTCCTTTGTTTTCAACACATTTGAATTATCATCTCACTTCTTTTTCACAAAAATTTCAAAAATTTGTTAACAAGACTGTCTGTGAAAAAATGATGGACAACTGGGAGACAGCCGACAAATGTATGTATGTGTTAGTAAATCAGAGTTGTATTCGAAGACAAATTGTCTGGTGTAAACGCCTAGTTATGATGGCATACAAATGGTTTGTTCCAGTACTGCAAGAATCTACTAATTTTAAAAATTTTTTCCGATAACATAAAGGAAAAAATGTTATCGTAGTAAAATTTAGTAGCTTCTTGCAGGTTCTGGAACAGAGCAAAAAATATTCCATTTCGATTAATAATTTTCAAACTTTTCGCTTTTTATGTTATTATATGGTCTGTTCCAGAACTGCAAGAATCTACCAATTTTTACTATTTTTTCCGATAACATAAAAGAAAAAATGTTATCGTAGTAAAAAATAGTTGCTTCTTGCAGGTTCTGGAACAGAGCAATAGTAATCAGAATGGTAAAATAATGGTTTCCCTATCGTTTTCAGTAGTTTTGTCATTGATTCCGATAGAAAAACTGATGTTCCTGACGTAAGCTTGCCATGATTGTAATTAATGTCCCTTTGTAGGCAATTTGACTAGAAATTTCTAGTTTTTGAAGTTATTTTCCAAAAAATGACTATGGAAAATCACTAAGCGTTATGTCCCAAGTACGTACAAACAATCTAATGATATATGGAAAGTCCTATATTAGCCAGGCTTACCCTATATTATACTAGTCTTTAACGGCGTTGCTCTCATAGAGGTAAAAATCAGGCCATAGAACAAAATAGTTTGCACTTTCCTTCGCAAATAGTTTTTAGAAATATTGTTAACAATGTCTTGACCATGTTTGCTTTTATAAAAACAAAATTTGAACACCCATTGTTGCCATTCAAGCCCAAACAATAACACTGGTCAACAGGACTTTTGTTTCAACCGAAGTTGCAGTTGTTTCTAGATGAAATCGGCGAGTTATTTTCAAATCCGGTCCCGGTTTTTCTCCATCAGCTCTTGTTTTTGAGATATAGCTCAAAATCGGTTTTTACGAGTTTAACCCAGACTTTCGTTATTTTTGGATACAAACAAATATTTTTTGTGGGTTTTTCGACATTAATATATTAAGGAGATGTTGTACGCTCGATACAAATCGTGTTTGAAATAGTTATGGTGAGTATATATCAAAAAATATAGAAAATATACGACGGACCTTGTAAAAATTGCTTATTTTGAGTACTTTAAGCGGTAACTACGTCATCGGGGGAAGTCATAGGATTATCATATGGCAATGCGGATATGCTTAGGGTGTCTACTATACAGTCCAGTAGTCAAATATATAATATAAAGTTCATAGCGCCCATGATTCAGGCATAACCTAAAAATCATCATGAAGACTGCTATTGAAAAGTTAATGGCTTATGTGGTAATGATATCACTGGTAAATTATTTCGCTTTAGCAGTCTTCATGGCGATTTTTAGGTTATGGCCGAATCATGGGGACTATGAACTTTATATTATACATTTGAATACTGGATTATATAGTAGACACCCTAAGCATATCCGGAGTACCATATGAAGATCCTATGACTTCCCCCGATGACGTAATTACAGCTTAAAGTACTCGAAATATGCAATTTTTACAAGGTCCGTCGTATATTTTCTATATTTTTTTGAATATACTCACCATAACTATTTCAAAAATGATTTGTATCGAGCGTACAACATCTCCTTAATATATTAATGTCGAAAACCCCACAAAAAAATATTCGTTTGTATCCGAAAATAACGAAAGTCTGGGTTAAACTCGTAAAAATCGATTTGGAGCTAAAACTCAAAAACAAGAGCTGATGGAGAAAAACCGGGACCGGATTTGAAAATAACTCGCCGATTTCATCTAGAAACAACTGCAACTTTGTCTGAAACATTCAACTTTTTCAATTTTGTTGAGCAGTGTAATACTTCTTACGAAGCGTTTTGATAGCGACAGCTTATTTATTTAAACTCGGGTGTGTGTTGGCTTCTTCCACAAGTAAAAAATCGATTTTACGCTAGATTTTCATTGATTTTCATCCGAACTATGAATTTTATACCACACAATGCTGCAAAAATACGACATAACTTGAAAAAACCCGCACCAAAAAAAGAATTATAGTGATTCTCTGCAATTTTTTCAATAAAATCACTCTAGTGTGGACCGGGACTTTTCAACGTTTACATTTTTTATTTCAGATTGCATCATTTTCAGTGACAGTGACTGTATATAATTGAACACAAGTTTTAGAACCACATATTTGTAACGATTAGAAAATTCGTCCACATAGTCCAGTAGCAAATTCGAGAATATCACTTACAAAGATGTTATAGAGTAAGTAGAAAGTATCCAACCCAACAAACCGGAGGAAGCTAGCTAACTGCGATTTTACCACACCTACAATCTAAACCTTTCACTTCATAAGAGGTAAAGACCTTTGAATATTGACAGATATAAAGCATTATCTCAAAACATTTGTTTTAGATGGTAATGTAAATAACGTTTAAGGCATCATACAAAATGGTAAACCGCTGACCAGTCCTACAAATATTTTGCCCCCTGTTCATCTAACAGGTGTGCTGAACCTTGCTTCGTCACATAAGAGAGCACTACATATTTTATTTAAAATGTATTCTCTCTCTATCTCATATTTTCTTTGCTCAATTTTAAATACTGTTCATTTCAACACCAGACAACAACAAAAATAAACGATTCTTATGAGCAAAAGAACACCAAAGAACTGTAAAAGCAATAACAAAAAATAAAAACAGACACATACACTTTTCTCAGCTACTGAGAAGTAAAATAAACTAACAAAGAGTCAGACAGCAAGTTGTTCTTTTTTGATAGTTTTGTAAGATAGTTGTTGAGAATTCTGTTTGCCTGTTTATTAACTTGTGGGAAAGTGTTAAACGAACGCCCACAATAAATGGTGTTGTGCTGTGTGCCTGCCTGTTGCTGGTTTGCAGCCAACAGCATTCAGTAGTGGTGCTGTTGTGCTGGCTGTCTTCTGACAGGGGCTGTTCGTGGTCGTGGTAGGTGTTGGTGGTTCGTTCAGTTTCTTTCAAGCAAGCGATTACCAAGCAATTTGTTTTCTAAGGAAGGAGGGACGATTAAAAAAGGCAGAGCGCACAGACAGTTCTGTATTTCTCAATGGTGCAAATTAGTTAGTAGGGTACTGTAACAGGTTTCCGCCACAAGAAAAGGAATGAGCGTAACAAATAAAAAATACACACTCTCACTATAATAAAAAATGAAAACAAATGCTGAGAAAAAACATAAGACCACAAACAGCAGAGCAGCACAACACAGAAAGAACACCACTATTGACACAAATTAGAAATGCCTCTGAAAATGAGTGTCAAAAAAAACCACACCTACTTCTTGAGGAATGTTGTTAGAGGAGAAGGAATGTCTTAAAATGAGTTTTCGTCTCAGAGTGCTGTGCAATGTGGAAATATTGTTATAAAACTCTTGAATCAGTATTCCTGTAACCTGTAAACTCCATGTATAAAGGCAATATTAAACTTTATCAAGAATATTTTTTTAAAAAAGTGTAATAAGTAAAGAAAAATAAACTCGCAAGCGTGTTTATTATTATTCAGATTTAACAAATATACCACACCCGCTGTGAAGACTCATTTGCTCTATACAATATGGCGGTATTACGAGTTGATTACTTAATTTGCAACATCGCTAGTAAAAACCTATGTTCTTCAGAGCTCGGATCATTTAAGGATAAAAAGGTGAACTCAAGGCATAGGCCATAGTTCTGAATGGATATAAAGGTCTCTATAGCTTTGAAAACTATATACGTAATTTTGTAAATGATATTGCAGTAGTAGATTTAATATATCAGCCCAGGAATTTATAACGTATTTTAGTCTAATTTTAAACCAACAAAAATTCGCAAATGATATCCAATACACAGTATTATACCAAAGCGGCCACAACCTAGATAGCAATATATATCCTAAAAATAAAAGATGTTCTGAAGAATACAAAGGATAATAAAGCACCAAGATTTGCAAAATGCAGTACAAGTTTCTGAAGCACGCCTTAAGTGATTTTCTGGCTGAATTGTTACAGCAATATAACGGAATTATGACAATATGGACAAATTGATAGTATAATAAGTAAGTTTACATTTAGTATAATAAGTAAGTTTACATTTACGAAATCCACTCGATTTTAACTGTCAATTTCATTGATTAAACGTCAAATGAAATCCAATGGATTTCAGATGAGTTTTCATTTGACGTATACGCAAAGGAATTGGCAGTTGAAATCGAGTGGATTTCGGATTTGGAGGCCAGCATTGTTCGTGTTATTCGTGACATACGGCCAGCAGTGCTCGAAAAAGTGGCCAAAAATTGGACGTCCAGAATGCACTTCGTCAAGAACAGCCGCGGTGCCCATATGCCCGAAATCATTTTCATGTGGTAATGTCACGTATTGATCTTTCGAATAAAAAAAAAATGTTGATTACAATTTAATTTTTTGTGTTATTTTTTACAATTTCAAGTTCTATCGGGCTTAAAAAAAACACCCTTTATAAGCTGCCTCATTATGTTTACCAAAATATTCTATTTCAACAAAGTGAGACTGATTTGGTACGACGTTAATTAGATGAAACTACAGTTGAACCATGGCACAATTACCCAGGTAGTGGCATCGTAAAATTTTGAATATGTTATGTCAAAACTTTCTTTATGTTGTTGGGGAAATTACAACAAAAATAATTTTTTTATAAAGGGATTTGACTTTTCATATTCGATCAGCTGGTTTGATACCACTACCTGGTAGTTCTGCCATGAGTTGAACCAATCCATAAATTTTTCTTCATCGTTTTTCACTTCCTTTTTCCGTTGTTGTACCAAAATATTGGAATGAGGAAAGCTCCTTTGCAGCCAATTTCCGGCACCAGCCTACGTAAGGTCCGCTAGCTGCTTGATTTTATGATACCGTGTTAAACGATAGTCTCTTCTTTACATGCTGTTTCTGGCCAGTATGAACACACACAGAGATATACCCTCAGCCTGTGCGGATTGAAATACTTTTTTTCCAAAAAAAAAAACTTAGGTTTATTTAGGGCTTATTTTCAAAACAATATAGATAGGATTAAATCTCAAAAATTTGCGGGAATATCGATAGATAGGGCTTTTTTAAACTTAGTTTCGACAATATTTAGAGTACAATTTTAGCGAATATTTTCGAACTTTTGTGGGAGAGGTATCGGAAGGTCCACCCCTTCCACCTTCGAATTTCATCTAATATTCGAAGAAATATTACGATATCCAAAGTGTGGACGAACGCAGTATTCGGTTCGAGCTCTCCAGTCACTACATATGGTGCCATAGGGGGTTTTTACAACATTCGGGCTTTTTTCTCAAGAAGTATGGACTTGCCCTTGAAAAAACTTTTACTGTCGTGATTGAGGCAGCGAATGCAAGTTGCTTCAACAAAAATCAAAGTGATCCGAGAGCAGGTCTTAAAGTGAATTTATCCAAAAATGTGAGTGGGAGGTACCCGACGGAGTTGACAAATATAGTCCATATTCGAACCCGACCTATACCTGAATGTGTAAAGTATGGACCAAATCTGTCACTCCCATCAAAAGTTATCGTACGCAAAATTTTTCCGAACATTTTTGAACATTTGTGGGGAGGTAAATGAAGGAGTGGACCGATATGGCTTACCTTCGAACTTAAACTAAGTTTGCACAAAATATTACGAAGGCCACATTTTGAACCGAAACGGCAGATCCGTTCGAGAGTTATCTTACGCTCCAACCACTACACACGGTGTCATAGGGGTTTTTGCACCTTTCAGGCTATTTTCTCAGGAAATATGGACTTGCCCCTGATGAAACTTGTACCGTCGTATGCGGGGCAGTGAATATAAATTGCTAGAACAAAAATCAAAGCGATTCAAGTGCAGGCCCTAAACTGAAGTTTTCCGACTTTCACGATGGGCAAAGTATGGACCAAATCAGTTACTCCCTTCAAGAGTTATCGCGCGCACAAATTTTCCGAACATGTTCGAACTTTTGTGGGGCAGGTACCTGATGGAGTAGACCGATATGACCCATCTTCGAACTTAAACTAAGTTTGGACAAAATATCCGTTTGAGAGTTATCGTGAGCACCAGCCAGACAGAAGGACGGACATTGCTAAATCGACTCCAAATTGTCTAAAACACATTTCGTCCAAACATACTTGGGGTCTAAAATCATTATTTCGATGAGACACATTTTGCCCGTATGAAAGTGTATATACCCTTTCTAGCCTAAAGGTATAAAAATGTTAAGGCCTGGGTACATAAGCTGCCTCGCCTGCTTGCCTTGCTTTCCTGCTTCATTTCTGACATTATAAAAATAAAAGAATAAAGAAGGCCGAGCAAATTTCGAACTGGGTTTCCTTTTTTTTATTCTTTTATCAGCAGCAAGCAGGCAAGGCAGCTTATGTACCTAGGCCTTTACACCTACGTTTTCATAATAGATTTATGCTCTGTTCCAGAACCTACAAGAAGCTACTATTTTTTACTACGATAACATTTGTTCCTTTATGTTATCGGAAAAAATAGTAAAATTAGTAGATTCTTGCAGTACTGGGACAGACTATTAATAAATACCTTTCGTAACAAGCATACGTTCTTATCTGGTGGCCCTGCTACATTTAACTTGGTTGTGAAATGAGAGAATCCAATGTACCACCAATGAACCACATTAGATGAAACAATTAAATAAACACAATTTTACTATTTTCTATAAAAAATTCCTTTTGTTTTTCTAAAAAAATTCTTCTCACATGAATTGTCAAATTTTGTAGATCGATTTATTCGCCTAATCGCAAATGTAGAGCGCTGATTTTTAAATGAGGAATTCTTTACTAAATATGGAACGCGTCAACGAAAAATTATGTGTGTATGTCATCTGGGGGCAGAACTGTGGATGCCCTAATTATTACGAATATAGACGAACTAACAAAAATTAGTTACAAAAACTGTGGGTAATAGCTATATTACATTACGTGTATTTCATGTGTATGTTTCGAATTTTTTTGTCCTCGTGTAATTCCTTGTGTGACATTTTACATATGATTTATAATTTTTGCTATTACACCAGTATATATTTTTTTGTGTGACATAACCTATAAATGTAAACAAATCCTTTATCAAATCGATTTATTTAAGTTTCTTTGAGAAATTATTTCTTTCAGCAAATTTTGCAAATTTCTGCTTTCATCGAAACAATCAAATCAGCTGTTTTCTATTTATTGTACATACAAAAATAGGAAGGGATCTAAAACGAAAAAGTTACACATGGGTTCACACATCATTTTGGTATATGAAATTTTTTATATGGATCACACTATGTGAACAACATGTAGATGTAAAAAAAGGCAAAACATACGCATGAAATACACGTAATGTAATATAGCTATAACTGTAATTTTCAAAAGGTGAATATTTCTATTCTACATACATATGTATGTACCTATTTTCTATGTCCACAAATTACAAAATGTTAATAGAACTTTGATCTGAAAAAATCTTCTATTGTTATCAACATTAACACCTCGGTGTTTAAACTCCCTTGTTATATGGTTCTAATCAAGCCCACTGCATACAATATCGTCCTACGATTAATATGCAAACACGCCTCTACTTCACATCTCAACGAAACCATAAAACAAATATTTTCATTTCCACCAAAA
Source organism: Musca autumnalis (assembly GCF_047663935.1). Taxonomy (NCBI): domain Eukaryota; kingdom Metazoa; phylum Arthropoda; class Insecta; order Diptera; family Muscidae; genus Musca; species Musca autumnalis. Next base: position 196,915,325 of record NW_027411755.1, read on the forward strand.
AGGGTGGCTACATGGTTGTAGTTTCCCTATCAAAAGCTTCGTATCTCAACACATGTTGCTGGCGCTCACAGTTTACGTGGCCATTATGTTGTTGTTGTTACATGCAGTCTTGTCTAGTTTCCTATGAATAGAAAAAATACTATGGCAAACAATCCGGTGAGTGACTTGTTAAAATTTCTGCGACCCGGTTAAAATATTGAGAAATAAGCAAAATGACGGGCGGCACAAAACAAAATGTCGTCGATTCCGTTAAATGTGGCGTCGTCAAATGGCTTTTTTCGAAAACAATATGGTGGGTCTTCCGTTTTGTCAAACAGCCAAAGCAAGCATGTCAGTAGTAGCAGATTTTGTTAAGTGTGAAAAGCAAAGCAGTTAGCTAGCTAGCTAGCCAGCCATTGCTGGCATTAACAACTACAAGTTTTTAGTTATGCATCATAACTTTGGTAAAAATGTATTGAATATGAAGTACTGGATAATGAAGAAGCGCATTCATTGGATTTCAGTGGATCTATGGGGTCAGATCTGTGAAAGTAGACCAACAAAAAATACTGGGACATAATATAAAAAAATGAATTAACATTCACGGCCAGCAGAATGGAACAACCAATATTTAACGATTTAGCATAAACACGTAAAAAATACAGTGGAAATTCCCACTGTCGTTTATTGTAGACAACCAACCAACTCTCAACCGGAGTTCGGGAATTTTGATCGCGTGAAAAAGAAACAAATCAAAGTTTCTTTTCAGATTATGTGCAGAGTACTAGGAAACTAATCGGAAAAAATCGAATTAAAATTTCCATTCAGAGTATGTGCAGAATACTCGGAAAGAAAACGAATCAAAATTTCCCCTCAGACATTGTACAAAGCACTCGGAAAATAATCGGGGAAAAAGGTTACGAAATCTCGGAAAAAAATCTGAGCCATCGGCAAAATTGTTGGCTGGAAAGATGACATGATGAAAGATGTGTATGTCGGCAGCTAGAGAAGAATAAAAATTTCAATCGAAGATAAATAATTAGTATTTGATAAATAAATATGTACACATCAGAATTTAAAATTGCATGCGATTTTTACGACTTAGAAACAAACCATAAATGTTTTTACGTTACCTTATCCCTGATTATATTTCCAAACGCTGGCAACATTTCATATTGTTACAGAAGGACTGTTTTTAGGTATTTTTGTCCAACATTCGATAATAAATTGCCATAATTGATCATATCTATATATCAAATTTTTCTTAGGTTTTTCGAAAGTTCTCCCGATTTTTTATCCAAGAAATCGTGCTCTTAACATATGAACAAGTGTGGTAAAACAGTATTCACGCTAGCAGAAAGTAATTATACAAAGAAGAGTGGACGTCCTAATGTGGATTATGACGAAAGAAGTGAGCGGCAGAAAAGACAACTTGCTTCGGACGGAAGTGTCGCCACTGTTTCAGTCAATTTGTCAAAAAAGAAATGGACTATATTCTTAAGAAATCTCAGTTTCAACCAAATAAAATAAGGAAAATAAATTAGAAAAGAGAAAATGCCATTGGCTTTATCCACAGAAGAAGACAAGTCAGACAAGACATAAGAGAAAGTAATAAGTGAAGAAGAATCTATGATACAGATTTTTCCCTAGTTACAAAAAATAAAAAATCAAATCAGATTCATCGACACAGTTTCCCCTACAAAGTTTGATTAACCACACAGCAATGGGATTTTTTTCCGTGGAAGAGGTTTTGAAACGGATGGATGAGGTCAAGTTAAATTGGTCATAAGTTGTGGTTTTGGACGTTCCTCAGGACGGAGTACTTTTAATAGTAATACTCTGGAAAGTTTAGATAGCTAGCTCATTGTTTGGAATAACCGCAATTCCGAGGAATCTATTAACTTCCTGAGATATCCCAGGAAAAATGTGAATTTATCGACACCCAGGAAGGTGTGTTATGCACGAGGTCAACTAAAAAGCTTTCTAGGATCTCAAAATCTATAATATGACACTAATATTGTGGCTTTTGCATACTCAAATACCTAAAACGGAATGAAATCAGCAAGGATCCGCTTTAACGAGCTATACAAGAAGTTTGGCATTAAATAACGGCATTTAACACCCAAAAATTATTTTTTTTCTCTAAAATAGATCTCGGATACCCAGACACATTCGCCAAAGCAATAAAATGTATAAATTTTGCTGCTAATTCCATAAGTTGTACGATAACACTGTGCAACATTTTTAAGGTGATCTTGTGCAAACAATTCGAACTGAGGATTTTTTGAAAGTACAGACCCAAACGACGAGAAACCCTAGTTGGGTTTTGTTGTGTCAGATCCAGCTCGGATTTTATGGCCCCATCTAAACATGGTAAAATATTGAGTTTTTAAAGAAATTCGGGGCTATATCTCTGAAACCAATGCGAATCTTCTTCTGACCTCTGAAGCAAATTTGTAGATAAGGACAAGAATACAATATTTGGAGAAATAATGAACTCGAAAAACTACATTTATTGCCTAAAATTTCAAAATATATGCAAAAATACCACAATTTTTATACATTTCGCACCGTATCTCCAAAACCGGTAATTTTTTCTGAATATTTTCTTTTGGAAAAATATTCCCTGGAATGTAATTCACAACTCTTCAGAACACGTCATTAGGTCTGTACGATAACTTCGCAAGTGAAAAGTACTTGCAAGTACTCAGCAAGTTCTCAGTAACGTCTCTCCACCAATTTTACTCTCTCGAAGCTAAAAATTTGCAGATTGTTATCGAACAGAAATTTGCAAAAACTTGCAAGAAGTCAGGTGATTTGAAGAAGTTGGCGGAAAATGTTAAATAAATAAATAATAAAATAAAAAAGTAGTCACCACAAACTACAAAATAAGATATTTTATTTACATTATCGTTTTCCATAATTTATTTAATAATTTTCCCTTTTTTATTTCTATTTATTTTAATAATCAAACGTTTGTTTATGTTTTTGCCAAGAAGTTCGCCATAAAACATTCGAATTTGAATCAGCTGATCAAACTTGCAAGTTCTTACAAGAAAAATTTTCCTTGCAAAAACTTGTAAACAAAACTCTCCAAAGCTCTCCAAAATTCTCTCACTATTGTTTCCAAATTCGCTCTCTGTTACTTTACAAGTTTGTTATCGAACAGCATATTGTAAAAGTTTGTGCAAATTTGTACAAACTTTTGGGTTATCGTACAGACTTATTGTTGTAAAATGCCTCTATCCCGTTGTTTTCAGTACATTTCTCAAAGATGATTTAATAAAAATGTCAATAATGCGGTGAAATCCGAAATGCGAGAATAAACTGTTGGTGTGAACTGTGTTGAAATATGTGTTGTAAAAGATATGATGCAAAATACCGCTGAAACAACATGAAGTAAGCATTTACTTACTTACTTACTTCTAAAGAATTGTTGAGAACTTTATTTGGAAGATTTTTGCTAAAGGTTACTTGGTTCAACTCCGTATAGTTTACCCGATACAGAGCAGAATTTCAGCAATTATGTAAAATTTTCTATATTTTATAGATTTTGATGTCCTAGATTTAGTTTTTCTTGTGTGGTTTCTTCAAAAGATAGGTTCTACTAGTTTAGGGCTACAATATTGCTAAAGACAGCAAGCCAAATTCCTATTCGTTTCTGAGATAAAGGCCTGATAAATGCAAAAAAGTATAGATTTAGCCCGGTTTAGATGAGGCCATAAAATCCGAACTGGATCTGACAGGACAAAACCCAACTAGGGTTTTTGTAGTCTAAATATGTACTTTCAAAAAATGCATACTAGAAGTTGTTTGCATTTTCAGTGTTGCATAGTGTAATACTCATATTTCCTTGGAGCGTACGTATACTTTTGTAATGCTACGTTTATATTTACGAAATCCACTCGATTTCTACTGTCAAATTCATTGCTTAAACGTCAAATGAAATCCAATTGATTTGACGTATACGCAAAGGAATTGACAGTTGAAATCGAGTGGATTTCGTAAATGTAAACAAAGCATAAGTATCATTTTTTGGTTTTTGTAAAATTTACCGTTATTTATATTATGGAATATACTTTTGTTGTAATAAATATTGTTTATTAGTGGGACGAAATAAACCTGTGTACTTGGAATTTCATAAATATCATTACTTTTTATAAAACCCGAGATTTATGGGGCGTGCGTATACTTATGTAAGACTGTGTATGTATGTACGTATCTTAAAAATTGTCTTGCAAAAAAAGAGAATTTTTTAGCTTCCTAGAATTTATTTTACTTCTAAAGATTCCTGAAATCCCTAAGCCGCAATTACCAAGTTCGGCTATAAACAGAAATATTTCAGAATCTGAAGAGGACGAGCAGGGCACATTTAAATTTAATATCGAATTAGAAGTTAAAGAAACTGAATGATTATCGATGTTGATAAAGCGGGGTACACACGATCAGTTTTGACAGTCGATTTTTCGGAATTATCGATAACTGTCCAACCGTCCAGCAACCACAAAATATTTTGTGGTTGCCTGATGACTGACAAAAATTAGCGGCCACATTGGCAAGCAACCGATTATTTGAGCAAAACTGACAGTCAAAACTGATCGTGTGTACCCCCACTTAAGATTTTATCTGTTTAGTATAATTAACTACAGATGACACCTTCGGAATAAGTCGATCTTGATCAATCTTATTTTAGATTAAATATGAAACTCTCCAAGAAGTAATATAATTCAGCGGCTATTGCGGATATACAGAATCTGAACCAAATTGTGGCAACGTCTTTCTGAATTGAATATTATATACATACATATGTATGTATGACACCAAAATTCAAAGCAATCTGATTCAAATTGTGACAGACGTGAAATGGAATTAGATCTAGGGACGCATAATTTCATGAAATTTTTTTCAATGAAATCGCTCTAATGTTGGCTTACATACTGTTACGGAATTAGATTTAACTAATCTCCGTGTAGACGTTGTTTTATTCCCCAGTACGATTTGTACCAAATAAAAAAGGGTTCGTTTTAGATTACGTTTCTACAATGCTTTATTTACTTTATTACACTTATTCAGAACCGACTTTAATTACTAAGCACACAGCAAGTCTCTAGTTAGCACGCAGCTATTCTTTAACCGATCTGTTCAGTTCAACGCTTAAAACACAACTCACCCGTCATTGCCAGTTCCCCTGTATTTCCCAGCAAAATTTGACGGAAGGGGTTCTTTGCGATGACGTGATTTCATGTCATCTTTTGCATTGGTTCAAAGGAAGTCGTGAAAGATCCGATCTTTTCATTAGGATTTGAACCAATGCAAAGGAAGTCGTGAAAGATCCGATCTTTTCATCAGCATTTGTACCCATTCCATCGATCCAATAGAGATGATGTTTGTGTTTTTATTTACACATCTGTTTATTTTCATTTTGGTATGTTGCAGTACTGCAAAAATCTACTAATTTTTACTATTTTTTCCGATAACATAAAGGAAAAATTTTTATCGTAGTAAAAATAAGTAGATTCTTGCAGTTTGTGGAACAGACCAAAGTTGTTAGAACTGTCGTGATGTTGTCTTACATTTCCTGCATATCAAACAACTAAAACTTCTAAACAATTGGTATTATATGAAGTCCCAACCATCGATCTAAAAATAGAATCGGACTGCACACATTGCTATTTTAAAAGTTCCCTTGTCTGTTCTAAATCTGACATAGAATGAAGTCAATCAAATCTCGCTTCTTGGAATTTGAAAAAAAGTCCGAAACGAAAAGGAACAAGAATCTGAAAATAAAGAAGAAACTACTTTTGGAAAGAAACAATTAAAAATAAATTAATTTAGCATAAATGGTATTTTCCATAAAAAGTCTCTCCTCCCCGTTCGTTACATTTTGTTCTTAGAGATCGCTAAAGCAAGCCGGGTTGTAGATCCCTACATATTTCCGTCACTAAACAAAAGAGTATAAATTACCAAAATGTTGTTATAAAATAACAAAATTATAAAATAAAAGTAATTTACGAAATAAGAATACTTAAAGGAGTGCATTTGGAGTCCATGTCGAAATCTGAACTGGTGATGGGAAGATAATTGAAAAAAAAACTTTTGTAAGATGAAAGATAATCAGTTGCGGAGAACGGAGGAAGTAATCTTTTGCGTTGCAGCGGTGGTGATTACATTGCAATTTTGGATGTAAACTTTTGAAAAACTAAACTGATAAATTAATTGTAGCTATTTCATGAATTCGTTTGAATTAATAAAGAGTTTTGTTTTTCACGAAAACCATATTTCAATACAGCATTTCCATTTTCCAAACAATACATGAAAATTTCATGCCAAGGGGTTGGTGAAAATGACATGTCAAAGCATGGGTGAAAATGACATGTCAAAGCATGGGTGAAAATGACGTGTCAAAGCATTGGTGAAAATGACATGTCAAATCATTGGTGGAAATGACATGCCAAAGCATTGGTGGAAATGACATGTCAACGCATTGGTTAAAATGACATGCTTAGGATCCAGAAAAGAACGTCATCTTTTGGGGTCCACGCTCATATAAAATTCATCGATGAAGATGCTAAAAAGATGACATGCTAGATCACTTGCACCCATGATTGAATGTCATCTTTGGCATCGAACATTTTGCTGGGTTTATATCCCAAAGTCTCCCTGTTCGAGAGTCCTCTAGAAAATGTCTGGCAACACCTCGAATATGTACAACGAACACACAGACGCACATTCGCACTAAGCGAACAACCAGACTCTCATACATGGGGGATGATCAATGACGTGATTACAACAACAAATAAATGCAAGGAAAGAAGTAACAAACTAAACGATAATTACATGATTATGGCAAAACAAACAAAAGAACATTAACAAAAGGTAATGTAACGACTAGAATGATGAAGAGAGATCTACATGGTAGTTGTTGTTGCTTAAATAAAATAACTGCGTAATAAAACGTTACGTTACAATTCAAATTTTTAAATTAACGGAAATTAAACTAAATTAACTTAAACCTATCAGTTACATTCGTAACAATACATATGTATCTATGAGTTCATAGATATCTCCCGTGTAAACTCCAAATTTTTACTATTTTTCTCGATATCATAAAGGAAAATTTGTTATCATAGTAAAAATTTGTAGATTCTTGCAGTTTTTGCATGGTAGAATAATAAAAGGTAGTCGCATCTGTCAAATTTAGGTAAATACAACCCTGTATCTCTGTACGGGAGCGTGTCAAATACAGAACAACAATAACACGTCATGACATTTAATAATAAAAACAAAATAAGTTTGTTATTAATTTGTGTCTGTGAAAAAAATATATATATAATTTAATTTTTGATTTGGAATAAGAAATTTCGGCTGTAGAAAATGAAAAATTCGATATTTTTGCATACAGGGCAATATATTTGATGTTGGTATGACTCTCGATTTCGCAGCCGTAAGGAGTCTAAGCCTCACCGGCCCAAAGTTCCCCAAATGCACCGAATGTTTTGGTAGGTCTGAGGCAAACAATTCTTTGATCACGGACTCCATAAATGTAACTACTGCAACAACCGTTTCAACAAAGAAACAACAAGAGTTATAACAACGGGCAACTTCAACAGGCGATCTGCTGCAACAACTAAACGTGTTCCTATTCAACACTTTTAAGATCTTCATAACATTTTACATTGATTACTGCTGTTATATGGACCAAAAACCAAGTTGATGCGTTTTGGAAAAAGGGATATACATATTTGTCATTACAACTTTGTTAAAGATCTGATTTTTCCAGTTTTTTATTTCTTTTCATTAATAAAAACTTCACAATGCACACAATTCATATGTATTTTGTTTCACTTTTGTAATCTATTATGGATTTAGTTCCTTTGTCTGAGATGCTTCTTTCTGACATTCGTAGCTTGAATTTCTCATAGAAGTCCTTGTTCACAGTTACGGAACAACTGCAAACTTACTGCACTTGGTTCACTTCGTTCGTTCTCCGAAGTTCTTGTGAGAATTGAAACGGGTCAAGGGGATTTGATGTTCACAACAAAGTTTTTGTGGTTCCGTTTGTCAAATAACTCTGCTAATACAAACAAAGATGTTTAACATTTACCCGAATCATTCCAAAATTTATATTTACCATGCCCAACAGCAATGAGGAATTTCTTCCATAATTCTTTGAAAGCTTCATTAATCTCCACACCGCCACCAACCGCGGGAACAGACCACAACATCAATGTCAGCCGTTTTTGTATACATATGTATTTGACGATTGGAAAAATGAATTAATAATTTTTCGTTTATTTTAAAAGAAATTCAAATGAAATTTAACTGACATATACGTATGTATATGTGTATACATGTAAACACATATACAAATACATTCTATCAAAATCGATTTGGCAATGAACGTACTTCAAATTCAAAATTTGAAAAAAATTTAAATCAGTTGTTAGCATGAAACTACCTTTATTCTTGTACCATGCAGTTTTTGGAACAGGCATACAATTGAGCCCGAGTTCACAACATTTCGCAAACCAGTAGTGGTTTTGTTCCTTTACGTTAAAGTATCTTCATGTTTTAGCAAAAGTGGTAACAATTTTAACTCGAAAAGCGTTCCTTAACACCAAAAAGTATTAAAACTTGAAGCAAAATTAAAGAGAGTGAATGCCAAAATGGCTTTCTCTATTACCACTTTCTGCTCGACAATTTTCGTGGTGTAAAACCTGTCAAACAGCTGATTTTACATTTATTTGACAATTAAGACAAATGTAAAAAGAAAACAACGTGCACTGTCAAAACAAATTAGAAAGAAATAAAATAAATATACATAAATAATAAAAACTTTAAACCAGTGAACTTTATCGTGTTTGTTATTTTTTGCATTGCCGCCAGATCTACTACTTTTCCGTTTCTTTACTTTTGTGCAAAACTTACAATTTTCACAGTTCTCTATTTTGCTACTTTTACTATAAAAAAATTGAAGAAACCAAGCTAGTATATTTATATTTACGAAATCCAATCGATTTCAACTGTCAATTTTAGCTTTGTTCCTTTACTTTTTTAATGGTAAGAGTGGTAAAAGAGAAAAGTGTCCAGATTGCTCTCTCATGAACATTTTTATCAGAAAAGTAAAGGAACGGAAAAATGGTAGATCTGGTAGCAATTTCAAAAAGAAGCATAAAAAATCTATTTTCGTCTTTTATTTCACAGTTTTTAATTTAGTTTGTCAGCGTTCGACTTTTTCTTCTATTTTTAGTCCATTTTCTTCTTCATTGTGAAATAATCGTCAAACAAAAGTCGAAAAATCAGTTCTGCCATTTTTACCTGCAGAAATTTGTCTGGTAGCCTGTGGTAGAAAAGAAACCCATTGTCGCACTCTATCCTATCTCACTCTCTTAAAAATTGCTTCCAGTTTTGCCATTTTTCGGGGTTAAGGAACGCTTTGCAAGTTAAAAATGGTAACCTCAGGTAAGTAAAGGAACACAGCTTTTATTGCTTATCCTGCGTTTCTACATGACGCATGGCACAATAATACAGGTACAACGGGAAAACAGCTGATTATCACACTAGTCAAAATGCATTATTAGGTGTGTACGATAACTTTACCAGCAATAATTACTCAGTCAGTTCCAGCAACCTCTCTCAAGAATTTTACTCTCTCAAGCAAGAAAAATTGCAGAAAGTTATCGAACAGCATTTTGCAAAAACTTGCAAGAAAGTCAGCTGTTTCCGAAAATGTATGAAATTTGTTTTTGTTTCTTTTGATATTTTAAACCAAACGGAACAAAAACATAAATTTTAAATATGCAGTTTACTTATTTAATGCTTTAATCCTATCCACAACGCTTTAGAATCTAAAAAAATGTGCAAGGAGTGTTGTGAAATTTTCCGAAAATGTATGAAATTTGTTTTTGTTTCTTTTGATATTTTAAACCAAACGGAACAAAAACATAAATTTTAAATATGCAGTTTACTTATTTAATGCTTTAATCCTATCCACAACGCATTAGAATCTAAAAAAATGTGCAAGGAGTGTTGTGAAATTTTCTTGGTCAAAAATGTTAACATTTCGAGTTGTTTACATTGAACAGATGATTAAAAGTCAACTGATCAGACTTGCAAATTTTTGTGTGACAAATTTTCCCAGTAAAAATTTGCAAGTTCTCAGACACAAAACTCTCCAAAAATCTTTCCAAACTCGCTCTCTTTTGCTGGATAATTTTATTATCGTACAGCATTCAGTAACAATTTGTACGAATTTGTACAAATTATTGGGTTATCGTACACCCCTATTGCGAATAAAATCACATACAAAAGGTAAACAAGCAATTCACAGCAATGCATTATTGTGAACAATTTTGTAGTTTGGTATGATTTGATGTAACACCTTCTTATTCCACCATGACATGACGGTATAGTTGAGTTTATGAACCGATTGCCAAAAACCCAAAACTTGCCTGTGTAATGTAGGCGTCACATCCCGACAACTGAAAAACAAGGTTGTAAAGCGGAGTACACACGATCAGTTTTGACTGTCGATTTTTCGGAAATATTGATAAAGCGTCTTTTACATTTAACATGTTTTAAAACACATGCGTAATTTAAGTTGTCAATTCCACAGAATATCTGCCAAATAAATGACGTAAATTCCCAAAACACCTGTTTTATATGCAAGTGTAAAATGCGTTTAACTGGCAAACTGTCCAGCAACACCAAAATATTTTGTGGATGCCTAATGACTGACAAAAATGAACGGCCAACCGATTATTTGAGCAAAACTGGCAGTCAAAACTGATCGTAATTTTATACCCTAAAAATTTCCTAATTTGAATTAATTTTTCAGCCTGACAGACGATAGTTTCTGCATTTATGAAACAGCTGTTTGTGTTGTTTGTTTGTACCCAGCAGACCATTTCATAAAGCTTTACAAAAGTTCGCCAAAATATGCGAAACAAATACACTTTCTACCATTGACCTTAGTCCCGGTCCACACTAGAGTGAATTTCATTAAAAAATTTCATGAAATTAGGTGTTCTTAGGTCGAATTCTCCACTACAGCAATTTCATGATTTTACTCTACTATGGAACTCGATCTAGAGACGCATAATTTCATATCAAAATTTCAGTGAAATTACTCTAGTGTGGCCCGGGACTTATCACCACGATGAAGCAAAAATAAATTTTATTTATTCGCGATATTTTTGAGTCTTTTTAATATTATAAAAATATTGCAAAAGCTTTAAAAAAAACATTTGAAGAAGATATAATTTTCGATAGAATTGGTATGGTGGGTAATGAAATGTTTGTGAAAATACAAATTTTAAAGAGATTTGTTAGAAGACGTGAAAAACGATTAGCTGCTATTCTACTGGAGAAAGGCCACTACTTATTTTAAAGAAACGCGAAATTTGCTGATTTGCTTTCCTCTTTTATTTTCTTAAACATGGAAATTTGACAAAAGACAATTGATTTTCAACAGCATAGCCATATTGAAATTGCTAAATTCAGTTTAAATTCCCTTTGATTTTGTGCATTAAGAATGTGGATAATGCACGAATTAATTTGAATTAAGGCAGTTAATGCAAATTAACGCTGCCGTCTGTCTAGGGTATTATGCGGGGTAAACATAAAATTACGAATGAAATTAATAGGAGAGAGGGATGGGGCATGTGGTAACCCTTTGCCTCTCAGCACCCTCTCTCACCGACAAACTGACAATTGCGGCAAGGAAAATTGCCAAATGTAAATATGGACTAAGACACCACTTGTAAAGAAGTTTTACATGGCCAGAATACTCAGGAAATGTCGCCAACAGAAACAGAAAACATTGTATATTATTTGTCATTTGCAAGTAATTGACAATACGGAAGTCAGCCCTACTGCAATGCGATCAGCAATAAAATCTCTTCTTGAAACACCCTGTAGAAACGAGCCTTACCAAATGTTTCAATTTATCGTCCAACTTTTAAAGCTGACAACATACAGAAAAATAAATAATCAATGAAGAAGAAGAAAACGAAATCATGAAATTCAACTAGATCTCATACCTATCATGTGTTATTCAGTTATTCAACAGCTAGCTATTCAATGGCCGACAGCACTTTGATGTTTGCATTAGAACTTGTGGTTGCGCTTGTATGTATGTGCATGGTTGAATGGATGGATGTATATTCGGTAAACAAAACATACCTATGAAATATTCTGAATCCCTGTGATGCAAACAAACACTCAATACTGAATAACAACAACACTTATTTCTTATTTATCTTAATTCATACATACAAACAACATAATAAGCAAGCACCACCCTTATTTTGTCAATGCTTGCTTGCTTTATTTGTTTTTATTTAAAACGTTAAATTCCACAAAATACAAAAAAAAAACACTATGTACTCTTCAAGCTAGGGGACGGGACTTTGGGTGTACTACCAGCAGGAATCAAGCAGTAAAATCGACTACTGGAATAAAAGCGATGAAGAAGCTTCAGAAAGCGGAAACCATGTACATACATACAGTACAGTGGAAAAGAAAATGGTGGTGAAAGCGGAGTTGGAATCAATAATGTCAAAGAAAGCTAAGAAGACGAGCAAATCCTCATCAAATCTTTAACAACGTTTATATATTAGAGTTGTACTTTTTAGCTCTTTTAGCTGATCGCTCTTTTTAGTTCAGCTCTTTTCAACGAACTAGGACGTTCTTATAGTTCAGTAGTTCAATCGTTCGTCGAAAAGCTCTGTCAGTCAGCTGTCTTTTCGTTCTACCGTTCACCTGCTCTGACTCGTTCACTTCACTTTGTATACAAACACATGTATACATACATATTTAACCGAAAACGATCAAACAACAGAAGAATATTTTTAAGAACTCAGCAGCGAAAATAGGTGTGGTGTGATTAAAAAAACTAATTTGGAATTTTTTTAGACTTTAAATTTGTAATTATTAAAGTTTAAAAATAAATGAAAATATTAAAATTACAAAACTACGATGAATAAATTTGTGTGTGTAAGAACTAAACTATTACCTTTACAAAGGCATCAGTTATCTCTGACGACGGCGTCACATTTTGATACGTGAATAGGTCTGTACGATAACCCAAAAGTTTGTACAAATTTGCACAAACTTTTACAAAATGCTGTTCGATAACAAACTTGTAAAGTAAAAGAGAGCGAATTTGGAGACAATAGTGAGAGAATTTTGGAGAGCTTTGGAGAGTTTTGTTAACAAGTTTTTGCAAGCAAAATTTTTCTTGTAAGAGCTTGCAAGTTTGATCAGCTGATTTAAATTCGAATGTTTTGTGGCGGACTTCTTGGCAAAAACATAAACAAACGTTTGGTTATTAAAATAAATAGAAATAAAAAAGGGAAAAATTATTAAATAAATTATGGAAGACTATAATGTAAATAAAATAACTTATTTTGTAGATTGTGGTGACTACTTTTTTATTTTATTATTTATTTATATAATTTTTTCCGCCAACTTCTTCTTCAAATCACCTGACTTCTTGCAAGTTTTTGCAAATTGCTGTTCGATAACAATCTGACAATTTTTAGCTTCGAGAGAGTAAAATTGGTGGAGAGACGTTACTGAGAACTTGTTGAGTACTTGCAAGTACTTTTCACTTGCGAAGTTATCGTACAGACCTAATGATGTACTTAACCGTTCCTTCGTTGATCGTTCTTTTATCTTTCGGTCAGTGCTCAGTGAACTACTGAACTATATCGACTGATCTACTTCGTACGCTCTAGAGTTGTTAAAATCTAGTTCGTTTGAACGACCTAGTTCAAAATATAGTTCAGTTTACACCGGTTGTTTCCATGAACGAACTGCGAATGAGTTATATTATCTCTTTGTTTAAATAAAATAAATCATACGCAAACGAACTATGGTACTGAACTAGTTCACTAGATTTAACAACTCTAGTACGCTCTTTTCAATGAATCGTTCTATTGAAATAGTTCGTTCGTGAACTATACAACTCTATTATTTATTAGTTTTTGAAAATTTCAAGAACAAGTGAGAATTCTTTGTGTTAAGTAAGATTCAATTAGTCCATATATGGATTGTGATTGGAGTTAACGCATCGTATATACGTATTCCTGTTAGCGTGTCTTCTAAAAGTTCCTTCAGCGCCAAACGTTGGCTTCAGTTCTCGTTATCACATCGCTATCCTTCGCTTCAATTTTCTTACAGCCAGTTTCTGTATGTCGAAAGAAGAATGTGTGCGAATGAAACACGCCCGAACTTTAGTTTTCGAAATAATTCTACCTTTGCTTTTGCTTCAAAACAAAAAACAAAATTGAAAAAAACACAAGAGTTTGGACGTGTTTCTTTCGCACACATTCTTCTTTCGACATACAGAAACAGGCTGTTATTCTTTCCATTTGAGCTGACATGTCTGCCCAAGCGGCAAAAGAAAAAGCGATGATAAATCGGATTGTGTGCTTATAGACACCTACGCAGTTTAACTTCCGACAATAGTCCTCCTTTAGCCTTTAGGCGAGAACACAATGGATTTTGGTTGCTCATTTTTTCCGCCTCGCTTCAAAGCGCAAAAGTGAAATTATACTGTTTTCAATAGGACAGACCACAACGAAGCTTCAGGCCACAAAGTTGAAAATTGTTGAACTTTTGAATTCTTCCCCTGGCTTTATTTTTGACATTTCGTGCCGACATTCAATTTTATATAAACACGTGTTCAATCTGAAAAGTAGAATTTGACTTAATTTTTATGTTCGGTACTAATTATTTACGAACAATTCATATTAAAAAATTTAATTTTATTTGAAATATTGAAATAATTATGTTTAACCCTTTCGGTGCTTCTTTTTTGTTTTTGATCTGAAAAATATATTTTTCCAATTTTATATATACTTAAGCCCACTATATGAATAATCAAAACTAATTTTTTAACATTTTGTTTGGAAAAGTGGTTTTTGGACACTATGTCATATGGCATAGAATGTATTTAAAGGAAAAAAAAAACAAAATTAAAATATTCAAGTTTTTAATTAAATTTCATCTTATAGAAGACCAGGAGGTCTTATAGAAGAGGAAGAGGTCTTCTTATAGAAGAGCAGGACGTCTTCTCATAAAAGAGCAGAAGGTCCTCTCATAGAAGGGCAGGATGTCTTCTCCTGGAAGAGCAAGAGGTCGTCTCATAGAAGGCCAGGATGTTTTCACATAGAAGAGCAGGACGTTTGCATATAGAAGGTCAGGAGGTCTTCTTATAGAAGAGCAGGACGTCTTTTCATATAAGAGCAGGACGTTTGCATATAGAAGGGCAGGAGGTATTCTTATAGAAGAGAAGGAGGTCTTCTTATATAAGAGCAGGAGGTCTGCTCATAGAAGAGCAGGACGTCTTTTCATAGAAGAGCAGGACGTTTGCATATAGAAGGCGGGAGGTATTCTTATAGAAGAGAAGGAGGTCTGCTCATAGAAGAGCAGGTCGTTGTCTCGTAGAAGAGAAGGACGTTTGCATATAGAAGGGCAGGAGGTATTTTTATAGAAGAGAAGGAGGTCTTCTTATATAAGAGCAGGAGGTCTGCTCACAGAAGAGCAGGACGTCTTCTCATAGAAAAGCAGGAGACCTTCTTATAAAAAACCAGATGGTCTTCTCATAGAAGAGCAGGGGCCCTTCTTATATAAAAGTATAAGATCTTCTCATTGAAGACCAGGAGGTCTACTTACAGAAGACATGAAGGTTTTTCATAGAATATCTGGAGGTCTACTATTAGAAGATTTGGGGGTCTTCACATAGAAGGTCTTCTTATAGAATATCTGGAGGTCTTCTTTTAGAACATTTAAAGTCTCTTATAGAAGACCTAGGGTCTTCTTATAGAAAACCTAGGGTCTTCTTATAGAAAAGCTAGGGTCTTCTTATAGAAAACCTAGGGTCTTCTTATGGAAGATTTGAGGCTTTCTTATAGAAAAACTGGAGGACTTCTTATAGAAGACCTGAATGTCTTCATATAGCAGATCTGAAGGACTTCTTATAGAACACCTGAATGTCATCCTATAGAAGGGCTGGAGGTCAGCTTGTAGAAGACCTGGGGCCATCTTATATAATATCTGGAGGAGTTATTTTAGAAAATCTGCAAGAATTTTTATACATCATGTGGAGGTTTTCCTATGGTGGATCTGGAGGTTTCCTTATAGAAGATCTGGAGGTCTACTTATACAAGATCTGGAGGTCTCTTATAGAAGACCTAGAGGTCTATTTATACAAGATCTGGAGGTCTTCTTATTGAAGATCTAGGGGTTTTACAATAGAAGATCTGGGAGTCAAACAAAGTGAAACAATTCCGTTGGGAAAAATCTATGCCATATGGCATAGTATGAAATATAAAAAATCTGACATCTCCATTGAACTATATTTCGGATCTTTTTTTTGTTTTAATTATTAAGGCAATGATTATCTACTAAATTAAATACAAAAAGTTAACAAAAAAATATTTTTGTTAATAAAATATATAAAATTATAAGATGGTATTTTCATGCAAATTTTAAATCGAACGAGGAGCGCTTGCTCTTTGAGACATAACAATGTATAGGGTCCACCAATCAAACATTTTTGTCGAATTATTTTTAGATAACACTTCAGAGAAAAATACAAAATTATTAAAAAAAGAGTGCCCATAAGTATTTTGCCTTAAAACGGGCTTCAAAAACTGGTTAAGCCATATGGCATAGAATCACCGAAAGGGTTAAGCGCCCATGAATTTTACGCTTCGATGTGTGATACCAAGAAATAAACGGCCTAGTGAAGAAATAAGCTAAGCAGGAAAATTAAGCTAAGAGCTGACTGTGTTCTCACCTTTTGGTATGCAAATTTCATCTTCGTTGACTTTAGCTCTGTTCCTTTACGTGCAAGAATCTTCAAGTTTTACCACTTTTTACTCGAAAAGCGTTCCTTTACTTCAGACACCATACAACTTATATGGGGGCAGTTTACAACATAATCCACACTAGTCGACAGAAATCGAACTTATGACACCTAGGCAATATCCTATCCGAAATTCCGATGAGTCTGCTTCCGTTTTTAATGGTTGGAATATACAGTTTGTCAGGAATTGTTTTCACAGCAGCATTTTTTGAAAAATTATTTTTTATGGATACATTTTGGAATTTTTACACACACTCTTTTGTCTACCTGTTTGTATGAAAATGCGAAATGGAAACTTTTATAAGGGCGAAACCTATAGCTCTGCGTGTGCGTTCAAAAATACAAAAACAAAATACATGTATTTGTTGTTGTTTTCAATTTGAAATACATTTATTTTGTTTTTGTATTTTTGAACGCACACGCAGAGCTATAGGTTTCGCCCTAAAGGAGAAAAATGACAAATTAAAAAACTATGGGCCAAACCTATAGCTCTGCGTGTTGCGTTCAAAAATACAAAAACAAATTATGTACATGTACATATTTCAAATTCAAATAAAAAACATATTTTTCATTACAAATACTCGTAGGGTAATGGTAGAAACACAATGACTTTTGTTGCTTGCTTCACGCTCAATTTTATGTAAACGTCCTGGATTTCTTTATTCTTTTACAGAAATTGAGGCTTGGATAAGCATGAATTTCTCATTGTGTTCTCACCTTATAGGTAGAAACACAATGAAATACGCCGCTTTTTCACGCTCAGTTTCATGTAAAAGACTAATGGCCCCGGCACATACGGTCCGTTTTGTGACACGTTGCGCGTTGAAAACAACAACCACATGAAAAATGTGTAAGTGATGCCAAGTTTGTTATCTAATTTTTCATGTGGTTGTTGTAGCGCGACGCTCAACGCGCCGTATGTGCCGAGGCCTTAAATGTCAAGTACTACCTAATTCAAATGAATTAGGCAGCTTTTGAATTAGGTAGTACTTAGCCTTTATTCATTTACATAAAATTTTTATTATGTCAAAAATGAAGCAGGAAAGCAAGGCAATCAGGCAGATCAGCTTATGTACGCAGGCCTTTAAGGCAGAGGAAATTTCGAACTGGGTTGCCCTTTTCTTTTTTATTCTTTTATCAGAAGTAAGCAAGGTAAGCAGGCAAGGCAGCTTTTGTACACAGGCCTTAAGTGCTCCTAATGCTAAGTTTACATTTACGAAATCCACTCGATTTCAACTGTCAATTCCATAGCTCAAAAGTCAAATGAAATCCAATCGATTTCATATGAGTTTTCATTTGACGTATACACAAAGGAATTGACAGATGAAATCGAGTGGATTTCGTAAATGTAAACATAGTATAAGTCCGGCATGTACCAGTAGTCTGCATATTTTGTATTTGAACAAAAATATCTAAAAATTACTATGTGTATCAAAATATGAAAATGATTTTAAAAATGCTTTTTTATCTTTGTGTAATATTTCATTGAGCTTTGACCATTTATTATATCGGAATTTAACTTTTTGTTAGTGATTGTTTTCCAGCACAACCGAAAATACATGTCTCTTAAGAATAAATTAGTGGAGACGTCAACATAAAAATGCCTGTAATTATATTAAAATGAACAAATTTTTAATAGAACTTTTGTTATGATATTCAAACTTCAAAAGAGAAGGAAGTATTAAGTATTAAAATTGTTGAAATGTTTGCAGTATGGTCGTGAATGTGATGCGGAAGACCGCTTTCGAGTGGAACCATCTGAGTTTAGTTTCCAAATTGATGTATTTTTCGAGGAAAGAACTACACATGTGACATTTTGACATGTCACGAATGAAAAGTTTGGCCAGAGGCTATGTAGCTATATATGGTGGAGTACAATGGATACCCAGCTAACAATTTTTTCCGAATTCGGAACGAAACTCTGCACAAGTTTCCGATTCTGATGCCGAATTCGTTCCGAAATCGGAACAAAATTGTGTAAAGCTGCCCACGAATTCGGAAAGTTTTGTCGGAAAAAATCAGAAGGAACATTCGCGTTTCTTTCCGAATTCTAAACGAAATCGTTTAAAAACTAAAATGGGAAATTTTGGGGTAATTTTCGATATTCTGCACAATTTCGGACAAAACTCTAACAGAACATTCGAAAATGGGCAGAATATCGAATGACTTTCGGATACTTTGTCAGAATTTCGAAAAGAATTCTGATGTTTGATCCGATATTCGGGAAAAAAATCGGAATATTTTCGAAAGTTTTATCCGAAAATCGGAACAAATTCCGGTGATTTATACCAAATTCGGAAAATTGTCGGATGTTTGATGCGAACTTCTCAACAATTATTGATACGAATGTTTAAGTTTATTTCAGTTAATTTAGTTTAATTTCCGTTAATTCATGGTATAAGTAAAGAGGTAGGTTCAAATGAAAACAATCTATAGAGCCCTGCTTTTTCCTGAATTCCTATTACTTCAAAATTAGTAAACACACGAGCAACAAGTGGGTTTGTTTATAATACCTTATTTTGAGGATTTTATAAAAAACGCATAAAATGAATGAAGTGTTAAGGTTTCTCCACATAATCGAATTGTGGATATTATGAAATGATTGTTTCAATGCAAAGCTGAAGAATTTCTTCCATACAAATATTCTAAAAACAATTTTCAAAATCATTGAGTTAGATTGTTTTTAAAATTGTTTGGCATATTTTTCAAACAATACACACACTTACACAGATTGTGTACTTTGTTTTGACATTTTAGGAATACTCGAATGAAAAAAATTAAATTGACAGAAAGCTTTAGGTAACCTTTCTTATTAAACCATGCGTTAATTTAAAAATTTGAATTGTAACGTAAAGTTTTATTATAGTACGTTTATATATGATCGGATTTAACGAACCCACTGGGTTTCAAATGTCGATTCCTTCGCGTATACGTCAAATAAATCCTTATTATGAAGGTTAACTCTGCAAAAGGCTATAATCAGCCCAATCATGAATATACTTGCGGAATGCAGTTCTCGCGGAATAGTTTTTTCTCGAGAGAACATTCCTCCTATCATGAATAGCTGGGGAAAAATAATCATTGAATTTGGCAGCACTGAAGGGTCGTTTTCATACCTTGTGTGCCCTAATTGTTGTGAAAACAAAGAGAAAATGTCAAGTGTTTGTGTTTTTAGACAAAATAAACAAATTTAATCAAATAAATTACGCTTTTACACATCAAAGAAATTCAGAAGATGTTACTTGTTATGAAAATCATCAAATAAGATTGTAAAATTCCAAGGAAACAGTGCATTGTGCTATCGAACTGCCACTATCATGAATGTATAAAAAACGAGTGTTTTTAATAAAAAGATGGCAAAAATTGAAAAAATATGAATTTTGAAGTAAAAATAATTGCAAATATGCATTTATCCAGTGTTTTTCAACAATATCGAAGCGGAGTTTTGTATGTGCAAAATTCTGCCATCCTTCGTTGATAAAGTTGAGAGTGACCGAGTTTGCAAACTAATGTTATTTTGTGAAATATGTTAATTTTTTAATAAATTTCTATCGCGAATTGAAGATTTTAGTATAAAAACCCAACAAAAGTGTTTATTTTGCATGTTTTGTACAAAGTTTGTGGGAAATACTAAGATTTTTTGTAAACTCCCTTCAGTTTTGCAAGGGAGATTTTTTTGGAGGAAAACACATGTTTGAGAGCGTTTATGATACCTACTTTTTCTCCATCGGAATTTTTTTCCGTGCGGATTTTTTGTTTGTGATAGCAAAGAAGGGAAAAGAGAGAAATTCCGCACGGAATTTTCATTCATGATTGGGCTGAATATAAACATGGCCTTACGGAGTTACTTTATTTAAGCAATAACAACTACCATGTAGAATTCTCATCATCATTCTAGTTCTTACTTTAATGTGCTTTTGTTTGTTTGCCATAATCATATAATTATCGTTTAGTTTGCTACTCTTGTATTTCTTGCATTTGTTTGTTGTTGTAATTACGTCATTAGTGTGCTTGTCCACTTGTATTGATCTTCGCCCATGTATGTGAGTATGGTTGTTCGCTTTTGGGTACTTTACACGATATGTTATTTTGCATATGTGCTGTCATTTTGCATATACATTTTGTATATAAAAAGTGACAACCCATATGAAAAAAACCTATAGTGTAAAGTACCCATTAGTGCGAATGTGCGTCTGTGTGTTCGTTGCACAGATTCGATGTGTTACCAGATGTTCTGGATAACTCTCGAACAGGGAGATTTTGGGATAAATACAGGTGGAATCAGCAACGGCGAGTTAGTTGTGATTTAAGCGTTGAACTGAACAGATCGGTTATAGAGGAGCTGCGTGCTAACTAGAGACAAGCTGTGTGCTTTGTAATTAAAGTCGGTTCCGAATAAGTATAATAAAGTAAATAAAGCATTGTAGAAACGTAATCTGAAACGAACCCTGTTTTATTTGGTACAAATCGTACTGGGGAATAAAACAACGTCTACACGGAGATTAGTTAAATCTAATTCCGTAAGGCCATGTTTATATTATAGCTTTTTGGAAGGTTAACCTTCTTTATGAGGATTTATTTTAAATATAAGCAATGGAGTTGACACTTGGAACCCAGTGGGTTTGTTAAATCCGGTTATATATAAACGTGCTATAACATTATAATATAATAATTATATAATTATAATAATAATAATTGTTCCACAAACATCCCATAAGGGACAAGGGAGACTTCTCTCATATCAATGAGTGCACCCCGATTCATATCAGCTCAATGATATGGGACCTACAGTTTATCGCCGAGTCCGAACGACGTGTCTAAGACACCACTTTTGTAGAGAAGTTTTACATGGCTGAAATACTCAGGAAATGTCGCCAACATTACTGAGGGGTATTTTGCCACCGTTGAAAAGTGTTTTGATGTTGTCTGGCCGGGGAATCGAACCCACGACCTTATGTGTGCAAGGCGGGTATGCATACCATTGCACCACGGTGGCACCGTAATTCCGTAACATTATTTTCTTTATTTGTTCATCTTTATAAATTGGATTTAATAGTATTCATTATAAAATACAGCCTTTTTTATTAAGGTTTCCATATGCCATCACGCTCTTGTTCTTTATTTGACGTATCTAAAATAGAATAGAACAATATTAGGTGTGTTCGTTTACTCAACAATTTGTAAAAATTTGTACAAATCCAGTAACTTCTTGTAATCGGCTAAGGTCTTTTGCATTGTACTGTAGAGTAAACGAACAACATCCAGTAACAATTTGTACAAATTTTGAGTAAACGAACACACATATTAATTATTATAAACAACTTTTTTACAAAATGTGAATGCAAACTTTCCATTTTCATTTATTTTAAAACACACAATAATTTGGTCCGCTACGTCTTACTTAACTGCTGCGAAATAACTAAAAAACAAGCTACAGTGAGTGTAAAAAATATTCGGTATTCAATTTCACCAATAATAACAACTGAGTATTTTAGAAGTCCATGCCCAATATCCAAAAAACCAAATACTTAAAAAAATGTTGGTCCTGTGGCAATTAAAAAGTGTATGTAACATGGATCCATGGCAACCCTATAAGCGAGAATAACAAAGAAAACGTTGTTAACACTGTTTTCTATGCGTCAAAAATATTCGGTTTTTTACTGAAGTTCTATCATTTTATCTGATGCCGACTTTAAGGCCTGAGTACATAAGCTACCTCGCCTGCTTGCCTTAAATACATTTTGAAAATCCTCTAAAATAGAACAAATGTTAATCAAAATGTAAATACCTATAAAGCATATAGAACTCTCGTGCGACATTTTTATTCCACGTTTGAAATGAAACAAAGTATTTTCTGGATGAAAATTTCGAATTTTTAACTTTCGTGAGTAGACCCTATTACATTTTGAAACCCCAATTTACAAAAAGAGTAAAAATACAGTGGATTGTCACTTCTACCTTCTATAAATATCATGGTACAAATACACAGGCAATTGTTGGTAACATGAGGTGTCAAAATTTGACGTCAATTCAATGCACTTGAACATTATGTTACCATCAGCTGGCATGATAATGCTACCTGTATTATTGTACCATGATAAATATATGCTCTGTTCCAGAAACTGCAAGAAGCTACTATTTTTTACTACGATAACATTTTTTCCTTTATGTTATCGGGAAAAATAGTAAAAATTAGTAGATTCTTGCAGTACTGGAACAGACCAATACTTTGATGTATACATAAGCGCTGTTCCTTTACGTGCCTGAGGTTACCATTTCTTAAAAATTTTAACCTGCAAAGCGTTCCTTTACTTCAACAAGCATACCATTTATATGAGACCAGTTCACCACTTTTACCATTTTTTGCCACTGTTACCATTTTTTAAAGTAAAGGAACAGACCAATAATAGTACGGTTACATTAGAGATTTTTGTTTACGGGTTAACCCACTTCATGAGGATTTATTTGACGTTTGCGCTCTGGAATTGACATTTGTGGGTAAATGAAAACACAAACTTCATCTCTATTGGACCGATGGAATGGTTTCAAATGCTGATGAAAAGATTGGATCTTTCACGACTTCCTTTGAATAGGTTCAAATGCAGATGAAAAGATCGGATCTTCCATGACTTCCTTTGAAACATTGCAAAAGATGACATGAAATCACGTCGTCCAATAGAATCCCTTCCTTCAAATTTTACTGGGAAATTATCAAATTTAAATGGCAAGCAAATTGACTGCCCTCTTTTTATTGCAACAAAACCAATTCTACTCTCCTTACTCAGGAACAAACCCCCACCCAAAATAAAAAGTATATTTTCTCACCACACCTTGTTGAGCGGGGTTTGTTTTTATTTGAATAACAACGACAATAAAGGGCAACAATCATCGGCAATCAAGCAGGAGGGTACTACAATAATAAATAAAATCCCTCTCTATTTCATGTTTTTCTTTTTGTTGTTGTTGTTGCTTAACACAACAGAAAAACAAACCCACCATTGAATCGGCAAAATACACTGACACACTTCTCCACATCAATTGCTCTTTCTCTTGCTCACTCACTCTTTTAAATCTCTTCGGTTTGTTTGGTTATGTCAATGGCACGGCACACAAACTGCAAAGCAACAACAAACGTAACGTTGTATGTTTCGTGTGTGTGGTTTCGTCGTCGGGGGCAAAACATTGCATGAATTTGTTGTTTGCCTTCTTTTGTAGATTTCATTTCAACAACAACATTTTTCTCCGTTTTCGTTTTTATTGCCGGTCGTCTAACTGTGATATTTGCTGTTCGCCTGGTAAAAAAGAGGGAAGCGAAACTTTTTGGCGGGGTCTCGTTTTTCCTGGTTCGTCCAAAGTCAAGTCCAACCGGCATCACGGGTGTGGTGTTCTGTGCGATAATTGCTACCCATTAAAATTCCCGTTCGCTAGTCAAAAACTTAGTGGGTCGGTCATTTGAAGTGTGTTGTGTGCGCTATGCATGCCTCTTCTTCTTTGATGTTGTTATTTTGTGTTATGTGTGGTGGCCTGGCCATCGTGTGCCTAGTCCGTGATAATTGTGTGTGGTGTATGCTGAATAGTAGTACTACCCCTCCCTTCAAAGGGGGTGTGTATATGAATGGTTGGCTGATTGTTGTGTTTGCTTGTATTTATTCTTCTTATTCGCTCACGTAGTAATAGTAGTATTTGTTGGATTTTTTCATTCATTCATTGTCGGCAACCACCGCCTCATTTTGATGTTGTAATTTTTACAAATCAGCTGTTCACTAAGAGAGAATGAATGTGTTGGTGGGTTTTGTTGAAAGTGGTTCATTGGGTGAGGGTGGGAAGTTGTTGGTATGAATTTGACTTGTGCATGGGTATTAAAGAGATAACAAATATTTATAACTTTGAGAAAATTGTTTTGCATAGGGGGCAGAATTAGTTGACCTTCTCCTTTTTTACTTCTCCTACCACCACTCCTTTGAGGGGTTATTTTTTTTTATTGGACTGGGTAGTGTTATGGCATAATTGTGTAAGTAATAGGAGTCATGTTTCATTGTAATGAATTGTTTTTGGTGTAGGAGGCGTGGTTGATAAGAAATTTAAAGTAAATAACGGTGGGTACTAGGCGTTTTCACCAATTTGTCTTGAAATACAAGTCTGAACTAACACGTATGTATGTATATACAGTGGTGGCCAATACATTTGCGACAAAATTGCAGGTTTTACAAATATGTCTCTAAAGGCCTACGTACATAAGCTGCCTCGCCTGGTTGCCTTGCTTGCTTCTGATAAAAGAATAAAAAAGAAAAGGGCAACCCAGTTCGAAATTTGCTCGGCCTCCTTTATTCTTTTATTTTTATTATGTCAAAAATGAAGCAGGAAAGCAAGGCAACCATACAAAGCAGCTTATGTACCCAGGCCTTAAGTGATATTAGGTATTTATTTGCAATTATTTATAGTTTAATGCTTCAAAAATAAGAAAATACCTATAAAGTTTTGACTCGAATAAAACAACAATTATGAACAAATTTGAAAATACATAACACGCTTTAAAATTTAATGGTCAAAACATTTGCAACTGAACCGAATCACATGCAAAAATCTTCAATATTTTGTATGGGGGCTATACGAAAGCGTGGACCTACATAGCCCGCTTTCAATACCAAAAGTCCTACGTACATATAATAGATTTTCCCAAAATTTCATCCACCTACGTCAATCCGTTCGGACGCTAGAGTGATTTCCACAGACGGACGGACATGGCTATATCGATGTAGAATTGCACGCTGATCAAGTATATAGTTTGTGGGGTCTACAATGATTATTTCGAGTAGTTATAAACGTAGTGACAAACTTAATATACCCCCATCCTATGGTGGAGGGTATAACAAAATATGCGAACGGAAGACAAAAAGAAATCAATGATTTTCATTCATAATTTTACAACTGTTTTTGTAGTTGTCGGGAAGCCTACGTCACACAGGCAAGTTTAGAGTTTTTGACATGGTAGAATAGTAAAAGGTAGGCCACAGCTAACAGCTGATTGCAATTTTTCTTATTATGGCCTATTCTGTCAAAAGCAGGGTTGATATTTTTTATTGTTGTTTATATTATGCCATAATAAAGGTAGATGCATCGTTCCAACAAAAAAACTTCTGCTGCAACGTTATATCTTAAAAATAAAAAAAAAACAAGTTCAAACGGGTGGCGAAATTAATTTGAGAATTTTTGTAATATTAATACTTGCGAAAGAACGATTCGTCAAATATTGATAACACTGGTCAACAGGACTTTTGTTTCAACCGAAGTTGCAGTTGTTTCTAGATGAAATCGTCGAGTTATTTTCAAATCCGGTTCCGGTTTTTCTCCATCAGCTCTTGTTTTTGAGATATAGCTTAAAATCGGGTTTTACGAGTTTAACCCAGACTTTCGTTATTTTCGGATACAAACAAATATTTTTTATGGGTTTTTCGACATTAATATATTAAGGAGATGTTGTACGCTCGATAAAATCGTTTTTGAAATAGTTATGGTGATTATATATCAAAAAAATATAGAAAATATACGACGGACCTTGTAAAAATTGCTTGTTTTTTTACTTCAAGCGGTATTTTTGTTTTGCTATTTTTTACTCTATTTGGTACTTTTAACATATAAACATTGAAGTTATAAAGGCCTGCGTACATAAGCTGCTCTGCCTGATTACCTTGCTTTCCGGCTTCATTTTTGACATAATAAAAATAAAAGAATAAAGAAGGCCGAAGAAATTTCAAACTGGGTTGCCCTTTTCTTTTTTATTCTTTTATCAGAAGTAAGCAAGGTAAGCAGGCAAGGCAGCTTATGTACGCAGGCCTTAAATTCCATATTGTAGTAGAAACGACTAGCGTCTCTATTTGTTGTAATAAATAAAATACAGCAGCAGTTGATTTCCATGTTATTCTGTATTTTATTAATTTATTTTCTGCATCTATGTCCGGCGTTGTCTGTAGCTTTTATTTAATTGTCCGAGTCTGTTTTCGTTACGTATGATGAGTTATAGCATTTTTTGTGTTCTAACCTTTTGTTTTTTTTTCCTTTATAAAAGTTGGTACCCTAGTGTGTATGATTGTATTTTGAATTTGTCTACTTATTAAGGACGCACAAGGTACCAATCTTTTATAATGGAAAAACCAAAAAGTTAAAACACTAAAGATGGCATAACCCACGCATTTTTCAACCGATTTCATCGTTTTTCCCCATTTCGTAAAGCTAACTAAATTTCCTTCTTTATAAAAGTAAATAATTACGCATTATGGTGTCTCCTACGAAGCCCAGAGCACGAGGAAATGCATTTTCCTCGTGCTCTGTCACACTTAAAATTGCTATAGTGGGGAATTCGATTTAAGAACATGAAAGTTTTTCATTAAATTCACGCTAGTGTGGACCGGGACGTACTAAATGTTTCTGAAACACTTTTTTCAGCAACTTTCCCTTATATAACTGTCAAAATCAGAAACATTAGTAATAATTATTATGAATTATCGAGTACGCAGACAGGCATAAAATGTATGTATGTATTTACTTTTTTGAAGTTTGTCATAATTTGAACATTAAAACAAAACATTTCAAACTGAGTTTGACACAAGTCTGTCACCAACAAAAAAAAATTGAAATCAGCTGTGAGCTCTGCCATACCTTTCTTATTATACCATGGTTCAAATACAAAAGATGCCGACTACTGGTACATGCGGGGCTTAGGAGGACTAATTTCATGCAAATTTTTTAATGAAATCACTCTAGTGTGGACCGGGACAAAGCAACTGATGTTTCATCTGAATTCCAAGACATACATACATACATACTTCGGAATCATGGTAGAACAAAACAGGTAAAGTGAATACTACAACAAATACAACTCAACAACAACCACATAGAAATTTGTTTTTGTTTGTAAACTTTAGTGTCATCGTACATGTAAACAATATAAGGAAATGTCTATAAATTATTGGAATTTAAAAATAAACTAATAATTTTAACATTTGATTGAATACTTTGAAAAGCATGAATGAAAACTCTTTAGATTTTCAATTTGAATGTTTCCATATCATTCCACTAAATGCATAATTTTTCGCAGAAAGTAGAATTCTTGCAGAAATGTTTGGGGTCGCTGGTAATTTATTGAAAAAAGAGAAGCTGTTTCAATCGTTTGCGTTTGAAAACAAAAAATCACATGTTTATTAGGGCTTTATTCTTTTCAAGTTTAACAAAATACTACACATATTAACAAATGTTGTACCGCCTCCATAAGCGGCGTTATAGTGTCGTTCAGACTTGGAGGAGGATAAATGTGATCGATACCAAGAAGTCTTTATGGGAAATAGTTTTTTTCTGAGCGATATACAGTCAACCAAAAAAGTCTACATACACCCTATAAATATCGGGTTTTATGGGTAAGGGATCATTTTTATGAAAATCTAAGTACATCGTTATATCTCATATCCCTAATAAACAATATTACATACAACAAAAGCTGTGTTCCAGAACCTGCAAAATAGTACTATTTAGTACTATTTTTACAATATGTGACTAGAAATGCGTTCCCGTACCCCAAAAATGAGCAAAACTTGAACTTCTCTTTTAACAAAAATGGCGCTGAATTGGGTTCTCTTTTACTATTTTCTGCTACATAAATTTGGCCGAGCAAAAGTTTAAAAACTGTCAAAAGGAATATTTGTCGTTTGATTGACATAAAAAATTAATACATACAAATTGATTGAACAATTTTGTCAATTGTTTTAATAAATACATACATACATAAAAAGAATAACAAATTATAAAAATGATTAAATTTTAAAAAAGGAGAGAAACACAACAGAAAATGGATAAAGAAATGGTGTTGTCTGTTATCGAGGATAGTAGCAGTGAAGACGAGTGGTTATTTATGGATTCGGACGATGAGATTATTCAAAGCCTAGAGAAGTCCATTAAAGGTAATGTCCAACATATCCAAACAGACCTGGAATAAACATGTAACATATACATTGAACAATGAATGTCCTTCTTGTGAATTAGTCACAATAAATATATGTATAAGAAGTGGAATTTATGCTTGACACAATGCAAGCGCTGTTGGCTATGTTTCGTGAGTTCTTCAGGCAGGCAAAACCTCTGGAGGTTGTGTGGTAATATATACATATATAACTCGGCGTTTAAACTGTGATAACAGGGTCCTATACCATCGAGCTAAAGTGGCATCGAGCTGCACTAATTCGTATAACACACCGCCTATGTTTGGACGTAATCCGTTTCAAAAAATTTGGAGTCGTTTTAGTTTTGTCCGTATGTATGTTTGGGTAATACTTGGTACAAGCATCTGCCCAAAAGGGGCAAGGTCATTCTTCCTACTGCGCACAACTTTTTAACTGGATACAGCGTCGGTCCAAATTTTACATATCGTAATATTTCTGTGAATTCTAGGAAAAGTTCGATAATGGTGCTTCTCGGTCGCGAGATATCTGAGGAACGGTGTAACCAATTTGGTCCAATCTTTGGGCCTCGTAATATTTAGTAAAAACATACAGGTATGTGATGGAAATCGGTTACATTTATTTGCCTTATATTTATTACATTTTGTTAAGAAAATATTTGATATTTCAATAAAAAATCACGGATCAAAAAATCTACTTTGAACATGTTTCTATCCTTTAGATTAGTGAAGACATCCGCTTATTGTTGTTTGCACTGTTTGTAAAGTTCTCATGTAATTGTACGGCGAACCATTGAAATGACTAGTGGGCTATGTCAATCAATTCCCTCAGGAAGCTGCAAGACTTTTGAGTTTTAATGCAAATCCATACATCAAAAATGCTGATAACCCCCTTAATACATAGTTTTGGGGGAAAACAATTTTGGATATCACATAGGCTGAGGGTGTATCTCTGTCGGCAAAGCCGACTGATACTTTTTTACTTGTTTTTACTTGATATATACCATACCATAGTATGGAGGGTATATTAACTATTTGTATATGTACTCTTAATGTGGGAGAAACTGACCATAGGAAGTTCTAGGTCGAAGCCCGGTTTAGGTATTATACAATTTCGAGTAAAAATTTCCGACCAAATTAACTGTAAATTGGCACTGACGATTTTCAATAGTTAATAAAAGCTTCCACAAGAAATTGTTTACATAGGTTTTGGTATAGCCCCTATATAACGGTACCAACTGATTTTCGGTATTTACACCGAAAGAATAATTACATAAAAAAGGCCAGTTATCACATTCCACTTCTCCTAGGAATAATCCTTCACAGGTTATTACCTTCCACTTTCTTTAATACAACACGTAATGGAGAATATAAAAAGTTGAGTCTAGCCGAACTCAACGCCGTTATTATTTGTTTAAAGTTTAATAGTGTGGTTAGACTAGAGTTTTTTGGCGGGTTAACCTACTTGATGAGGATTTATTTGACGTTTGCGCAATTGAATTGACATTTGAAACCCCAACCCACTGCGTTAATCAGGTTAAGTGTAACCGGGGTATAAGACAGCCTTTGAGTTCATGAGTAATACATTAATTTTATCATCTTGTTTACATGCAAATTGTTTTGCAGGCAAACGCAATTCCATAACCAATTACAGGGTCAATGTAATGACATCATATACTGATGAAGAATTCCGGATGCATTTTCGAATTTCGAGAAATTTGTTTCAAAATTTGAGCGCAAAGTTCGCTGATAGCGAAGTCTTTAAAGATCTGCGTGCAGATAAAAGATTGTCAAGTGACGATCACCTAGCCATTTTTTTGTGGTTTGCAGGCCACGAGGCCTGCAGTTTTAGAGATCTTTCCGACAGATTTGATGTGACAATTTCAAGCGTGAGTCGTGTTATTGGAAGAGTTACAAAATTCATCAGTTCCTTAAGTCCACAAGTAATTAAATGGCCAACTACCGAGGAAAAATCTGAGTCCAATGAATACTTCAAAATTAAGTGTGGATTTTCCGGAGCAATTGGTACGTTCCATACGCAATCTCATACAGAACCTATGCATATACAGCTCGGTGCAAAATACTAGAATTGCTACGTAAGAAAAATGCAATAACGCTGCTTAAAGTAATTTAGTTTTGTACTTCAGTCGAATGCTTATTAGGTGGAAGACATCACGGCCTAACATATTTTACATAAATATGCAACTATTAAGAAACACCGTTTGTTCAAAAAGGTTTGATGAAACTCAAATTTTTTGAAGGAAACCAACACTTTTGGAGCCATTGTCCTTTTGACACATGTAATGATCCTTAATCCTTACACTTAAGGGCTTTCCTTTTGAGTTAATGGTCTCATAAATTGTGTCCTTTTGGTATTCCCCACCAAAAATAAATATGTAGTAGGGAAACCCTACTATTAATTTCTGGTGGGAATACTAAAAAGGACACAATTCACGGGAAAATTAACTCAAAAGGAAAGCCCTTAAGTGTAAGGATTAAGGATCATTACATGTGTCAAAAGGACAATGGCTCCAAAAGTGTTGGTTTCCTTCAAAAAATTTGCGTTTCATCAAACCTTTTTGAACAAACGGTGTTTCTTAATAGTTGCATATTTATGTAAAATATGTTAGGCCGCGAGGTGCTTAAAGTACATATGTATATACTATTTACATTTTAATAGGGTGCATAGATGGAACCCATATTGTTATAGACCCACCTAAGAATTCAAGAAATGAATACGTCGATAGGAAGGGACGTTTTTCCATTAAACTACAGGGTATATGCAATGAGAAGCGTAAATTTATCAATGTGTTCATCGGATATCCCGGACGTTCTCACGACATTTGGTTTTTCACAACTCTCCGATTTGTCAAAATATCGAAAATAAATGCGGAGGTTACTTATTTTAGTTTTTCGTTTGGGTCTATTTTGGTATTAATAAATATCTTTAACTACAGATTATTATATCCTTGGAGACTCGGCGTATCCATGTGGAAAACATATAATAACGCCTTATAGAGACAACGGCCACCTAACCAATGCGAAGAAAAGATTTAATATACAGATTCTGGTCGCGTCACCATCGAACACACATTTGGTATTTTAAAGCAGCTGTATTATTGTAAGCTCAGAGGTATAGAGAAGCTCTGTCATTTTATAAGGGCGTGTTGTGTTTTGCACAACCTCGCTGACGAAGACGACTTTCAATTTGATGACATCTGTGAAGATGAAGATGATACCCCCTGCAGTAATATCGTTGCGGCGAATAATGCACTTCGGGACCTCCTATGCCAAGAATTGAACGAAACCTAACTCAATACCCAATATATCTTATGCTTATTTCCGCTGTTATATGTAAATAACTTGAATAAATAAAATAAAAATTATACATGTATCCTTTTTTATGTTTACACTCGCCTTATTATCATTACTGTCATGTGCCCGCTATATCGTAGGCAACATTTAGTGGCCATAATTGAGACCAGTATAGGAACTGAGAAATTTTTGTGAAACTTTAATCAATTGTTACTGAATTTCTTATCTGGCGTTTGATTACAATTACAATTTAGTGCCATTTTTAGCTACATCCTTATATGAACCCAAGTTCTGAAACGTGATTATCATTCCGAATTCAAAAAATCTTCATCTACTCCGTTATAGAACCTGCAAGAATCTACTATTTTTTTTTTTTAATTTTTTGTCAAATTTATGAAAGTCATTAATTTCATAACAGGTTTTAGAACAGAGCATTAATACCAAATTGTACCAAAAGTGTTCGTGCGTTTACAGCTCAAATTTTCTAAAATCCTTTGGTAAAACCATTAAATTCATTGAACTCCATCTCATCCATCTTCGCAAATATTAAGAGTAAAATTTTTTTGGTAGTTGTCATACCATCCACTAAGAATTTCCAAAATCCCAGTCTTATCACAACTCTACATATTAACAGTAGCTCCCACTACAAGGTTCTAGCTTCAGCGGTTGCTCTGTCAGTCAGTCGGCTATATTTTTCTTTACACTAACAACTTTTTGTTTTATGTTTTGTGTTACAGTTTTTATAAAACAAAAAAAAAAATGTTATAAAAGTTACATATATAATAAATCATTTTATTTAATTCAATTCAATTTTATTTAATTCAATCAGTCTTGTGTAACATATTCTAGAATAATTATAAAATTAACATGTGGGAATGGATTAAAATGAAAGGTGTAACAGAATTTTTTAAATTCATTATAAATATTAAATACAATAAAACAAATTATATATAGTCGTTGTGAGTGCAAAAATGTGTTAATAATTTTTCGAATAACTAATTTTCTTTCGCTCCGTCTTTCCTTTTCTTCCAAGTGTTTCAAAACCGCCAATTGAAAATTTTTTTTGTCTTCAGCCATTCCTTGAAGAATTTGCAAAGATTTCTGCGTTGGGTTATTTTCTTTGCCTGAAATGGTACAAATTATTTCATATTGATAGAATTTATTTTACTTATTCTCTTTTACCTTTTTTTGGGCACGAACTTTTCTTGGGACTTGATGGCAAATCTGCAATATAAAAATATACAGATATAAATAAATATATACAGTGGCGAGCAAAAATTAGTGCTTGTTCAGTAATCTTAACGTATGTACTTTGTATATAATAACACTGTGCAACACGAACATATTAACCATATTCTGACAAAAATATATATAGTGTGACAGATCCCACGGCTGCGTGTTCTTTCGTAGAGATTGGCCGGAAACCGCAGTGTTTCAGCCTGTGGCTGCCAACCCAGCAACAATACAACAACAACTAAAAAGAGAAGAAGAGTTTTCCCTATCACAGAAATTTTACCGAAATGGGTCCCCAACGATAAGGGGTCTTTGTCAAAAGTCATATTTTTCTCCGGTTGATATCTTCTAAATCGTTAAGAGTTTTGGTTTACGCTCAAAGAAGAGGATAACACCGGATTACTGTAGGATTAGATCTCTGACGTCAAGATAGGGTACTAACACCTCTGTAAATTATGGGGAGATTCAAAAAGGAGTAGATGATTGAGCATCTACTTGCTATGGCGTCTTCTCCTTGTTGCGCACAAGAACCCACTGCTGGATAGATGTGATTCCATCCTTTTTAAATTCATTGTACTTCTCTCTATATATTCCAGTACAAAGCACACGGTGCTCTTGAAGTAACTTTAAAAGGAAGGTGCTTACACCTGGAAAGTTTTGGTGGATTCTGAAACTACAATGTTCATAGATAAGAAAAATCAAGAAAAAATCGCGATTCCAGTTGAAATTTTTAGTATTTTTTAGGTTTTCCCGATTTTGCCGCAAGCCATATCGAAATGGCAGAACGGAAAATGTTGTAGCCTTTGAAATTCTCTACAAAATTAACATTTATGCATGGCAGAACTACCAGGTAGTGGTATCACACCAGCTGATCGAATATGAAAAGTCAAATCCCTTTATAAAAAAATATTTTTGTTGTAATTTCCCCAACAACATAAAGAAAGTTTTGACATAACATATTCAAAATTTTACGATGCCACTACCTGGGTAATTGTGCCATGCATTTATGATATTTTCATAGGTTTTACCGTTTTTGAGATATAGAAGTTCAAATTAGGATAATTCACTGACTGTATCGTCTTCTTATAAGACAATGTTAAGACTACAATTTCCCAACGTAAATCAAAATAATTAATGAACAATTCCAATCATCTTTAAATCTATATAGGATGAACACATTGGAACACAGGTCACAGGTTTCCGAGTGGAGCAGTCACTATATCACCTAAGCGGGTTCAAATCCATATATTAGTTCGAAGGTGGCAATTATAGCCATGCTTCTTGCATTTATTTAATATCATATGTCCTGCACATAGATTTGCGTTTTTAACTTACCCATTGACATTTAAAGTCTCTGCAATAGCCTCCCAAAGCTTTTTTTTATTCTTTTTCCGCTTTTGGGAGCATCTCTTCCAATAGGGATAACATTAATTTTGTTGGGGCATCCAACAAAGTTTGCTTCCCCTGGCTAATTGTTGCGAAATCCAATCCTTCGTATTCAATTATATCTTCTGGAATAATTTGTATAAAAATCATTAAAAATAGGATAAAATATACAATATGCAAAAGTGTACTCACCATCCACATTATTCAAGTTGTTAATATCCATTTTTTAGAACGATTGTTATTTATCTTGTTAAAATTAATTTTTCTTCTTTTCAGCAAAAATTTTTCTGTAGGTTGCTGTTTCTTTTTATTGTGTATGTATAATATTGACAGTTTTCTAGTTTTTGACAATTAACACATAACTACTATTTTCCGTTCCCGTATTTTTTGAGCAAATGTGTATTTTAAAACAATTTTTGAGAGTTTGCTCTTTTGCAACTTTTGCCATTCAAAAAGTACTGGAACAAAGCTATAAATATATTCCATAATACGAATAACGGTAAATTCTATAAAAACTAAAAAATTAATAGGGAAAAAGTGTACATACACCCAATGAAATATTAAGATTACCGTAAAATTTATGGAATAAGCAATACAAATTTTACATTTTATTGTTTTATCGAATGTCTCGGGTTGTCTATGATATATGTATTTTAGACAAAATAGGAAAATATTTGTGGATTAATTGCCGTTATTTAATGTCAGACTTCGCGTATAGCTCGTTAAGGCGGACCCTTGCAGATTTCTTTGAGTTTTTCAGACTGGTAGTTTATGAAACCCCAGGAAATACAGTGGGACTAATTATTTTGAGATCCTAAAGCGCTTTGAAGTTGTTCTTATGGATAATATATGCTCCTGAGCTTCGATAAATGTGTGAATTCCTGAGTTATTTTTATAAATTTTATAGTTTTCACAGCATTCCTGCGATTACACATGACAGGACAGTTGAGTACATGTATTGATTGTCAAAAACCCAAAACTTGCCTGTGTGACGTAGGCGTCCAGACAACTGCAAAACCTGTTGTAAAATTATGAATTAAAATCGTCGATTTCTTTTTGTTTTCCGTTCACATATTTTGTTTTTGTTTTGCTGACGCCCAGTCCTGTTGTCTTTTTTGTTATTTGAAATATATTTGTTTTCATTTTTTTTCAATAATGTCCATGTTTACTTTCTACGAAAATTACCAGACAGTGCCGAGGCAACTAGCCAAATGTTTGTATGTATTAGTAAATCAGAGTTGTATTTGCAGACAGTCTGTCTTGTGTAAACGCCAAGTAAAGCTAGGTACACATTGTCAGTTTTGAATGACATCTTTGTTGTTGCTTGCTAGTGTGGCCGTTCGTTTTTGTCATACATCATGCAACCACAAAATAT
Organism: Musca autumnalis; assembly: GCF_047663935.1. NCBI lineage: Eukaryota > Metazoa > Arthropoda > Insecta > Diptera > Muscidae > Musca > Musca autumnalis. The sequence goes on from NW_027411755.1 coordinate 196,951,436, forward strand.
TTTGTGGTTGCTGGACGGTTGGGCAGTTATCGATAATTGCAAAAAATCGTCATTCAAAACTGACAATGTGTACTGCACTTAATATACATCGAAAATATAAACAAATATACAAAATGTCGTACGGAATTTGACACTAACATTACAGCCCAGTTCAGTTAGCTGGGTATTGCTGCTACATTTTCTTGTTCTATCATGCTTCGGAATGTGGTTTACAGTGACGCACTTGAAATCCTACATATGTATTTGGCCCCAACAGTTTTTTGTGCACCATTTTATTACCAATATGTTGTTCGTATGCCGTTCGGATACAACAAGGTTCACTTTTTGTACTTAACCGGATTTAATAAAGCATCTGGTCATAGTATAATTATAGGTAGCCCACAGCTAACAGCTGATTACAATTTTTTTCTTACTATGGCCCATTCTGGCAAAAGTAGGATTGACATTTTGTTTATTGTTGTTGACATTAAGCAATTATAAAGAATTGTTCCAACAAAAAACTTCTGCTGCAATGCTATATCTTAAAATTAAAAACAAGTTAAAACGATGTTTATTCGCGTGACAAAATTAAATTGTTCATTTTTTAATAGTAATACTTGCGAAAGAACGATTCGTCATATATTGATATTAATTGAAATTTGTTCCAAAAGTACGGGAATGTAAAAATTAAAATTTTTGTAAAAAAATCTAACTGAAATGTATCTACAAATCGGATGCCAGCAATCGCGGTGATAGAGCAGCCAAACTTGTCAAGTAGAAAAAAGGAGAATGACATTTTTCACTGTCATAAGTTTGGGTACATATTTTGCTATTTTTGGAATACTCTTCTAGCAACAATATTCTGGAGCCTAGCTAACCTTCCGTTTACAAATGCCAGTATTGTCAAAACAATAGCAAAAATACAAACCTTTTTCACTAATACTTTTATAAATTGTTAAATATTGTTACGGAATTAGATTTAACTAATATCCGTGTAGACGTTGTTTTATTCCCCAGTACGATTTGTACCAAATAAAACAGGGTTCGTTTTAAATTACGTTTCTACAATGCTTTATTTACTTTATTACACTTATTCGGAACCGACTTTAATTACTAAGCACACAGCTTGTATCTAGTTAGAGGTAGTTAGAGGTACACTATCTATCAATGTCATATGACCTGAAATTTTCCATCGTTATATAGTCGCTAATGTGTGCAATATTAGGGAATTTCCTTACGCCATTTACTTTTTGCATCCACACCAGCAAAATTGCAGTAAAATTACGTCGACACATTGCCTGCGTGGGTAGATATGGAATGTTTTTATTTCGTCTCGTATGACATTGATAGATAGTGTAAACAACCTCTTAGCACGCAGCTCTTCTTTAACCGATCTGTTCAGTTCAACGCTTAAGGCCTGCGTACATAAGCTGCCTTGCTTTCCTGCTTCATTTCTGACATAATAAAAATAAAAGAATAAAGGAGGCCGAGCAAATTTCGAACTGGGTTGCCCTTTTCTTTTTTATTCTTTTATCAGTAGCAAGCAAGGTAAGCAGGCAAGGCAGCTTATGTACGCAGGCCTTTAGAACACAACTAACTCGCCGTTGCGGCTTTCTCCTGTATTTACATCAAAATCCCCTCGTTCAAGAATCCTCTAGAACACGTCTGGCAACACCTCGAATCTGTGCAGCGAACGCACATTCGCACTAAGCGAACAACCAGACTCACATACATGGGCGAAGATCAATACAAGTGGACAATGACGTAATTACAACAACAAACAAATGCAAGAAATAAAGAAGTAGCAAACTAAACGACAAGTACATGAATATGGCAAAACAAACAAAAGCACATTAAAGAAAGGTAAAGTAAGAACTAGAATGATGAAGAGGATTGTTGTTGTTGTTGCTTAAACAAAGTAACTGCGTAATAAAAAAAAACTTTACGTTACAATTCAAATTGTATGTGTTTTCAGCTTTAGGATGATGAAGCAAAATCAGATGCGCTTGGATTATGCCCGTAATTTCAACGCGTAGTTATCTATGAGTTCATAGATATCCCCCGTGTAAGCAAAATTTCATAATTTCAATGCATAGGTAACGTTACCGGGTCGAAAACGGCCGTGTTACTTACACCAAGGATTTTGCCTGGTTGATCGTTGCCAATGTATTAAAAATTTTAAAACACTTATATGTGGCAATGTTTTTACGAAATCATGAATGAAAATCACCAATGTTACCACACGTTTTCAAAATTTACACGACTCGGTAAATGGCACGTAGAAATTATCAAACGCGTAGGTAAAGATAACTAAAGCCCTCGGCGCATACGATCCGTTGTGCGACGCTTTGCGCGTTGAAAACAACAACCACATGAAAAATGTGTAAGTGATGCCAAGTTTGGTTATGCATTTTTCATGTGGTTGTTGTAACGCGACGCTCCTCGCGCCGTATGTGCCGCGGCCAGTTACCTAGGGCTAGAAATTACGGGCATTACTTGGAGAAAGTAAACTCAAATGAAATTGAATTAAATTGAAACTTCTTTTAATTTGTGTTTATATGCACCTTAAGCCTTTATTTGGATCGAAAATGGAGTGCATCCAAGCTGTGTGCTGTGGAAGCAAAATGGAGTGCATCCTAGCTGCGCGCTCTCTTGTAAAATTCATAAGTGAATTCATAGGAAAAGATGTACTCCAACGGCAAATGTACTGTACACTTGTAGTGATTCAACTGCATCCGCGGATGCAAACTTTTTGCTGGGTTTGTATTATTGTTTTACAAAAAATAAATGCATTTTATTAATTCTGGGATATTTCGCAATGGCTTGCATTTTTATTACATCTTTAGACTGACTACAAATGCAATCCGAAGAGTGCCTTTAAATTCAATTCAAAACACTACATCAAAAGCTGTGATTTGGATCGAAAATCGAGTGCATCCTAGCTGTGTGCTGTGGAAGCAAAATGGAGTGAATCCTAGCTGCGCGCTCCCTTGTAAAATTCATAAGTGAATTCATAGGAAAAGATGTACTCCAACGGCACTTGTACTGTACACTTGTAGTGATTCAACTGCATCCGCGGATGCAAACTTTTTGCTGGAGAAAAGTATGAATGTATTGGTGAAAATGGTTTGTAACTTTGCTATTGTCTTGACAATACTTTCTGTGTGTAAACACTTAGTAAAGTAATTTTTATTTTTTACTCTATTGGGTGCTTTTAACATATAAACAGAGAAGTTCTAAATTCCATATGTTTTTGTAATTGTACCATGCCATTTGACGCTTTAAGCGCTCGGCACATACGATGCGTTGAGCGTCGCGGTATAACAACCACATGAAAAAAGTGTAAGTGATGCAAAGTTTTTTGAAAAACAACAATGTTGCTGACACATTAAAGTTAAACATAATTTAACTGTTTTGGGACAACGCGTGTCCCAACGTGTCACTAAACGGAGCGTATGTGCCGAGGGCTTAACATGGTTGTCGCCTTTGATTGGCGGGCCAACTTTGGCATTTGTTGCAGTTTTTTTTTTTGACATTTTTCCATTTCTCCGTTTCCGTACTTGTTAATAAAGCTGTATGTGTATCTCATTTTTCACATTTTGCTCTTTTACTGCTTTTACCATTAAAAAGTAAGGGAACACATATAATTGTGCTAATGTAAAAATACTTTTCGGGGATATTCGTGGGAGTTTTTTTTTTTCAATGACAAATTTCCCGCAACGGCAACTCTGTTTAATATTTTACGAATGACACCATTTAATTCCTCTTTCAAATCTCATTCCTTGATTGGAAGCACTTTTTCAGACAGCATTTTGTTTTCTACGTATCTCGCTCATTCGTAAATACTTCTCAGTTCCAATTGGGAGAGCGAGAGTTAAAAGAAAAAAGAGAATAAGAAATTGTTTTGTTCTTCATTCATTCACTTCACATTTTCATAAAAAACGCCGAAGAAGAAAGAAGTGCAGAAGTGGTAAATTGTGCATTGTGATGTTCAAAAAATATTATTAATGAATGAATAAAATCGCCAATTGAAATTTATTAAAGAAATACCTTTAATTTATTAATAAAGAAACCAATTCTTTTGAAGAATATTCGCATTCCATAAAAATAAATCGTGTGTGCATAAAATTTGTATAGAAAACAAACATGATTTTAAGATATCTTCTAATAATTAATGCATTGTTGGCGTTGGGCTCTTGTACCGGCACCGGTAAGTAAAATAACAAAAACAAATCAACGAAGAATAAAAAAGCGGGAGGAAATGAAAAACAACTGTAATTCACAAACATTAACATAAAATTAGATATTCTAAACATGTGTTCTTTATTGTCAAATAGTTGAAGACCATATTAAAATCCCGGGTTTGGATGAACGATGATGTATTACAAAATTCTTTTCCAGTCTGGAGAAAGTTGAATGAACTACACATTTTTCATGTTTTGAATTGCAAAGGCCAATATCCAATATCAGTGGGCTGAATCATTGTTGGGAATAAGTTGAATGTAGTGGCTGGATTTGAAAATTGTTCCACAAAAAGTTTTCAAAAATTTAATTTTTTTTCTAAAAAAAAAAAAAATGTTGTCCAGCCACTACATTCATCTTATACCCATTGTTGTAATATTCCCAGTTTATAGCATCCAATAGCAGCGTCCATCTTCAGCTTTACAACATGCCTTGATTTTGCCTTAACATCTCAACCTACCATTGATAACCTTCACCATACAATCAGTTTTGAGGTCAATCTGATAATGGTGAAAGTTTTTTTTGTTTGATTCTTTTTTTAACTTGCTCCTCCGCACTCCATTCTGACTGGCTTTGTTTGTCTTTTTATTTAGCACTCTTTTGTATGTTTATTATTGTGGAGCACAAGCAAAGATCTGAAATCTGTGATTTCCAGTAGCCGTTTAGTGATTTCACTTTCATATTCTTAGAGGAAAAACTATAGAAGAAAAATATGACGTGGCTTTCGTCGTCATTAAATAATACAAATTATTATTTGAATCACAGCTTATCAGTGTAAGAACAAATGTTGTGGAGATGCTTTATTCCTATAAATTTGATAAATTTAATTTGAAATGTTTTGGGGAATGCAATAAATTTAAATATCTTAGAATATGTCACTGATAAGAAGTGAAGAATTTCTTTTAAATTTCATAAATCATACAATTCATAATTCAAACATTAGGTCCATAAATAACAATGGAATAAATGTTGTCTAAATAAATGAGATAATAAAATAATAAAGAATTTTCTGGATCTAACTGGGTCGTGATTTTTAGATAATGCAGTTTCGAAAGAAAATAGCTAATATATCTTCGATAGCTCTTGTGATCCTGATCTACATTTTGTTTTGCGGAAGCCCATACTTCCCAAGATATGGATAGCCAAGCAAGGAAATATTGGTATCTTTTTAAAGCTTCTGAAGACTAGACGCTAAAAATCATAAGTATTCGTAGGTCTTCTGCCGGGATTTTTAGACTTTTACCTATGGAAAGAGTCCAAAACCGGCTACGCGATAAAATTTGCTTTTTCCATAACGGAACTTCAAAGGTCCATGTCTAAGGAAATATGGACTTCCGCAATACAAAGTGTAGGTTGTTGTAATCAGGGCCCAGTAGCTGTCACCAGTGCATATAATAGGGTGGTCCGCGATCAAGCCTTCAATTTGAAATGTTAAGTTCACATATCCTTAGAATGAATTGAAAAATATTAAAGATCACATAAAACTATTAAGATTGTTGTTGTAACCGCATGTTATATATTTGGAGTTAGTATTGTATATTTTGTAGGGCAGTTGAAAACCAACAGTACCGATTTAAAACTACTCTGATTTTTCTTGTTGTAGTAACACCATATGAAATGTTTGTTCCAGAAATGTTGTTTGCTTCTCGCTGGGTTTTAACCAGGGGCAGTTGGAAAGGTGGAGTGTATCGTGCGGGTCTGTGTCGCATGATGGGCATATTTTTTGCCCTATTAGAATGTATACGGCTGCACCATCCCGAGTGAAGTTGAGACAAATTTATTCTGGCATTTGCCATCTGCGACTGCACCTTAAAGCTATTCAATTCTGCCTAATAGCCTTGTTAATGTAGGGGTTCTTTCTTGCAAAGTTTGAACTTCCTTCTAGATCATGTTTTTATTGTTGTAGCAACGCAAATATATAGGTTAGTAATTTTGTTCAGATATCCGCTACATCTGTGTCCATATGATCTGCAACACTGACTGGTTTCGTCCATAAAGACTTACGAGACAATTGAGTCGGATTAGCCCGATCAGTTCAGGTCCAATATAAGTTAAGGCGTCTGCATCGTCCGGATCTTAACAGGACTAAACCACTTGTGTTTGTGTTGGGAGCTGGCGTTCTTCTGCTGCAAAAATTCAAGCCGGTTAGATAGTTTCCTTGATCTAGAGGTTCTTGTTGGTACCTTTGGATCTCTCTCCAGAACATTAAGATCTCTACTGTCGTGCCTGGATAGGGGATAGCCTGGATAGCCTGCATTCTGGCAGGTAGGTTTGAAATATTCTTCCACTGCGTAGCGCTAATATTTGCATATCTCAGTGGCGCCGCATAGATTCCCACAAGTGCTTCCGGAGGGACTTAGGACCTTGTTCCTACTTTTCAGTTTGTTGCATGCGCGGATGACGCGAATTTAGTGTCAAATGTGGCCCCTAGAATTTTGAGGCAGTTTGTGGTCGGTCGGGGGACGGAATAAATGGGAGGTAGAGGTTAAACAGTTCAGGAGATATCACCCCACCTTGGGTATCTTCTTGTTTCACGATACCGTTTTTGGACATCTTGGTCCTGAATTCGACGTACGTCTGGCGTCCAACCATATATTTGATTATCCAACGTTTCAGACTTCGCCGGAGGGTTGTCTGCTTAATGCCCTCAAACAACGTGGAGCGCCTGACAGAATCAAAGGCTTTTGATAAGTCAAACGCCACCATTACTGTTCTATCACACGGCTTATCCTGGTTGAGTCCTCGACAAATATGTGTGAAGATGGCGTGCAGCGCTGTTGTCGTGATGTGCTGCTTAATGACGGTGGCTAACTCCAAGTTGAGAACTTTAGTTCATCAAGCTGCTGCAGCATTACCATGGATATTCCATCAGGGCCCAACGCTATGGATGATTTAGCGTTCCTGATGACATTCGCAACATCATCCATTGTAAACTGTGGTGGTTCATCCTGAGGTACCTATCTTCCCTTCTTCCAGCTTTCGAGAGTGGCGTAACCGTTGCACAACTCACTTATTCCGGTTCCATTTTTGCAACTCTTCAGATGATCTAGCCACTTGTGCTAGAGCACGCTTGTGCTCACCGACCAACCTGTTAACTTCCAGTGTTAGCTCCCTGACTTTGTGGTCACTAGAATTCGATCGACGAAGCTCATCACCCTCATTTGCTAATCCCGTCGCCTCTGCTGGGAAGTTTGGTCTTACTTCGGGTATTCGACCAGCAGGGATATGGCGAGCGGCAGCAGAAGTGATGATGTCCGGAACATACTTTCTGCTAGCCGAACATCTGAAGGGTTGGTCAGTTCTCTGAAGTGATTGATGATCTCTCTGAAACTAGGTCAATTAGCTTTCCCATGATTGATGGAATTGGGGCGGTGTTCAGAGTTGCTGAAATCGAACGGTCTGCTGATGGAGACAATTATTGGGAGATGACTGGGCCTAGAGAAACAACGGGTTGCCAGGTGATGTCATTTGTCAGACCAGGTGATACGATGGTTATGTCTGGCAAACTATGGCACTCTCCATTAGTTCTCGTAGGGGCGTCCTTCCATTGCAAACGTAGAGCTTTCAATCTGCTCAGACGGAGCTATACCCCTCTGGTAAGATAAGCACTTAAGTCCCTTAAGACCAATCGGGGAACAAATTGATTACTCTACCAGCTGGCGGGAAAAATCTGAAAATTTTTTAAATTGTAAGTTTTTTCTAATTAGCCGACCTTCGGCCGGGGATTTAAGACTTTCTCCTATGGACGGGGGCCAATTTAGGGCACGGGAATAACATTTTTTTAATTTAAATTTTTTCTTACTTTAACATGGGAAATTTCGGTACTTGAGAGGTCCATATCTCGGGAAGTATGGATTTCCCCCCAACAAAGTTTTTATTTTTGTAATCAGGACGTTAAGATCTACCTGTGGTAAAGATTTCAGAATTTTCCGCCAACTGGTAGAGTATTCAATTTATGCCCTAATCGGTTATGATCTTCCATAACCGCGCTAATGTTTTGTGCACAGCTATTAATCAGCACTAACTTGACAATTCCACATTTGACTGCTACCCACATACATTCCATGTACGGGTCATTAGACCCAGGCCCAAGCGAAATAAGTTTCTATTGAGAAGACTGGTGCAACAAGAAAGCTAGTCTCCCACCTCCACTTCAGGTGCCATCCTTCCTCAGTAATGTTTGTAGCCATTAAGGCGCAGTAAGCTGCAGTTGGTGCTGAGCTTGGTTTCCTTCACCGTCACGGTCGTGATATTCTTCCGACACATTAAGTCCACCACTTCCTCGATCTGACCTCGGAGTCCTCTGAGCAACGATTGCTGTTAAGGGCTGCGTGTGCGATTTCCATGGAGGGTTTGGGGAGTCTCGTTTTCTGATGCAGCAAAGTCCCTTACATGGACGAGAATCTTGAGATGCACACACTCAGAGCTCCGAATACTCGCTCGAATTTCACACGTGAGTGAAACTCTTCTCGAATTCGAGCATGTTGAATGGGGCAACTTTCCCCCTCTCCACCACCAAACAAAAACGTATCCAACCCCCAAATAAACTTGCCCCAAAACCAACCAAAATATTGCAACCAAAAAAATTACCACCTCTCCCGCCAAATTTTCACTCGCGAGTAAATTGGAGCTCTGCACCCACTTACGACGTCTATTGCATCTCACCTAAGTTTCAGTATGGTTGATGCGGATGTGACAAACCGAACACACCAAAATTGTCCTCTGGTTTCATCCGTCCCGACACAGACCAACAGAATCCGGAGCAGACTTTCCAGAATATGCTGCTCTCAACACAGAAAAACAATTCAAATACAAACATACATATGTACAGTGAGGTGGCAGTCTCTGGCCCGAACGCTGATGTAGTGATATTTCGGATCAATCTGTTATCGCCGCGATGGGATTGCGGCTCATCAGTCATTTTTGGTGGAGATCTCAGTTTTTTGACCTTCTGGGCCATTATCTCTGGACATAGATTCCCCCGAAAACAATCGATCGTCGTATAGTGGCCGCCATGATGACCTGTGGGAGAATTTTCCAAAAGAATCCATGACATGTCCTTAAACGGCACTTTTACGAAAATTTGTGAAATTTTGTGTAGAGGTACACGAAGGATTGGACCGATATAGTCCATATATTTATATCATTCTGGCTGGGCGCTTACATTTACTACTACATTTTAGGATTGGTTAATTTTGTCCCTCGCTTTTGCTTATTACCTGTTACTAGACTACCTTGCTCGTTTCTACAGAAGGTACCATGTTGATGTTTCATTCCTTCGTATAATTTTCGGACTTCATTCTGATTCCTGAACATCTCTATGTTACAAAAAATCTTAATTTGTTGACGTCTTGGGGACATCCTGACCTGCTCTAAATTCTCCCGAAAATCTTCAGAATTACTCAAAGATACAAAATTGAAATATTACTTTTCGAATTTTAATTTTCATTCTCTTTTTTTCTCTCCTTACAGAGCCCCTCTTTGCGCCATTGGTGCCCTTTGAAAGTCAACATTACTTTACACTCACCAATAAAGTGACTATCCGAGAAATGTCACATGCTGCCACCGAAGAAACGAGTTACAATTTCAAAACTTTACTCAAAGTAAACTCAGTGTGGAGCAAAGATAAGGATCAATTGTTGGAGCTATATTTCCTTGAAAATCAAGTTTCTACAGTGGACAAAAAGGGCAGGGAAAAGATTCAAGCCATCACTAAAATACCCGATAGGCCATTTTATATTAGTTTTGAGGGACATGGACCCACAAAGACATTTGCTCATTCCTATAAAGATCAGTCTTTACTGAATATGGAAAAGGGTATTGCATCGCTGTTCCAATTGCAATACAAGGTGGGACCAATGGTAGAAATCGATTCATCGGGTATGTGCAACGTGTTCTATAATGCCAAGTCGACATTGCGGGTGGAAAAGAGGAAAACCGATTGTTCAAACTGGGATCTAAAAATGGCCTATCGTCAAGAAAGGGCTTTAGGTAAGTTATAATGGTATTTTATTATAAAGACCTTGGTGATGATGTAATGTTTCTAATTGCAGACATCTCTAGATTGTCTTTGGAAACGGTGGACTTTGATATTTCTCCCGAGGGTGCTTTACTGCAAGCCCATTCTGTGGAAACCCACAAATTATATTTAACAGCCCAACCTGAAATTGGTACCTTTATTGAATCCATTACAACGCTTAAACACATTGAAGCCACCTCCGAACCAGTGGAACAATTGCAATTTGAAACTCTTCCTGAGGCTGTCGAGAGTCTGTTGGAATGGTATCGTGAATTTGAAATTGAATCTGATGTTGATGGTGAAATTTCTGAATTTGGTCCAGTAACGGTAGGTCTTCATAATTAAGGGGTCGTCATTTTAAATAATTTATTTATTTTTCCTTTCACAGCTCAAAAAAGAAGTCAAGAAATATGCCAAACAACTATCGGATAAACTAATTGGCCACGAAGAGCTGGCTGAAGCTTTTGCCCGTTTGGTGCCTTTGGCCCGCATAACCCACCATGAAGAATTTGTGGAAATTCTAGAAAGCCACAAGGATCTTCATCCGCAACTTGTCGACTTGTTGGGAGCCACGCAAACCTTTGAGGCCCACCAAGCCATCAACAGTACTTTCCAATATAACAGTCTGAATGATGTCGATCTTTTGGAGAAATATCTGCAATCTTTGGCTGTGGCTACCCATCCCGAAATTGAAATAGTCAAAGATCTTTTTGCCATTGTCAAGTCTATGGATGATTCACCACCACATTTTAAGAAAATCAAAAGTACCCTTATTCAGTGTATGTCTTCTCTGGCCCATCATTTCGAAAAAGAAGTAATTGAAATCGATATACGTGATTATTTGACGAAGAACTTGAAGAAGGAATGTGGCAAAGATATGGAATGTAAATTGCTAATGATTCGTGGTTTACAAAATGTCCTGGATCAACGTTCCATTGAACCGTTAATGGGTTATGCCTTCTTGGCGGAAGATAAACTTGCTGTGGCAGCCATGCAAGCTTTGCGTCGCTTCAACGTTGTACATTTCCAAGAAATACATCGTTTGGCGTTCACCCTTATTTTCTTCCAAAGTCGTAAGAAATATCCAACATCGGCACGTACCATTGCCTTGGATATTTTGCTAGATATGCGTCCTACCAAAGAACAGTTGGGCCATATTTTGGATTATTTGGCCTCAAATGATCATCATTTTGAAATCAAGACATATGTTATACAAAAACTGCGCATGTATGCCGAGAAGCATCCCAAATTCAAGGCTTTGCTGCAAATGTGTCTCAGTGAGAGGCCGCACATTAATAATTATCATATTTTGGGACAAAAGGGTGAGGACAAAGCTTCATTCAATGGTATCTTTATTTCACAATCTGAAATAAAAAATCTATTCTTCCTTTTAGGCTTTACTTCCGTCTTAACAAGACCTTTGTCCTCCTCACCAGCTTTTAATGAAACTCTCCTCAGTGTACAAGAAGTCCATAAGGGTGTGTTAAGACGTGGTTCGGTAGAATTGCTACTGACTGCAGGACAACATGCAGCCAGCACCTTCAAGGCAAGTATTCAAATTTGTTGTTGTACCTTTATAACGATTTTTGATTATCCGCCGATATTTTCAGTTGGGCATCTTCACCAATGGTTTGGAATCATTTGTGGGCGGCAACAATGAAGTTGATGGTGAAATGGAAGACGACGATGATGATGAGCAAAAAGAATATGATCCAATTTCTGCTGGTATGGAAATTTCGGTCAACGGTATCCTACATCGTCCCTTAATCTTCTTTACCGGTAAAGCTGAGCTGATGAGTCACATTTGGAGTGGCACCGTTTCAGAACCAACTCCTGCCTTCCAAGGTACAATGTTGGGACACGATCATGAACAATATTTGATTCTGACATCCGGTGCCACAGCTCATTTCACGGTAATTGGTGCCAAATCTGTTGACTTGAATGGAAAGGCCGGTTTCAGCCTTTGGAATCGTAATGCCAATACCGAAATTAAACAAGAGTAAGTAAAATCTAATATTTTCCACATCAAAAGAGTGGATTTTTTTAAGGAATATTTTTCAAGGGTTTGCCGAAGAATAAACGTGGATTTTTTAAAGAATGCTTTTCAAGGGTTTGCCTAAGAATAAACGTGGATTTTTTAAAGAATTCTTTTCAAGGGTTTGCCGAAGAATAAACGTGGATTTTTTAAAGAATACTTTTCAAGGGTTTGCCGAAGAATAAACGTGGATTTTTTAAAGAATACTTTTCAAGGGTTTGCCGAAGAATAAACGTGGATTTTTTAAAGAATACTTTTCAAGGGTTTGCCGAAGAATAAACGTGGATTTTTTAAAGAATACTTTTCAAGGCCGAAGAATAAACGTGGATTTTTTAAAGAATACTTTTCAAGGCCGAAGAATAAACGTGGATTTTTTAAAGAATACTTTTCAAGGGTTTGCCGAAGAATAAACTTGGATTTTTTAAAGAATACTTTTCAAGGGTTTGCCGAAGAATAAACGTGGATTTTTTAAAGAATACTTTTCAAGGGTTTGCCGAAGAATAAACTTGGATTTTTTAAAGAATACTTTTCAAGGGTTTGCCGAAGAATAAACGTGGATTTTTTAAAGAATACTTTTCAAGGGTTTGCCGAAGAATAAACGTGGATTTTTTAAAGAATACTTTTCAAGGGTTTGCCGAAGAATAAACTTGGATTTTTTAAAGAATACTTTTCAAGGGTTTGCCGAAGAATAAACGTGGATTTTTTAAAGAATACTTTTCAAGGCCGAAGAATAAACGTGGATTTTTTAAAGAATACTTTTCAAGGCCGAAGAATAAACGTGGATTTTTTAAAGAATACTTTTCAAGGGTTTGCCGAAGAATAAACGTGGATTTTTTAAAGAATACTTTTCAAGGGTTTGCCGAAGAATAAACTTGGATTTTTTAAAGAATACTTTTCAAGGGTTTGCCGAAGAATAAACGTGGATTTTTTAAAGAATACTTTTCAAGGGTTTGCCGAAGAATAAACTTGGATTTTTTAAAGAATACTTTTCAAGGGTTTGCCGAAGAATAAACGTGGATTTTTTAAAGAATACTTTTCAAGGCCGAAGAATAAACGTGGATTTTTTAAAGAATACTTTTCAAGGCCGAAGAATAAACGTGGATTTTTTAAAGAATACTTTTCAAGGGTTTGCCGAAGAATAAACGTGGATTTTTTAAAGAATACTTTTCAAGGGTTTGCCGAAGAATAAACTTGGATTTTTTAAAGAATACTTTTCAAGGGTTTGCCGAAGAATAAACGTGGATTTTTTAAAGAATACTTTTCAAGGCCGAAGAATAAACGTGGATTTTTTAAAGAATACTTTTCAAGGGTTTGCCGAAGAATAAACGTGGATTTTTTAAAGAATACTTTTCAAGGGTTTGCCGAAGAATAAACGTGGATTTTTTAAAGAATACTTTTCAAGGGTTTGCCGAAGAATAAACGTGGATTTTTTAAAGAATACTTTTCAAGGGTTTGCCGAAGAATAAACTTGGATTTTTTAAAGAATACTTTTCAAGGGTTTGCCGAAGAATAAACGTGGATTTTTTAAAGAATACTTTTCAAGGGTTTGCCGAAGAATAAACGTGGATTTTTTAAAGAATACTTTTCAAGGGTTTGCCGAAGAATAAACTTGGATTTTTTAAAGAATACTTTTCAAGGGTTTGCCGAAGAATAAACGTGGATTTTTTAAAGAATACTTTTCAAGGCCGAAGAATAAACGTGGATTTTTTAAAGAATACTTTTCAAGGCCGAAGAATAAACGTGGATTTTTTAAAGAATACTTTTCAAGGGTTTGCCGAAGAATAAACGTGGATTTTTTAAAGAATACTTTTCAAGGGTTTGCCGAAGAATAAACTTGGATTTTTTAAAGAATACTTTTCAAGGGTTTGCCGAAGAATAAACGTGGATTTTTTAAAGAATACTTTTCAAGGGTTTGCCGAAGAATAAACTTGGATTTTTTAAAGAATACTTTTCAAGGGTTTGCCGAAGAATAAACGTGGATTTTTTAAAGAATACTTTTCAAGGGTTTGCCGAAGAATAAACGTGGATTTTTTAAAGAATACTTTTCAAGGGTTTGCCGAAGAATAAACTTGGATTTTTTAAAGAATACTTTTCAAGGGTTTGCCGAAGAATAAACGTGGATTTTTTAAAGAATACTTTTCAAGGCCGAAGAATAAACGTGGATTTTTTAAAGAATACTTTTCAAGGCCGAAGAATAAACGTGGATTTTTTAAAGAATACTTTTCAAGGGTTTGCCGAAGAATAAACGTGGATTTTTTAAAGAATACTTTTCAAGGGTTTGCCGAAGAATAAACTTGGATTTTTTAAAGAATACTTTTCAAGGGTTTGCCGAAGAATAAACGTGGATTTTTTAAAGAATACTTTTCAAGGGTTTGCCGAAGAATAAACTTGGATTTTTTAAAGAATACTTTTCAAGGGTTTGCCGAAGAATAAACGTGGATTTTTTAAAGAATACTTTTCAAGGCCGAAGAATAAACGTGGATTTTTTAAAGAATACTTTTCAAGGCCGAAGAATAAACGTGGATTTTTTAAAGAATACTTTTCAAGGGTTTGCCGAAGAATAAACGTGGATTTTTTAAAGAATACTTTTCAAGGGTTTGCCGAAGAATAAACTTGGATTTTTTAAAGAATACTTTTCAAGGGTTTGCCGATGAATAAACGTGGATTTTTTAAAGAATACTTTTCAAGGGTTTGCCGAAGAATAAACTTGGATTTTTTAAAGAATACTTTTCAAGGGTTTGCCGAAGAATAAACGTGGATTTTTTAAAGAATACTTTTCAAGGGTTTGCCGAAGAATAAACGTGGATTTTTTAAAGAATACTTTTCAAGGGTTTGCCGAAGAATAAACTTGGATTTTTTAAAGAATACTTTTCAAGGGTTTGCCGAAGAATAAACGTGGATTTTTTAAAGAATACTTTTCAAGGGTTTGCCGAAGAATAAACTTGGATTTTTTAAAGAATACTTTTCAAGGGTTTGCCGAAGAATAAACGTGGATTTTTTAAAGAATACTTTTCAAGGGTTTGCCGAAGAATAAACGTGGATTTTTTAAAGAATACTTTTCAAGGGTTTGCCGAAGAATAAACTTGGATTTTTTAAAGAATACTTTTCAAGGGTTTGCCGAAGAATAAACGTGGATTTTTTAAAGAATACTTTTCAAGGCCGAAGAATAAACGTGGATTTTTTAAAGAATACTTTTCAAGGGTTTGCCGAAGAATAAACGTGGATTTTTTAAAGAATACTTTTCAAGGGTTTGCCGAAGAATAAACTTGGATTTTTTAAAGAATACTTTTCAAGGGTTTGCCGAAGAATAAACGTGGATTTTTTAAAGAATACTTTTCAAGGGTTTGCCGAAGAATAAACTTGGATTTTTTAAAGAATACTTTTCAAGGGTTTGCCGAAGAATAAACGTGGATTTTTTAAAGAATACTTTTCAAGGGTTTGCCGAAGAATAAACGTGGATTTTTTAAAGAATACTTTTCAAGGGTTTGCCGAAGAATAAACGTGGATTTTTTAAAGAATACTTTTCAAGGGTTTGCCGAAGAATAAACTTGGATTTTTTAAAGAATACTTTTCAAGGGTTTGCCGAAGAATAAACGTGGATTTTTTAAAGAATACTTTTCAAGGGTTTGCCGAAGAATAAACTTGGATTTTTTAAAGAATACTTTTCAAGGGTTTGCCGAAGAATAAACGTGGATTTTTTAAAGACTACTTTTCAAGGGTTTGCCGAAGAATAAACGTGGATTTTTTAAAGAATACTTTTCAAGGGTTTGCCGAAGAATAAACGTGGATTTTTTAAAGAATACTTTTCAAGGGTTTGCCAAAGAATAAACTTGGATTTTTTAAAGAATACTTTTCAAGGGTTTGCCGAAGAATAAACGTGGATTTTTTAAAGAATACTTTTCAAGGGTTTGCCGAAGAATAAACGTGGATTTTTTAAAGAATACTTTCCAAGGGTTTGCCGAAGAATAAACTTGGATTTTTTAAAGAATACTTTTCAAGGGTTTGCCGAAGAATAAACGTGGATTTTTTAAAGAATACTTTTCAAGGGTTTGCCGAAGAATAAACGTGGATTTTTTAAAGAATACTTTTCAAGGGTTTGCCGAAGAATAAACTTGGATTTTTTAAAGAATACTTTTCAAGGGTTTGCCGAAGAATAAACGTGGATTTTTTAAAGAATACTTTTCAAGGGTTTGCCGAAGAATAAACGTGGATTTTTTAAAGAATACTTTTCAAGGGTTTGCCGAAGAATAAACGTGGATTTTTTAACGAATACTTTTCAAGGGTTTGCCGAAGAATAAACGTGGATTTTTTAAATAATACTTTTCAAGGGTTTGCCGAAGAATAAACGCGGATTTTTTAACGAATACTTTTCAAGGGTTTGCCGAAGAATAAACGTGGATTTTTTAACGAATACTTTTCAAGGGTTTGCCGAAGAATAAACGTGGATTTTTTAACGAATACTTTTCAAGGGTTTGCCGAAGAATAAACGTGGATTTTTTAAAGAATACTTTTCAAAGGTTGGTAGTGGGACAAACGTGGATATCTTTAAAGAATATTTTCAAGGGTTTGTAGTGGGACAGACGTGGATATCTTAAAAGAATATTTTTCAAGGCTTGGCGGTGGATAAACGTAGATTTTTAAAGAATATTTTTCAATTTCTTTAATTTTTTTCCATCTCTTCTTTTCAGAACTGCCAATGTTGTTTATGGTAAAACCAAAGTCGGCTTTACTTATGCCACTGCCTCTCATGAATTTGTATATGCCTATGAACCAAAAATTGTGCTCCAGGCCCACATTGATTTCTATGATGAACTGAAATTATGCATGCGTTTACAAAGACCTGAAATGGTGCTGAAGTAAGTAACGAATTTTTCATCAAAAATTGCAATAGAATAACACCCCCTTCCGTCCTTTACTTTTCAGTGTTAAAAATAGCAGATCTGTTGCCATACACTCCACCTACGATTACACCAAGACTGTCAGTAAAAAATATTCTCACAAATTCCCAGGCCAAACATTTGCACTGAATCAGAAGAATAACAATATGTGTAACATGGTTGCCAAAGATTTACACCTTTAAATTGCGCAAGAACTTTGATGCGGCTGGTTCCAAAGGACAACATCACAAACTGAGTTCCTAAGTTTAATTAGGATATAAAGTTACACACACACACTAAATACACACTACACATAACATTTTCTCTACCTCGTTCAGAACTATTAATTGTGAATGTGAGAAGGACCAAATCTGTGCATGTTTAAATATTTTAAAAAATGTTTTCAAAGTAACAAGTGAAATTGTTTACGTTTTTGTGTGTTTACGAGAATATCTTCTACTATGAACAAAAAAGACTCATTTATTTTTATAAAGATTTTTGTATAATTATATATATTTGTATGTATGTATCATCTATGTATAGAACAAAAAAAGCTAAGCTTAAAATTCTATTCAATACTCAAATAAACTTATAATGTAAAAAAGAAGTTATTTTGATTACGGTCCACATATAGAGGATATTTGAATAGCTGATAAAAACCGTTGAAAAGTATGCAGCCGTCGAACTCTGGACCTTATGTGTGCAAGGCGAGCTTTTTAGGAAGTTAGGAATTTTCGCGGTTTTTGTGGGATGTGGCTTAAACACTCAGAAAATGTCGCCAACATTATTACCCGAGGGGTATTTTTTGTCACCGTGAAAATATGATGTCGGGCGTGGGATATGAACCCGGGCATTCAGCCATGTGAGTTGGTCGAATTGAGAAATCACAAGACAGACCTGAGTGCAGAAAGTGTTTTAAATTGTAAAAAAGTATGCATTTCAATACAGAAATGGACTTTTCTATTATTAAATTTGCTGTCGGCAACGCAATTGGAGTTGGGTTGCCATCCATAATCGACCCCAAAATGTAAATATAACGCATGCAGAACTCTCGTAGGTAATTTTTATTACACGTTTAGGATGAAAAGCAGTATTTTATGGTCTCGAATTTCGAAGTTTCACATTTCATGAGTAGACCCTATTACATTTTGAATACTAAATTTACAAAAAAGTAAGAATACGGCTGATTGTCACTTCTACATTATATAAATACGCCTTGCAATTACCAAGTATTTATAAAGTGGATTGTTGATAACAAATATTTTTCGTTTTAGAAATATTTATGTAATTTAAAATAAAGTAGTGTTTTATAAAAAAATTATGAATTTAATTATTGCAAAATTTGCTCTGTTCCAGAACTTGCAAGAAGCTACTACTTTTAACTACGATAAAATTGTTTCCTTTATGTTATCGCAAAAATAGTAAAAATTAGTAGATTCTTGCAGTACTGGAACATAGTGGTCGTGGTTTTGTCTTACGAAAGTTAAAACTTCTGTTCAATAAAGTTATGCGCTATGTTTATCATGTTAGATGTCGTGATCATATTTCTCCGTATGTTAAAGAGTTCCTTGGTTGCACATTTGATAATTTTGTGAGTATTAGATCAATGTTATTCTTCTATAAGTAGAGATGGGAAATGGGTAAATACCCAAATGGTAAATACCCATTAAAATGGGAAAATTGGGTACAAATGGGCAAATACCCAGGTATTTACCCAATATGTGGGTAAAAACTACAGAAACTAAAATCATCCAATTGGACGCGAAAACGCAGTATTTTAACAAATTTTAACTGGCTATGAATTAAATTACCTTTTTTGGAAATGTGACTAGTTAATATTTTTCCAATTTTGGTCCATATTTTTGGTATATCTCTCATATATAGTTACAGCTTAATTTTTGATATATGAGGGCTTTTAGAACGGTTTGTTGAAGTCCTTCTGCTGAAAAACGTAAATGCTGGACCGATATTCTTATTTGTTCATATATCTGTAGGCTTAACTTTGGATTTCAGCTGATAATCTTGAGATTTTGGTCCTCTTCGACAGAGATATATTTGCTGCGGTCTGCATTGATTTTCTTCCTACATACAACTCCAACGCTCGATTTTACATATAAAATGTATAGTCCGCGAGGTTAAACCGCATTTTTTGTTTTCTTTTTGATTTTCTATCTGACAGAAAAACAAAATTTTCATTTCAAAATAAATTTTTAAATACCCAAATAAACACCCGAAAAAGGTATTTATCGGGAATTTACCAGGTATTTACCTAAGTTTTGGGTAAATACCGGGTAGAATCCCATCTATATCTATAAGGTACATAAAATGCAGACACCTTCTACTGTATTAGACCTTTTTACATTCTCCAGATCGGAGAGGAACAAACAAATACTTGTGCCGTGTTTGACTCCATTGTTGGAGAAGTCTTTTCTTGTAAGAGTATCTCGTGTATTTAACACTTTGCCACCAGAGCTTAAGGTATTTAATTCCTCTTTAAATTGTTACAAACGAAAGTTATATGAGCATTTTAATAGCAGTGTAATATAAAATTCATGGTTTGTTATGTTAATTTGTTATCGAACTATAATTGCATGTCTGGTTTAGAACTTTTGCTTTAACATTGTATTCATTTGTTAGATTTATTGTTTTAAGAATCAAAACATTGTTAAATTTAAGTTTTTGCGAGTAGTAAATGTGTAGTGGTTTTTGGAACCGATCATGGCCCTATGGGCTAGGTTTTTACATGAGCATAAATAAATAAAAAAAAAAAAAAAAAATAAAAAAACACTACTTTATTTTAAATTAAATAAATATTTCTAAAAAAAGACCAAACTAAACCAACAAATCTAGACAACCCAAAGGTCAACAAAATTACATTAAATATTAAAACAAAGTAGCTTAAACTAAATTTAAATTTTACTCGCGTTACACGTTTCTCGTTTTTATTCACCTGTAAACATTCACGGCGACAGCTAATTTGTTGTCGCCGAAAATGAAAGTTATGGCGGCAGAATTTGACGGCGTCAGGCGACTGTTGCCATCCATTTATTGTCCTCAAAACCATCTTTAAAAACTCCACGTTAATGGTCCTCAAAACACCACGTTTATGGTCCCAACAACTCCACGTTTATGGTCCTCAAAACTTCACGTTTATGGTCCTCAAAACCTCACGTTAATGGTCCTCAAAAAACCACGTTAAGGTTCCACGTTTATGGTCCTCAAAACCCCACGTTAATGGTCCGCAAAAATTCTTGTTAATGGTCCCAACAACCCCACGTTTATGGTCCTCAGAACTCCACGTATATGGTTCTCAAAACTACATGTTTATGGTCTTCAAAACCCCACGTTAATGGTCCTCAAAACTCCACGTTAATGGTCCTCAAACTCCACGTTAATGGTCCTCAAACTCCACGTTTATGGTGCTCAAAACTCCACGTTTATGGTCCTCAAAATCTTCTTTAAAAACTCCACGTTTATGGTTCTCAAAATCTTCTTTAAAAACTCCACGTTTATGGTCCTCAAACTCTTCTTTAAAAGCCCCACGTTTACGATCCTCAAAATCTTCTTCAAAAACCCCATGTTTATGGTCCTCAAAATTTTCTTTAAAAATTTCACCTTATATTGCCCAAAATCTTCTTTAAAAATTTCTCGTTTACATTGCCTAAAATCTTCTTTAAAAATTTCTCGTTTACATTGCCCAACGCCTTCTTTAAAAATCTTTGTTAAAAACCCCATGTTTATGGTCCTGAAAATCTTCTTTAAAACCTCCACGTTTATGGTCCTCAAAATCTTCTTTAAAAACCCCCGCGTTTATGGTCCTCAAAGTCTTCTTTAAAAACCACCGCGTTTATGGTCCTCAAAATCTTCTTTAAAAAACCCCGCGTTTATAGTCCTCAAAATCTTCTTTAAACGACGTTAATGGTCATCAAAATCTTCTTTAAAAACTACAAGTTTATGGTCCTCAAAATCTGCTTCAAAACTAAACGTTAATGGTTCTCAAAACTCCACATTTATAGTCCCAACAACTCCATGTTTATGGTCCTCAAAACTCCACGTCTTTGGTTCTCAAAACTTCACGCTAATGGCCTTCAAAAAACCACGTTAATGTTCCACGTTTATGGTCCTCAAAACTCTACGTTAATGGTCTGCAAAAATTCTCGTTAATGGTCCCCAAAACTCCACGTTTATGGTCCTCAAAACTCCATGTTTATGGTCCTCAAAACTCCATGTTTATGGCCCTCAAAACTCCACGTTAATGGTCCTCAAAATCTTCTTTAAAAATTCCAAGTTTATGGTCCTCAAAATCTTCTTAAAAACCCCACGTTTGTGGTCCTCAAAATCTTCTTTCAAACCGCCACGATTATGGACCTCAAAATCTTCTTTAAAACCCCCACGTTTATGGTCCTCAAAATCTTCTTTAAAAACCCTACGTTTGAGGTCCTCAAAATCTTCCTTAAAAACCCCACATTTATGGTCCTCAAAATCTTCTTTAAAAAACCCACGTTTATGATCCTCAAAATCTTCTTTATAAGCCCACGTTTATGGTCCTCAATATCTTCTTTAAAAAACTCTGCGTTTATGTCCTCAAAATCTTCTTTAAAAACCCCCATGTTTATGATCCTGAAAATCTTCTTTAAAAAACCCCATGTTTATGATCCTGAAAATCTTCTTTAAAAAACCCCATGTTTATGACCCTCAAACTCTTCTTTAAAAGCCCCACGTTTACGATCCTCAAAATCTTCTTCAAAAACCCCATGTTTATGGTCCTCAAAATTTTCTTTAAAAATTTCACCTTATATTGCCCAAAAATCTTCTTTAAAAATTTCTCGTTTACATTGCCCAACGCCTTCTTTAAAAATCTTTTTTTAAAAACCCCATGTTTATGGTCCTGAAAATCTTTTTTAAAACCTCCACGTTTATGGTCCTCAAAGTCTTCTTTAAAAACCCCCGCGTTTATGGTCCTGAAAATCTTCTTTAAAACCTCCACGTTTATGGTCCTCAAAATCTTCTTTAAAAACCCCCGCGTTTATAGTCCTCAAAATCTTCTTTAAAAACCCCACGTTTATAGTCCTCAAAATCTTCTTTAACAAAACCACGTTTATAGTCCTCAAAATCTTCTTTAACAAAACCACGTTTATGGTCCTCAAAATCTTCTTTAAAAACTCCACGTTTATGGTCCTCAAAATCTTCTTTAAAAACCCCACGTTTATAGTCCTCAAAATCTTCTTTAACAAAACCACGTTTATGGTCCTCAAAATCTTCTTTAAAAACTCCACGTTTATGGTCCTCAAAACCTGCCTTAAAAAACTCCACGTTTATGGTTCTCAAAATCTTCTTTAAAAACCCCACGTTTATGGCCCTCAAAATTTTCTTTAAAAATTTCACTTTATATTGCCCAAAATCTTCTTTAAAACCCACGTTTGCGGTCCTCAATATCTGCTTTAAAAACTCCACGTTTATGGTCCTCAAAATCTGCCTTAAAATTCTCGTTAATGGTCCTCAAAACTCCACGTTTATGGTGCTCAAATCTCCACGTTTATGGTCCTCAAAACTCCATGTTTATGGCCCTCAAAACTCCACGTTAATGGTTCCCAAAACTCGACGTTAATGGTCCTCAAAATCTGCTTTAAAAACTCCATGTTTACAATCCTCAAAACTCCACGTTTATGGTCCTCAAAATCTTCTTTAAAAACCACCGCGTTTATGGTCCTCAAAATCTTCTTTAAAAACCCCCGCGTTTATAGTCCTCAAAATCTTCTTTAAAAACCCCACGTTTATAGTCCTCAAAATCTTCTTTAACAAAACCACGTTTATGGTCCTCAAAATCTTCTTTAAAAACTCCACGTTTATGGTCCTCAAAACCTGCCTTAAAAACTCCACTATCTGCTTTAATAACTCCACGTTTATGGTGCTCAAATCTCCACGTTTATGGTCCTCAAAACTCCATGTTTATGGCCCTCAAAACTCCACGTTAATGGTTCTCAAAACTCGACGTTAATGGTCCTCAAAATCTTCTTTAAAAACTACAAGTTTATGGTGCTCAAAATCTGCTTTAAAACTCCACGTTTATGGTCCTCAAACTCCACGTTAATGCTCCTCAAAACTCCACATTTATAGTCCCAACAACTCCACGTTTATGGTCCTCAAAACTCCACGTCTTTGGTTCTCAAAACTTCACGCTAATGGCCTTCAAAAAACCACGTTAATGTTCCACGTTTATGGTCCTCAAAACTCCACGTCTTTGGTTCTCAAAACTTCACGCTAATGGCCTTCAAAAAACCACGTTTATGGTCCTCAAAACTCTACGTTAATGGTCTGCAAAAATTCTCGTTAATGGTCCCCAAAACTCCACGTTTATGGTGCTCAAAACTCCACGTTTATGGCCCTCAAAACTCCACGTTAATGGTCCTCAAAATCTTCTTTAAAAATTCCAAGTTTATGGTCCTCAAAATCTTCTTTAAAAATTCCAAGTTTATGGTCCTCAAAATCTTCTTAAAAACCCCACGTTTATGGTCCTCAAAATCTTCTTTAAAAACCAACGCGTTTATGGTCCTCAAAATCTTCTTTAAAAACTCCACGTTTATGGTCCTCAAAATCTTCTTTAAAAACTCCACGTTTATGGTCCTCAAAATCTTCTTTAAAAACTCCACGTTTATGGTCCTCAAAATCTTCTTTAAAAACTCCACGTTTATGGTCCTCAAAATCTTCTTTAAAAACTCCACGTTTATGGTCCTCAAAATCTTCTTTAAAAACTCCACGTTTATGGTCCTCAAAATCTTCTTTAAAAACTCCACGTTTATGGTCCTCAAAATCTTCTTTAAAAACTCCACGTTTATGGTCCTCAAAATCTTCTTTAAAAACTCCACGTTTATGGTCCTCAAAATCTTCTTTAAAAACTCCACGTTTATGGTCCTCAAAATCTTCTTTAAAAACTCCACGTTTATGGTCCTCAAAATCTTCTTTAAAAACTCCACGTTTATGGTCCTCAAAATCTTCTTTAAAAACTCCACGTTTATGGTCCTCAAAATCTTCTTTAAAAACTCCACGTTTATGGTCCTCAAAATCTTCTTTAAAAACTCCACGTTTATGGTCCTCAAAATCTTCTTTAAAAACTCCACGTTTATGGTCCTCAAAATCTTCTTTAAAAACTCCACGTTTATGGTCCTCAAAATCTTCTTTAAAAACTCCACGTTTATGGTCCTCAAAATCTTCTTTAAAAACTCCACGTTTATGATCCTCAAAATCCTCTTTAAAAACTCCACGTTTATGATCCTCAAAATCCTCTTTAAAAACCCCACGTTTATGGTCCTCAAAATCCTCTTTAAAACCCCCACGTTGTTGGTCCTCGAAATCTTCTTTAAAAACTCCACGTTTATGATTCCCCAAATCTGCTTTACAAACTAGACGTTTAGATCCTCAAAATCTTCTTAAAAAACTCCACGATTATAGTCCTCAAAATCTTTTTTAAAAACTCCATGTTTATGTTCCCCATTTTTTTTTTAATTTCTACAGTTATATTTCCAAATCCCAGTTTATAGTCCCCAAAAAAATTCAAAAAACCGGCAACGCAACATGTTAGTCATTTTCCTACCTAGTGAACCCTATACAGTTAACATCAACTTGACAGTTGTTTCATTAACCAACAAAACATTGGCAACCCTCATTGTTTACAATTAAAACATTCTCTTAACATGAGAGCGCGAGAGAGTACAGGAAACGGATAACAGAGAGCAATAGCAAAAATCAAAAAAATAACACATGAAATTAATAAAAATAAATTCTTGTACTCAGTCTTTTACGAAACTCAACTCACTCTGTTGGAATGTAAATTATTGTCGTAAAGTCGTCGGGAAACAAAAGTATATGACAAACAAAAACGTGAAATAAGAAATAAAAATATAGTTTTTTTGTTGTCAAAATACGAAAGGAGTTTACAGAAAAAAATACTTCCGGTGAAGTAAGAAAATTAAATTTAAGCAGAAAGAAAGCTCTGCCTGTGTGTCGTACCGTGGCGACAATTGTGAAGAATTTTGGGGTTAACTAAATTTTAGAGCAAAATGTAAGAAAACAAATTATCGATTTTTACGAATTATTTGTGAAAAAAACTAGCACCAGAAATTGTGAAAACTATAAAACAAACAAAAGCAAATGTTTATTGCGAAAATAAATAGTAATGAATAGTCGGCATTTTTTGCATTGAAAAATTACTCAAAAAGCCAAAAGTGCTAAGTAGCGTATTAATTATCATTACCACGAAAAAGTGTTTAAGACTTCTTTTTTTTTGCCTCTTTAACTGAAAACAACAATGAAAAAGAAATCATATTTATCAAATTAGCGTAGCTATGTGAAGTGAAGAAGACGAAGAAAGAAAGAAGTCAGATAGCTTCGTAATATCTCATTGCTTAACAAAGTTTCGCATAAAAAAGGCCGCCACCCAGACAACCAAACCACCTCTCTCCTCCCCTTCGGGCAGCATTAAATAGCAAACACAATAAACAGCAAAGCACCGTTCACAGTTCTATTATCAACAAACAAAAATAACAACAAATTATTACTAAAATATTCTTGTTAACCATAAAAACAACGTTTTTGTTGTTAGTTTTTTCTGTCCAAATATTTGCATTTTTATGCCATTATTGCTGGGCTTTCTGACATTCGTACCGAAGAAGTAATGGGAGAATCATGATATGGTTGGGTTGGTGGAAGCAAGAATGTAGTAGCATTCGATAAGAACAAAACTTAAAATAAAAATGTTTGTTGTGTACATACTGTTTGAATTTCTTATTGTGGTTGCTGTTGTTGGTACGCGGATAAAAAGATTTTTTTCAGTTTTTTTTGCCTACCACCAACAGTCAGCGTATCTGAAACCAAAAACAATTTCTTTATTTGAAAAAAAAAAACCAAGTGGTGGAGATTTTTGTCGTCATCATCCAACTAGTAAATAGCACAAATCCACAACAACAACTAAGTACATTCGATAAATTCTGTTCTTATTCTGTTCTTTCTTAAGTAAATCCTTATTACTTACCGGAGAGTGCAAGAATTCCAAATGAAAGAGAGCATAATTGTGTGAAGAGAGCAAAGTACGTGTTGCAAACAGATATTTGTTCTTGTTGTGCCGTTCTTATCGGTTCTGTTTACTTTTACAGGGTTGTAAATAATCTTAGGATTAAGATAAGGGTTTCCTTCATTCATTTAATTAATGGAAAAAATGTAAAGTCTTAAGCAAAGGGACATCAAATATCAATGATATCTATACCAGCATTCAATGTGGTTGCTTTATATTAAATTACCCTAAAAGTGTCGCTAAAATCGATGATAAAATATACTTACTCTTTGCGGACCTATTTTACCTTGCCGTTTAGAGGCTTTTGCAAAGATTTCTCCAGTTTATTCCGTCTTCCCGCATCTCTGGCTTTTGTGGGTTCTATATTACTTTTCATTAATAGGTATATTGTTAACTGTGTCCATCCAAGTTTTCCTTCTTCCTCTGCTCTTTTTCCCAGTAGGTCTTACTTCTTAGGCGCGTTTTGGTAATCTGATAAAATTTCTGTTCAGGCTGTAGTAGAGGCTGCAGTTGCTGATATTGTACGATAAAGATTCCTGTCTGATTTATCGTCTTCGCTCAGTACCACACCAAGGTAGCAAAAATGTTCAACTTGTTTTAGGTGATCAGTTCCAATGTTGTTGTTCACATTTATTTCGATTGATAACCATTGTTTCCCTATTATTTATATTCATCCGTAGATCCCGTCTTGTCATTTTGTTTACCAAAGTTTTCTTGATTGTGGGTTATTATAGTCACATCGTCTGCATAGGCTAACATTGATATTTTAACGGGTTGCATTCTACATTCTTCCATATTCAATTTTCGAAATGACCGCATTATACGTCCATTAGAATTATAAATTAATGTGGAAATTAATGTGGACTCAGACAAGGAGGCATGTCTTACACCTTGATTGTTCAGACTTTCAGTTATTTGTTTCCTATTTGTTTCTGATTTTTTACGCGATTTTGAACTAATGGACAAGAAATGTGTGTGGAATTAAGAAGGAAACACAATCATCTTCCTTCTGCATCCATATAAAATGTTTAGTTCATTAATTTTTCAATTTTGAATTTAGACATGTCATAATTAATTTTTCCGATAAATTCTCTCATTTGTTAGGGATGGATGACAAACTTATTCGTCGTTCAGAGAGTATTTCTAATCGACAAACGTAGAAAAATCGTTGATCGTTCATAGAATTTTTTGTGGGGAAATAAGCAATTTATTGGTAATTATGGGTCGAACAACGAAGTTTAGAAGTTTATTACCTAGTGTTTACACATGCCAGTGACAGTTCGAAAAACACAATACATTCTCACTTTTTTACAAACACATTCACAGTTTTCGAACTATTAGCTCCGCTGGCATTAAATTTTCCGTGCCAGCAGATTTTTGAACTGGCTGCTAGTAAAATGTCAAATAAAGCAAATTATTTAATGTCAAGTGTCATATGTGTTGTAAATACAAACATATTTTTGAGCATAAATAAGAAGAAAAATCAATTTAAACATGGAACAGAAATTAAATAAAGAAGAAATTATTAAATTAATTTCTTTATACCGGTCGAATGAATGTTTGTGGAACATGAACAGCAAATGCTACAAAAGAACGGATTTAAAGGCAAAAACTTTCGAGGACATCGGATCTCAAATGGGCATGTCGTCTGAAGCAACTAAAAAGAAATTCCGTTCTCTTCGAGGAACGTACATTCTTGAAAAAAATAAAATAAATAAGAAGTGGGGATCAGCAACGAGGAAATTTATCAGCTTTTGTTATTTTGGTTCCACGATATGGAATTTCTGGACCAAAGTATAGCGGTAAGAAAGTCCACGGATAATTCGGAAAAGTTTGGTTTCGTTGAAGTTTTTCAATAGGCTTTTAGTAATATATTCGAACGTACCTCAGAGAATATGAACTTTGCAAAATTTTGATGATGGTTGTGTTGAAAATGAGAATATTCCAAATAAAAATACAATCAAGAGACAACGGAGGATTATAGTAATAAGGAAAATAATATACCAAATAAAAAACCAACAAAAAGACCAAGGAAAGAAGATGAGGAGGAATCAAAATTTGATCGCGCAGTAGAAAAGTTACTAAATATTGGCGAGAAAGAAAATGAATTCACAACGTTTGCTACAAGTATCGCTTGTCAATTACAAAAACTTTCGGAAGATGACGCCTATGAATTGATGAGCGATATTCAAAGTTTATTATTTAAAAAGAATTTGTCCAACAAGGAGATAAAAGCCCGAATTCCTCAGAAGGAATCTTGCCTTTCGGAAAATGAAATATGTTCCTCGCCATTAGAAAGTTCAATATCATCCATTCCAGAGAAAGAGGATATTTTAAGCTATGGCCTTTCCCTCGCTGGAATTACTACAAAATTAAATTTTTCTTCTTCGTTAAAAAGTTATGCAAAGCACAAGCAGTCAGTACAATTAAGTCGACCATTGTCATTTGCACTTCTATAGGTCGATTAAATATGCCAAATATTTTGGCCAGGCACAACCTCTTTGCTGCAGGGAATATTTAGGTTTCCAGTTTGCAAATTCTTGTATAGGGTCGATTCCTGATATATTGTGCTATCAGATGCTTTACCATTCGATCCAACATCTATAAAGATGAAACGAGAATGGGCATCGACTGCCGCAAAAAGCACAATGCTAAAGAAGCCTTTGAAATTATAACATTTTGATCCAGAATTCGATCCAGAATTAGAAACAGAAAGATTTTGAGAAGAACAATTTTCGTTAACAATTGTAGATCTTTTTCATGAGTATGTGTGTACAGGTTTATGAAATGGCGGTTGAAATGTACTTTCCTTCAAATAAGTATCTAGAAGAGCTTCATATATAGGACGAACAACGCTTGGCATAAAAATCGAAACGGTGCTCCTTGAAACTCTCGATAAAAATTCCAGAGAACGGAAAGAATCTCCTGCAGCCAGGTACCTAAGTGCCATAGCCAACTTTGTTCTTGCAGAAATAGCTAATCGTATTTGAGTATCATCTTGCTTGATTTTAAATTCAACCTATAAATAAGAATATGTACGTACAATTTTGTCACAATCGCAAGAATTGACGGGCTGTATCCCAAATTCGTTTACCTACCAGGCTTACAATTTCTTCAAACTGCTCCTTGTGAAAAGGGGGAAAAATTGTTGAAGTCTATGTCATTGTCCTCCAAAAATATATCTATCAGCAAGAGAGCTTCTAGATCAAAATCACACCTTTTTATTAATAGGGGCTTAACCCAATATTTCCTTTTTTTAACATTTTTCTTTCTGTGAATATCATGTCGCTCTTTCTTTTTTAATTTTTTTTTTGTAAGTTGTTTGCTGCTTGAAAACATTTTGAAAATGAACTGGCACTTTCCTTTGTAGACACACAAGAAAATTTGATGACAACCTACAATTTTTTGAAATTTTCGTGTATGATACATGTACGTAACTGGCACCAATTTACTGGCATGTGTAACTGGAGCGTTAATTATTCAATTATATGATGAAATTCGATTTCGAGTGCAAAAGGAGTCTAAAACGACTGTAGGTGTGATGCATGTACATTTCCGACTTAGTATTGTTTTCGATATCTGTTTCATATTTCATTTTGTTCTTTGGGAAAATGTTTAAAAAACTTGTGATGCAATCCGATAATCGTTTTGTTTTTCTCGTTTTGAAAACGGTTATATTTTTGTGGTCGAAAACGATGCTATACGTTTTAAGAGATTTTTTTATGGTAAAACATTTTAAATGTAAACGCGGTTATAAAAAGAAGAATTAACATTTATTTTCCTTATTTTTTGGTATATATTGTTAAGGAAATATTTGATATTTTGATAAAAAATCGCAGAACAAAAATTCTGCATTCAACATCTGTATGCATTCTCCAAATTGGTGAACACACCCGCTTAACATGTTGTTATGCACTCTTTGCAGTTCTCATCATGTAATGGCAAAAGAATTTCCTGACATATAGGAAAATTTAAATAATTTCTGTTTTGGTTTTTGCCTTCGCCACAACAAAAAATATTTTATGCCGCTTTCATCTTAGGATTAGGGTTCACTGGTCAGTTTTTTGTGGGAATTTAATTAAATTGAAACAACGTGGAATTGAAATTCGATGCGGTTTCCATCATATCTAAATACAATTCACTCGTTTTCATTCCAAATCGATTCGGAGTTCATGACGTACCTGATTATTTTATTCCTTTAAGTTCAATTCCAGTTCAATTCGATAGTTCTCATTTTGGCTTCGGTGGAATTTCTCAATGTTTCTTAAGTCTTCCAACCTTTCGAGCCCAAAACGTGTCATGCATGTATATTTTCTGATTTCGAATTGTTTCCGATATCGGTTTCATATTCCATTGTGTTGCAATCCGATTATCGTTTATTTTTCTCGTTTTGAAAACGGTCATATTTTTGTGGTCGATTTATAAAACGATGTAATGAATTTTCAGAATTTTTTAGGAA
The DNA here is from genome assembly GCF_047663935.1 of Musca autumnalis. Taxonomy (NCBI): domain Eukaryota; kingdom Metazoa; phylum Arthropoda; class Insecta; order Diptera; family Muscidae; genus Musca; species Musca autumnalis. The sequence goes on from NW_027411755.1 coordinate 196,982,114, forward strand.
AAAAACTTGAATTTTAAACTTGGAATTTTAATTTTGGCACATTTTGTTATGAAAATATTTGATATTTCGATAAAAAAGAACAGGTAAAAAATCTACCTTTAACATGTTTGCTTTCTCCAAATTGATGAACACCCGCTTAATATGTTGTTTTCACTGTTTATTGATCACATGTAATAGGATAAATAGGACAAAGAACTTCGACACTAATCTTCCCTATAGGTCAATTTAAATAAGAAAACAAATTTATTTTATTTTTTATTAATTTTTTCGGCTTTTGCCGTCTCCAAGACTAAAAAATTGTTTTTTATTTTTCTTCTTTCAACTGCAGATTAGGGATTTATTTTATTTTTTATTAATTTTTTCGGCTTTTGCCGTCTCCAAGACTAAAAAATTGTTTTTTATTTTTCTTCTTTGCTTGTGGGAATTTAATGAAATTGAATGGAAATTCGATGCGGTTCCCATCACATCTAAAAAATTTCTCTCGTTTTGGGCAAATCGATTCGAAATTCATCACATACCTGATTACCAATGCACAGCCATTTACGCATCCGAACTTTAGAGCCCGCATCCATCTGATTAGCGCGGTGTAGAAGCTCTCTGTTCGTTATTGTACTTGTCCAAAATATACATGGAATTTGACGGAGTCAACGACTTATAAAGACTTGTAATAGTTGCTTAAAGCCGTTGGTAACTTTCCATAATGCCAGAACAGAATCAATCGTCGCTTGCTTTGCTTGCTTCCCAAATGTCAAATTATAAAGGAGAGCTATATCCAAATTAGAACCGAACCAAATACCTAAAATCGGCCGAGAATATATATAGGAGTTATAGTAAAATTTGAACCGATTTCTATATAATTTGGCACACTTATTTTAGACTATATACCGTCGGACATTCCAAATTTAATTGAAATCTGACATATGTAGCGTGTTTCGTGCACCAAATTCCTTAAATCGGGCGAAAATATATATGGGGGCTATATCCAAATCTGAACCGATTTCTATATAATTTAGCACACTTATTTCTAGATTAAATTCCGTCGCACATTCCAAATTTCATTGAAATCGAACATATTGTTACGGAATTAGATTTAACTAATCTCCGTGTAGACGTTGTTTTATTTCCAAGTACGATTTGTACCAAATAAAACAGGGTTCGTTTTAGATTACGTTTCCACAATGCTTTATTTACTTTATTACACTTATTCGGAACCGACTTTAATTACTAAGCACACAGCAAGTCTCTAGTTAGCACGCAGCACTTCTTTAACCGATCTGTTCAGTTCAACGCTTAAAACACAACTCAACGCGTCATTACCAGTTCCCCTGTATTTATACCCCAAAGTCTCCTTGGTCTAGAATTATCCAGAAAGTCTGGCAACACCTCGAATCTGTGCAACGAACACACAGACGCACATTCGTACTAAGCGAACAACCATACTCACATACATACATGGGGGGAATACAGGCGGACGACAAGCAAAGTAATGACGTAATTACAACAACAAACAAATGCAAGAAAGAAAAATAAAAATAAAAGCACATTAATGAAAGGTAAAGTCAAGGCGAATTTAACAAGGTGATCCAATAGTTGAAGTTAGGTTGTAGTCTTCTTTTGCTGTCAATTTTTTTTGCGCGAAATATCCACAAAAGTTAGAAGAAAACGTTAAAATATTATTCGCGAAGCTTAAACAAAGATATTGTACACAGATATTTTTTATGGAAGCGAAATATTTGTTATTTATTTTGGATTAAAAATATGTTTTGACAGCAAATGAAGACATCAGTTGGTATTATTGTATCACCTTCTTTCTTACACCATGGGTAAAGTAACATCTAGAATAATGAAGAGAGTTCTACATGGTAGTTGTTGTTGCTTAAATAAAGTAACTGCGTAATAAAAACTTTACGTTACAATTCAAATTTTTAAATTAACGGAAATTAAACTAAACTAACTTAAACCTATCAGTTACATTCGTAACAATATATAGCGTGATTCGTGCACCAAATAGCTTAAATCGGGCGAAGATATATATGGGGGCTATATCCAAACCTGAACCGCTTTTTACCAAAATAAATGCGAATCGGACAATAAATGCGACCTGTACATTGTTTACAAAAATACATGGACAGACAGACGGACATGCGGAAATCGACTCAGAAAGTGATTCTATGTATATCCCTAAAAGAAACTATGGGTCTATCTCGTTTCCTTTTGCATGTTACAGACTACTGCACAAAGACATAATACCCCTTACCACATAGTGGTGTAGGGTATAAATAGTGTGTGATGCTACATCCACGGTTCTTGATGGATTTTATAGAAATAGGTTTAGATCGATGTATTTTTTCATGGATGATGCTGAAATCGGATGCGCATAAAAAGTGTATGCACTTTGTGCAATTTATAAGCGTTATACAGTTTGTTGCACACTAAACTGCAGATGATGCTACATCTTAGCGGCCAAAGTAAATCCTGGCAAATGTGTACAAATTAAAAGAGAAGAATTCGCTGTGTTGTTAAACCGCATGCGCATCAAGTGATTTTGAGGATTTCGCGATTTACACGCATTTCAAAAAGAACATTACTCGATACAGTTTTATTTCAAGAGTATACCCCATTAAAAGGAGCCCAACATTTATTTGAACGATACCCATATCTTCCGCTAGATGTTAGTGTGTATTCGAGAAGTGATTAGAATAAAAAAATCGATTTTTTGCGTGAAATTTCTCTAAAATAGAAGAATAACTCCGACAAATTTTTCCTAAATTTTTTCAACTAACTCACAAAATAAATTGTAATAAATATTTTCTCTTAGAAACATTTTTTAAATTTCCTCAATATATCTTTTTGTTTTTGCTATAATATGCAAACCATTAAACGGATTTGTATAGTTTTTGTTTCATTTGAATCATCGCGATGTTTAGATTACGTACATATTTTTTTAAATATTTTTAGGATACGTAAACAGCTTGAATTTTATTAAAACAAGTTGCAAAGTACCAATTTTTTTAACTCTTTCTCAATTTCCGCGAAAACTTTAAACTTTTTCACTAATGTTATGGGGCCTCAGTAATCATTTATTACGTAGGGAGACCCTAATTAAGAGAGTTTCTCAATATAATGATTAGAGTCTTTTAAAGATTTTTTCTTTTTATCAGAATTGAAACCGCCATAACTTTTGCGCGCAACAACCAAAATTAGTATCTCGAACAGATTTAAGAATGGGATTTTTTCCCAATCTATGTACCAAAAATCTTTCATGTAGCTTAAAAAAAATTTTAAATTTTTTTATGGAAAACTAAAAAATTTTGTCTTTTCTTCATATATACTTTATCGCAAATGATTATTTCACTGCGTTACAAACGGAAAAACAAAACTCAATATACCCTCTATAATCAAGTTTTCCGCGGCGGTATTTGTCGAAAAAATAAGGCACAAATGTATAAATAACTCACATTTGCTTTTTCTTAATATTTTTCGTAAAAAAGCAGCATTTAATAATAAAAGAACTTAACGAACTGAACATAATCGTACTATTATTCATAGTGTTCTGGTATAAAAAAGGAAATATACAAATTTTCCTCTTCTTAAAGAGAGAGAGATTATGAAAAGGCAAAGTTTTAAAAAAAAACACACAAAATCAAAAATTGTTTTTTTCACATTATTATTTAGACTGACTAAAAATAGGGAAAAAGTTAGTTTATAATTAGTCGAAAAGTAATCTAGCGATGGACAATACTGACTACTTAGGTGATCATCGCCTTGTAAAAGTAGTCAGATGGCATAAGGGAAAATAATCGATAAAAAGTCACTTATGTTTTCAAAAAAGCTAGTTTTAAGCTAACTTTAAATCAGCGTCAGTCCCTACAGGGAAAAGCCTTCTTCGTCCCTTCAGGTATGTTTGTGGGAACATATGTATGTATGAAAGACTACACCTATCTTCAGTACCGATGCGACAATTTTCCTCACGCTAGAATTATCCCAAGCGTCCAAAATTCAATACAACGGGTTTAAAATTTTAACGTGCGTATGTAAACCTTATTATATGCATTTGGAAACGGGTAATGGATTTTGCATATTAATTATAATTAAAAAATGGGGAATACATAACAAATTTCTCACAAAATTTATCCCCATAATTATGGGAATTTCATTTGTCTTGGCAATCCTGCAGACTACCACTTTATACAACTGTGGAAAGTAAACAAAAGCGCAAAGAGTTCCCCATGACAACTCTCTACCTCTCTTAGCATATCAACACAAAACTCTCTTACGATTTCAATGCTTCCATGCTCTTTTATCCCCAACTTGTATTTTTGGGGCAGTTCTTTTACCTGCAAATAAAATAAAAAACGCACAACAAAATACGTACTTCCGAATTGCTTTGTGGAGAGGAAGAAATTTAGTATCGCAAACGAACGTAATATTTGAGGACGGTCGACGACAGCAAACGCCTGGATACGAAAAAGTGTTAATTAAACGAAAAAAAAAATTAAAACAAATAAATACAATTTAAAAATAAAAAAGGAAGATTGTGTGTGAGATAAAAAAAATTATATATTAAACAAATAACAATAAATTAGCAATTTTAAGTATTTTATTGAAAAAAAAAATAATAATTTTATTATTCTTTGCAGAAAAAATTGCCATACAAATTAATAGAAAAAAAAATTAATCGAATTCAATACGAACAAAAAAGTGTGTGCCGATTTACGAGAAAAAATTATAATTTAAAGAAATTACATTTAGTGGTGAAATTGAATACTACCAGCAGAAGAATCCATTAGCCTGTCTAACAACAGGAATTTAACAACTAGCAAGGAATTCTTTTTCCTACTTCTTGTTCGCAAAACCAAATTACGTGAACAAAACGAACGTGATTCGCAAAAACGTGATTTTCTCAAAGAAACAAAAAAATACCTGAAAAAACGACAAAAGAGAATAGCGAAATAAAATAGAAAATAAATAAAAGAAAGAAATAAAAAACGTATAAAACAAGAAACACCAAATACCTAGTTGTCGTCAACAAACAATAACAAAAACAAGTCTTTTGTGGTAGTTTTGCAAAAATAAAAAAGTAAATTCCAACACCCTACCAACTAAAGAAAAAAGTGCGGAACAAAACAAAAAACCGCGAGAAGAAAAAATATAAAGAAATAAAAATAGCAGCAACAATAGCAGCAACACCATTAACAACAAACAAAATAAACCACACGCTATTTTTTATATTGACAACGACAACAGAGAATTGTCAAATTGAAATTCATCAAGCGCAGCCACTACCTTCATCAGCCAGACAGCCAGCCAGTCCGTCAATCCACCATCGTCATTGATTGATAAGAAAGAAACGAAAATTATTAAAACATTATAAAAAAGGTATGTATTTTACTATAATTATAACCCATGGTTTTAATTTCCGTTTTAAAAATTATATTTTCGATAATTTTTTTGTTTTATAATTTCGACACCTCCAAATAATAGTATGCTAAGTCTAAAAAGTGAGTTTCGCAGGAGAAGCTCTCAAAGTTTGGAATTTTTTTTGAACTTCAGTACTATGCTAAGTCAATATTTGTTTATAACTTCTGTTCGGATTGACCGATCATTACCAAAATTTGACAGAATTTAACAAACAATAGTTTGCTAATTCTGAACAGTGAGTTTTGCAGGACAAGCTCTAAAAGTTTGGAAATTTCTTTGACCTTCAGTACTATGCTAAGTAAATATTTGTTTATTGTTCGGATTGTCCGATCATTACCAAAATTTGACAGAATTTAAGTTAAAGGACGTTAAATATAAAAATGTAAAGAACTTGAAAACATGCTAAGTCGACTTAGCATACTATTGTTTGGAGGCGTCTATTTGAGATGTTATTTTTCATTGATGCCAGTAATCCAAAGGTCGAGCATTTCGAATCAAGATTCAAACTTACAAAGCTGATAGCCTGAAAAGAAGCACTAGTACTAGCGATTCTGAAATCAGGAACAGATGCTCGACTGTGTGGAAGTTATAGGTTAATTTTCATTTTATCGCCTGTGAGAAATTGTTCGAATATTTACTGATGCAATGAATTTGTTCTTAATTGTCACTTACTTACGTAGGTGATAGTCTGGAAAGAGACACTAGTATAACCCATCCCGAAACCTAGAATTGTTGGTCGTCTGAGTGGAAGTTATAAGTTCATCTTCCTATTATTTGAGAAATTGGTCGAATATTTACTGCTGAGCCGCATCAACCGAGATTCATCGATACAAGAAGAATTTTGAGAGACTGCCAATTTGGATTTCGAGCTAAAAACTCAACAACCTATGATGCTGTGGTAGCCTTCTTGAATACGTAACGGAAGGTTTTAAGACAAACAAGTAAGAACGTTAAGTTCGACCCGGCCAAAATTGTTAAACCCTCCATCACGAGTTGTATTGAAGAAAAACTGAACAATTAGTTTCTTTTCGTTTATGACGAAGACTAAATACCAAATTCTAGCAAGTTCGGTAAAACAATGTGGCTAACTTTCAAAATACCGAAATATGGGAAATACCGTTCTATGAGCGCTATATGAAGGCGTGGACCTGTGCGGACAAATTTCGAAGGGAATATTTTATACCACCAACGAAGACTAAACACCAAAAAAATGTCGGTGGAATATTGAAGCCACAACATTTAAAATACCGAAAATCAGGAGGAACAGTTCTATGGGGACAATATGAAGGCGTAAACATATACCTACAAATTTCTGGTGGAAAGTTTTGCATCCCCAACCAAGACTAAATACCAAATTTCAGCCATTTCGGTGGAATATTGAAGCCACAGCCTTCAAAATACCGAAAATTGGGATGTACCGTTCTATGGGGTCTATATGAAGGCGTGGACTATACTAACAACGAAGACTGAATACCAAATGTCAGCCATTTGGATGGATTATAGTTGTCATAACCTTCAAAATACCGAAAATCGGGAGGTACCGTTCTATGGGGGCTATATTAAGACGTGGACCTATACCTACACATTTCAGGGAGGAAGTTTTATACCACCAAAGAACACAAAATACCAAATTTCAGCCATTTCGATGGAATATTGAGGCCACAACCTTCAAAAGCCGAAAATCGGAAGGTACCGTTCTATGGGGGCTATAGGAAGGCATGAGCCTTTACCCACAAAATTCTATGAACAAGTGTTATACTCCCAACAAAGACTAATTACCGAATTTCAGCCATTTCGGTGTGATAAATTATCACTGATAATGTCACTAAAACCTTCAAAATACGAAAATCGGGTGGTACCGTTCTATGGGGGGGCTATATCAAAACATGGATACCAAACATCCTGGGAGTAATAGAAACTTCTATACCAAATTACAAAGATCTATCTTAAGAATAGCGAGCTGTATATTGATTTCAACAGATGGGCGGACGGACAGACAGACATGGTTTATCGACTTAAAATTTTAGCCTGATCAACAATTTGGATTTTAGTTCCATTTTTTAAATTATATTTTTGATTACTTTAGTATTTAAATGTAATTTACTTCACATTGTGGCCAATGATCCGCAGTTGGCTCTGCAAAACCACTTTTGTCCTTAATAGTCCCTTATTTACGTGATCCCCAAACCTTGAGCTGATGCTCGCCTTTGTAGAGGTTATAGGCCAATTTCTCTTTTATCGCCCTTTAAAAATTGTTCGAATATTTTCGGATGCGCCGCATTAATGTGGTCTTCGAGACAAGAATAATTTTGAGAGACTGTCAAATTGACAGCCTTCTCCAATACGTAACTGAAGGTTTTATGACGAAATAAGGGACCTATATGCTGAGCCTGAATATCGCCAAAGCTTTAAATACGATACGGCAATGTGGAATTTTATAGGGTGCCACCGTGGTGCAATGGTATGCCCGCCCGCCTTGCACGCAGAAGGTCGGGGGTTCGATTCCCCGGCCAAGCAACATCAAAAATTTTTCAACGGTGGCAAAATACCCCTCAGTAATGTTGGCGACATTTCCTGAGTATTTCAGCCTTGAAAAACTTCTCCACAAGTGGTGTCTTAAGACACGCCGTTCGGACTCGGCGATAAACAGTAGGTCCCATGTCATTGAGCTAAATATGAATCGGGGTGCACTCATTGATATGAGAGAAGTCTCCCTTGTCCCGTATGGGATGTTGTGGAACAATGTTTTTTTTTTTTTGTTAATGTGGAATTTTATACAAAATGCAATCGTTTGGATTCGATCATCGATCGAGTTTTACGAACGAGGACAAGGGTCACTTCTGTTACCAGTCACTTATAACTTGTTCATCAGGTTTATACCAGGATTGTTACTCACATACGCCGATTATATCCTTCTGCCGATGCGAGTACGCTTTGAAAGAAATCTGAATGCGTACATTTATAAACCTCACAATTGTATCAACAAATATGGACTCAACCTTAACATAGGAAAATGCAAATTTGTGATTTTTAAGGGCAAATCCATGCCGACAGCGGAAAACTTCCGGAGGTACACTCTACTAATCCATGTTGGTAATGAAATAATTGGATCTTTAGATAAAAAAATCCACGTTTACAGAGCTCCGAACCTCCCTCCAAAAATATTTAAAAATCCAAGTTCATGGACCTCCAAACGGCCCTTCTAAAAATCTTTAAAAAATCCACGTTTATGGAGCTTTAAATAACCTTCTAAAAATCTTTAAAAAATCCACGTTTATGGAGCTTTAAATAACCTTCTAAAAATCTTTAAAAAATCCACGTTTATGGAGCTTTAAATAACCTTCTAAAAATCTTTAAAAAATCCACGTTTATGGAGCTTTAAATAACCTTCTAAAAATCTTTAAAAAATCCACGTTTATGGAGCTTTAAATAGCCTTCTAAAAATCTTTAAAAAATCCACGTTTATGGAGCTTTAAATAGCCTTCTAAAAATCTTTAAAAAAATCCACGTTTATGGAGCTTTAAATAACCTTCTAAAAATCTTTAAAAAAATCCACGTTTATGGAGCTTTAAATAGCCTTCTAAAAATCTTTAAAAAATCCACGTTTATGGAGCTTTAAATAGCCTTCTAAAAATCTTTAAAAAATCCACGTTTATGGAGCTTTAAATAGCCTTCTAAAAATCTTTAAAAAATCCACGTTTATGGAGCTTTAAATAGCCTTCTAAAAATCTTTAAAAAATCCACGTTTATGGAGCTTTAAATAGCCTTCTAAAAATCTTTAAAAAATCCACGTTTATGGAGCTTTAAATAGCCTTCTAAAAATCTTTAAAAAATCCACGTTTATGGAGCTTTAAATAGCCTTCTAAAAATCTTTAAAAAATCCACGTTTATGGAGCTTTAAATAGCCTTCTAAAAATCTTTAAAAAATCCACGTTTATGGAGCTTTAAATAGCCTTCTAAAAATCTTTAAAAAATCCACGTTTATGGAGCTTTAAATAGCCTTCTAAAAATCCTTAAAAAAATCCACGTTTATGGAGCTTTAAATAGCCTTCTAAAAATCTTTAAAAAATCCACGTTTATGGAGCTTTAAATAGCCTTCTAAAAATCTTTAAAAAATCCACGTTTATGGAGCTTTAAATAGCCTTCTAAAAATCTTTAAAAAATCCACGTTTATGGAGCTTTAAATAGCCTTCTAAAAATCTTTAAAAAATCCACGTTTATGGAGCTTTAAACAACCTTCTAAAAATCTTTAAAAAATCCACGTTTATGGAGCTTTAAACAACCTTCTAAAAATCTTTAAAAAATCCACGTTTATGGAGCTTTAAATAGCCTTCTAAAAATCTTTAAAATATCCACGTTTAAATACCCATCTAAAAATCTTTAAAAAATCCACGTTTATGGAGCTTTAAATAGCCTTCTAAAAATCTTTAAAAAATCCACGTTTAAATACCCATCTAAAAATCTTTAAAAAAATCCACGTTTAAATACCCATCTAAAAATCTTTAAAAAATCCACGTTTAAATACCCATCTAAAAATCTTTACAAAATCCACGTTTATGGAGCTTTAAATAGCCTTCTAAAAATCTTTAAAAAATCCACGTTTATGGAGCTTTAAATAGCCTTCTAAAAATCTTTAAAAAATCCACGTTTATGGAGCTTTAAATAGCCTTCTAAAAATCTTTAAAAAATCCACGTTTATGGAGCTTTAAATAGCCTTCTAAAAATCTTTAAAAAATCCACGTTTATGGAGCTTTAAATAGCCTTCTAAAAATCTTTAAATAGCCTTCTAAAAATCTTTAAATAATCCACGTTTATTGAGCTTTAAATAACCTTTTAAAAATCTTTAAAAAATCCACGTTTATGGAGTTTGAAATATCGTTCTAAAAATCATTAAAAAATTCACTTTTATGGAGCTTAAAATACCCTTCTAAAAATCTTTAAAAAAATCCAAGTTTATGGAGTTTTAAATACCCTTCTAAAAATCTTTAAAAATCCACGTTTATGTAGCCTTAAATAGCCTTCTAAAAAGCTTTAAGGAATCCAAGTTTATGGAGCTTTAAATAGCCTTCTAAAAATCTTTAAAAATCCACGTTTATGGATCTTTAAATAGCCTTCTAAAAATCTTTAAAAAATCCACGTTTATGGATCTTTAAATAGCCTTCTAAAAATCTTTAAAAAATCCACGTTTATGGGGCTTTAAATAGCCTTCTAAAAATCCACGTTTATGGAGCTTTAAATAGCCTTCTAAAAATCTTTAAAAAATCCACGTTTATGGAGCTTTAAATACCCTTCTAAAAATCTTTAAAAACTCCACGTTTATGGAGTTTTAAATAGCCTTCTAAAAATCTTTAAAAAATCCACGTTTATGGAGTTTTAAATACCCTTCTAAAAATCTTTAAAAACTCCACGTTTATGGAGTTTTAAATAGCCTTCTAAAAATCTTTAAAAAATCCACGTTTATGGAGCTTTAAATAGCCTTCTAAAAATCTTTAAAAAATCCACGTTTATGGAGCTTCAAATACTTTTATAAAAATCTTTAAAAACTCCACGTTTATGGAGCTTTAACACCCTTCTAAAAATCTTAAAAAAATCCACGTTTATGGAGCTTTAAATAGCCTTCTAAAAATCTTTAAAAAATCCACGTTTATGGAGCTTTAAATGGCCTTCTAAAAATCTTTAAAAAATCCACGTTTATGGAGCTTTAAATAGCCTTCTAAAAATCTTTAAAAAATCCACGTTTATGGAGCTTTAAATAGCCTTCTAAAAATCTTTAAAAAATCCACGTTTATGGAGCTTTAAATACCCTTCTAAAAATATTTGGAAAATCCATGCTTATGGAGCTTTAAATACCCTTACGAAAATCCTTAGAACAGCCTTTCAAAAAGTCCACGTTTATTCAGCTCCAAAAAAGCCTTCCAAAAATCTTAAAAAGTCCACGTTTATGAAGCTCCAGAAAACTTTCCAAATTATGGCGCTCTAAATAGCCTAACCTTTCCTAAAATATGTAAAAACAAGTAAAATAGTATCAGTCGGCTTTGCCGACAGAGATATACCCTCAGCCTGTGTATATTGAAACAATTTTTTTCCAAAAAACGCATGTATTTAGGGAGTTTTAAAAATGTTGGGCGTTTGAACTGACAAAAATGTTGATTAGGATTTAATATCAAAAGTTTTGCGGAGGAGATACTAAAAAGAATGGATCTCCAGCCACTACATATGGTACCATAGGGGTTTTTTAGAACTTCAGGGATGTTTGCTCAAGAAGTATGAACTTGCCCCTGAAACAACCATCGCAATTGAGGCAGCAATGCAAGTTGCTTCAACAAAAATCAAATTGATTCGAAAGCAGGTCTTAAAATGAACATGTATCCGAAATTTTGAGTGGGAGGTACCGGATGGAGTGGACAAATATAGTCCATGTTTGAACCTGATCTATATCTGGTAGATATATTAGGATGTGTAAAGTATGGACCAATTCGGCCACTCTCTTCAAGAGTTATCGTACGCACAATTTTTCCAAACATTTTTGAACTTTTGTGGGGGAGGTTCCTGAAGGAGTGGACCGATATGGCCTATCTTCGAACTTAAACTATGTTTGGACAAAATATTACTAAGGCCAAACTTTGGACCGAATCGGCAGACCTGTTCGAGAGTTATTTTTCCCTCCAACCTCCTCACACGGTGTCATAGGGTTTTTTTTAGCAACTTTCAGGCTATTATCTCAGAAAGTATGGACTTGCCCCTGATGAAACTTATATCGTCGTATAGAGGGCAGTGAATACAAGTTGCTAAAGCAAAAATCAAAGCGATTCGAGAGATGTTCCTAAACTGAACTTTTCCAAAATTTTGTGTGGGAGGTACCCGATGGAGTGGACCGATTGAGTCCATATTAAAACCTGATCTAAGTCTGGTACACGCTCCACGATGGGCAAAGTATGGACCAAATCGGTTACACCCTTCAAGAGTTATCGTGCGTACAAATTTTCCGAACATTTTCGAACTTTTGTGGGGGAGGTACCGGAAGGAGTGGACCGATATAGCTCATCTTCGAACTTAAACTAAGTTTGGACAAAATATTACGAAAGCCAAAAATTTAACCGAATCGGTTCAACCCTTCGAGAGTTATCGTGCGCTCCAGCCAGCCAGACAGACAGACAGACAGACGGACGGACATTGCTCAATCGACTCCAAATTGTCAGAAACACATTTCGTCCAAACATACTTGGGGTCTAAAACCATTATTTCGATGAGGCACATTTTGCCCGTATGAAAGTGTATATACCCTTCATAGCCTAAAGGCTGAGGGTATAAATATGAATTAGGTCACTTTGTCGCTTGCCCTTCCAGCGCAGGGTAAACCTCCAAGAGCTTGTAAAATTCAAAAATTTTAGGTGGAGATTCACATATCAGTGTTCTTAATTTTTTTTCAAATATCTCAATATACATTCTACTAAAGAAAACATCTTATATCTTCAAATTTGTAACAGAAAATTGTGAAATGTTCAAAGTTACACATTTTTTTGTCTTGACCGATAATCGAAAGGTCATCCCAATATAAATGTGTTAAATTGAATTTATCAAATCTTTGAGAATTATATTTTTTTAAAATATTGACACAATATTTTCAAATCTCAACTTAAATTGTATAATATTCTATTTTTATGTGTTGTGTTTGTTGTTCCTCACAGTTTGTTCCCAACTAATGTTTCTTATCTTATCTCCTCGTTGCTTAGTTAGTTGTTCCTTCCAGATAAGAGTCCGCTGGTAGCTGCTGTTGTGCGTTGCTAAGACCTACATCACACTATGCCGTTTTATGTGTGCCCGCCCAAACTTGTGGGGGAATACTATGTACTTATATACCATACCGGCTTGTCACTGACAGCCCATAAGACCAAACAAATTATGATACTCAGAATTTCTTTCAAGTACATTCCCAATAGAAAAAAAAAAATGAAAAGTAACCTTCGTGTGATAATATGTGTTTTCTTTTCAATATTTAATTTGTTTGGACATTTAAAATGTGTAAAGTTTGTGTTTAGGAGAAATTGATAATTGAGATTTTTGTAAAGACATATAGCAGAGAGTGAGAACGTTTTAAGTTAAAAGAAATTAGAGTAAAGCCTTTGTTTCTCTGGTAGTGTGAAGTTGGCTGTAGAATACAAAGGGAGCCATTTGCCTCACGAAATTCGCATACTTTGTATTAAATATGGAGCTCCAAATTGCCTTCCAAAATTCTTTATAAAATCCACATTTGTGCAGCTCCAAATATTCCTCCAAAAATCTTTAAAAATCCACGTTTGTATACCTCCAAATAGCCTTCGAAAAATCTTTAAAATCAAATCCTTTGTTCGTTTTGCAGTGTGAAGTTGGCTACAGAATATGAAGGAAGTCATTTTCCTCATGAAATTCGGATTTTTATATTAAAAAGTAAAACAAACAATATTTCTCTAAGTTTTCGCCTAACATTGTTTTGATTCGTCTTAAATTGTGCAATAATTTTGTTACTTCACATTTGCTCCACACTGTTCCTTCTACCAGCCGAAAGAAATGTTCTAATGATAATTGCATACTTGCTTGTTACTTTGTTATTATTTGTTTGTGACACTCTGCGCTATCGGGCCGGTATTTAAAAATATCTTGACAGTTGTGTGACAGCATTTAGTGTTTGTCTGTATGTTTGTACTCGTTTTCTTTAAGTACATTTAACAATAAAATGCGACAAAATCATAAATAATATAACTTATATTCGATGGTAAATTTCTTTATAGACCGTAGCATACTTCAGAAGTTTGGAGAAAAGATGGAATGGTGTCGAATTTTGATTTGACATCGACATTTTAAATAAATATTTAATGATTAAAGTCATATTGGAACGAACATGTGATATACTATACCAATTCATATGGACCATAATTTTAACGGAACACAACGCTTTTTAGGAGCAACCCCTTATTACCTTCTTTAAAAAGTCCTACTGATCTTCTTAAAAATCATATTTGGACAATTGGGAAAACCAGGAGGGATTTTGAAAACAGAATTTTTAGAATGGAATTTTTCTTATGAAATATTTTTAGCAGCACAAAATTCGTGTAAATTTGGTCAATTTTGAATTATTTGCCCTAATTTTATGAATTATATTTAAATGAATTAAGATTTCTATGTATGTAAATTATGTATTTTGAATTACCACTGGTCTGTTGTGAATTGTAAAATGTCATGACTACCTATTTACGTCAACTACATATTTTAAATACTAAAACCTGAAGGAAGTAACCTAAGATAAGAAAATTTAAAACACGTCAAAGAACTCCACTTGTCATGCAGCTATCAAACAGTGAGGAAGCTTCCTCTACTCCCTTCTGGTCGTCTATAAAGACTCCCTTCTGGTCGTCACTAAAGACTACAATCTATAGCTTGTCTATAAAAACTCTCAGTAGCTCGCCTAGAAAGACTTCTTTCGTCTATAAATACTTTCGACTATAAATCGTCTAGAAAAACTACCTTCAGTTCACTACAAGAACTATCTTCATATCGTCTATTAAGACTCCATTTAGTTTTCTATGAATACTCCCTTCAGCACCTCTAAAAAGACTCCCCTTAAGTTCGTTTATAAACATTTCTTACGTCTATAAAACATTCGACTATAAATCGTCTCGAAAGTCTCACTTCAGAACTATCTTCATATCGTCTATAAAGACTCCCTTTAGTTCGTTTATAAACATTCCCTTCAGATCCTCCAATACCACCTCCATCGCGTCCATAAAGTCTCCCTTCAATTTGTCTATAAAGACACCCTTCAGTTCTCTTCAGATAGTCTAAAAGGCTTTCTTTCAGCTCATCTATAAAAACTGCTCGCCTATAAATACTCCCTTCAGTTCGTCTATAAGGACTTCCTTCTGGTGTTTTATAATGATTCCTTCTGGAACCGACCAGAGGTAAACAACCCTCCAATGTACTTGCTAAAAGTCAGAATTTTATTATTTAAATATTTCGCCTCAAAGTATGCTCATTATATGTGATTTTGTTACGCATCTGAATTATAGATGGCATTATAGCAACTAATAAAATATTGATGATCAGTCGGTCACTCATTACCTAACTTCTTTATATACTTATATAGGGTACATACATGATCGTCTACTACTTGTATAAATTTTTTCTTCAAAAAAAGTCTGTATCCCAAAAAATAATTTCCAATTCTCAATTAACCTACTTTAAATGCTTTCTTTTGTATGACATTTAGACTACGAACGAGAATGTGTGTCGTCACTATGGTAATAAAAGTTGCAACAAAGCTGTTACAAAAAAGTAGTTGTTGTTGGCAAAGATATTCCACCCTCGTTTATTTTTTGGTAAGATTAGAAAGAATTACTTACGCATGTTGGCTGTGAAAACAACCCAAAAAACTTACAAACACACCACCCACCCACCCACCACCAAACAAACTATTGGCCATGTTATTATGCTTTTAGCCCTGTTGTAAAAAAAACTCATTACTCCACACAGAAAGATGTGCTCGACATGCAACCAAAAAGGGGGTGTAAAATAATTTTGTGGGTGGTGGTGGTGGGTTTCAGTGTTGATTTTTAACTGGAACGAACATCACATGTACACACATACACTAGCAATGACAACTGGTATTGATTTTTTAACTACTTTCGTTGCTGACATTTGCTGTTGTAACTAACTGGGCCAAAGAGTAATAACCAAAATTATGGGGTTAAAATTATGTGTATATACAGAATAACATTTAAACTGGCAAGAAACACACATCCCCATGTATTTATTACCCTACCGAAGAAACCTATTAACCAATTCTCTTGAAATTTCATTTTTTTTTTTGTAGTTGAAGGGAAACAAATGTTGTTTGAATTATTGCCAAATGTTGAGGAAAAACTGCCAGTAAATTTAAGTGAAAATTTTTTGAAAGCTCTGTGGAAATTTGCTTTTCGTGTTACCATCAACCACCACCATCATCCCCATCGCACTGTAAATGTGGGTCATCTCGATAAATAGTTTATTATGCAGTCATGGTGGCGATATTTCTACATATGTAATTTGATGATAAAAATCAATTTGATTATTTTATTGATCGTTATTTTTTATAAATTATTAGCCGTGAATTGGGGAGATATAAATCTTAGGATAGAACTACTTAATGAGTTTATCAAAAGAGAAATATGGTTATGGTTAGTCATGATTTTTATAGATATCCAACAGCGCCATCTGTTCGTCCATAAAACGCTCATCAATAAAGATTCCCTTCTGCTCGTCCACAAATATTCTCCTCAGCTTGTCCATAAAGTTTCCCTTCTATTCGTAAATAGGCATCCATTTCTGCTCTTCTAAGAAGGCTTCGAATATTCAAGTGTGCTATTAATAATTTAAATATTCCGCCTAAAAGCAGGCAATCCGCTAAAAAATATAGTAAATATTGAAGTATAGATGGCGTTATAGCAAAAGGTACAATATTGGCGAAAAGTCACTACGGTGACCAATATTTTGGAATGAAATAGAGTACATATACAAATGTGTAAAAAGTTACTTACTTAGCTGGCCCATTACAGAACATTTGTTCTATAGGCCGAACTAAGAAAATATCTCCAATTCTCTCTATTTGTTGCTTCGCTTTCTGGAATACCGCGCCTTTTCATCTCATCATCCACTTGTTTGCGCCATCTATTCCTTGGCCTGCCAATTC
Organism: Musca autumnalis; assembly: GCF_047663935.1. Classification (NCBI taxonomy): domain Eukaryota; kingdom Metazoa; phylum Arthropoda; class Insecta; order Diptera; family Muscidae; genus Musca; species Musca autumnalis. Next base: position 196,999,236 of record NW_027411755.1, read on the forward strand.
TGCGTGCACCGCCAAGCGGTCCGTGTTTATTCATCTTTTTAGCGGGGTCATCATCGCTCATTCTTATGATATGGCCTAGCCAACGCAATCGCTGCATCTCGATACGTTTAACAATATTGATGTCGTTGCACAACAGATACAGCTCGTGGTTCATGCGACGTCGATATTCACCGTCAACGCAGATTGGTCGAAGAATTTTTCTCTCAAACACACCAAGCGCTGCCATGTCTGCTTGCGCAAGTACCCAGGCTTCGGAGCCATACATCAGCACGGGTAGTATCAGTGTTTTGTAGAGCGTTATTTTTGTTTGACGAGATGTGGCTTTGTTTTTGAACTGCTTACTTAAACCAAAGTAGCATCTGTTGGCCAATATAATTCTTCTTTTTATTTCACAACTGATGTCGTTTGTTGTGTTTACGGAGGTGCCGAGGTAGACGAAGTCTTTTACTACCTCAATATTATAGGAACCAACTTCCACAGTCGGTCCGAGCTCAATGGACGCATTGCGCGTCGACACCATCAACTTTGTCTTCTCACCGTTTACCGCCAGACCCACTTTAGCAGATTCTCCTTCGACCTTCATAAAGGTATCAGTTAGTTCTTTTACTGATCGGCCTATGATGTCTATATCATCAGCATAAGCAAGTAACATGTGACTATTATGACTTTGCGGGGATACCAAATTCAGACATGGCTTGGAATACCTTTGAACGCAGCGGGCTGTCGAAGGCTGCTTTATAATCGACAAAAAGGTGGTAGGTGTCGATCTGCATCTCTTGGGTCTTCTCCAGGATTTGCCGCAGGGTAAATATCTGGTCAATGGTGGACTTGCCAGGTCTAAAGCCGCATTGGTATGGTCCAATTATCTCGTTGACCATAGGCTTTAGTCGTTCGCACAATATCCCTGACACGATCTTGTAGGCAATAGGGAGTAGACTTATGCCCCTATATTTAGAGCATACAGTCTTATCTCCCTTCTTGTGGACGGGGCACAGGATACTTAGGTTCCAATCGTCGGGTACTCGTTCTTCCTGCCAGATGGTGCTAACTAGCTGATGAATACACCTTATCAGCGTGTCGCCTCCGGTTTTGAACAGCTTGGCTGGTAAGCCATCGGTTCCTGCTGCCTTATTATTCTTCAGCCGATTTATTGCTGTCTTTGCCTCATCTTGGCTTCAATACCTTCTTCTGGGATTGGGACTGTGGTATCTTCGTCGTCTTCGCTGCTATTGGATACCAACAGTTTTGGAAAATGTTCTTTCCATATCCTGAGTACATTATCTGTATCAGTTACCAAATTACCTTGCTGGTCTCTACAGGAGGATGTGCCTGTACCAAAGCCATCAGTTTGTTGTTTGACTCTTTGGTAGAATTTTCGGACTTCATTCTGGCTCCTGTACATCTCGATTTGTTCACACTCCCGCTTTTCCAACTCTCTCTTTTTCCTGCGGAAAAGACGTTTCTCCTCTCTCCTTTTCTCCCTGTATCTCTCTCGTGCGCTACGCGTTGCTACGGATTGTAAAGTAGCCCTATATGCCGCAGTTTTCTCTTCGGTGGCAGCACGACACTCCTGATCATACCATGGATTCCTTGGTGGAGACCTCTGGTATCCAAGTATGGATTTTGCGGCTGTTTGCATGGAGTTGGCAATGCTTTACCATTGCGCTGATATGTTATCGGGATGAGGAGTGCTTTGATTAAGCAATTGGGCTAGTTGAGTGGAATATGCTGTGGCTGTCTGTTGTGATTGCAGCTTACCGATGTCTAACTTTCGTGTTGTGTCTGTTCGTACTTTGTTTGCTACGTTTAAGCGGGTGCGTACCTTTGCTGCAACAAGGTAGTGGTCCGAATCAATGTTTGCGCCTCGGAACGATCGTACATCCAACACGCTCGATGAATGTCTTCCATCTATCACAACATGATCAATTTGATTTCTTGTTTTCTGATCTGGAGACAGCCAGGTGCCCTTATGAATATCGAGATGATTAAATCTAGTACTGCTAACTACCATGTTTTTTGCAGCTGCAAAGTCTATCAGCCTCATACCATTGTCAGATGTTTCACTGTGGAGGCTGAATTTACCGACTGTTGGGCCAAAGATATTCTCCTTTCCAATTTTGGCATTAAAATCTCCTAGAATGATTTTAATGTCATAGGCTGGGCAACTGTCATATGCTTCTTCTTAGCGATCGTAAAATATATCTTTGGTCTGTTCGTCCTTTTCTTCAGTGGGAGCATGAGCGCAAATAAAGCTGATGTTGTAAAAAGTTACAGACCAAAAAAAGGACAGAAAACCTTTGGAGGTCTTCTAAAGAACACAGAGGACTTTTGGAGGCCTTCTAAAGGCAACAGAAGACCTTTGGATGTCTTCTAAAGACAACCGAAGACCTTTGGAGAAGATCTCTTGTGGTCTTCTACACAGCAGAAGACCTCTTGAGGTCTTCTAGACAACAGAAGATCTCTTGTGGTCTTCTAACAACAGAAGACCTTTGTAGGTCTGCTAAAGAAAACAGAAGTATTTGAAGCATTCTAAAGACAACAGAAGACCTTTGGAGGTATTCTAAAGGCATCTGAAGACCTTTGGAGGTCTTCTAAATCCAACCGAAGACCTCTGGAGGTCTTCTAAAGCCAATAGAAGACTTTTGGGGATCTTCAAAAGACAACAGAATACCTCTGGTGGTATTCTACAGACAACATAAGACCTTTCTAGGTCTTCTAAATACATCAAAAGACCTCTGGTGGCCTTCTAAAGGCAACAGAAGACCTTTGGATGTCTTCTAAAGACAACTGAAGACCTTTGGAGCTATATACAGCAGAAGATCTTAGGGCAATAGACAACAGAAGATCTCTTGTGGTCTTCTAGACAACAGAAGACCTTTGAAGGTCTTCTAAAGAAAACAGAAGTATTTGAAGCATTCCAAAGACCTTTGGAGGTATTCTAAAGGCATCTGAAGACCTTTGGAGGTCTTCTAATCCCAACCAAAGACCTCTGGAGGTCTTCTGAAGCCAATAGAAGACTTTTGGGGATCTACTAAAGACAACAGAAGACCTCTGGTGGCCTTCTACAGACAGCATAAGACCTTTGGAGGTCTTCTAAGGAAAACAGAAAACCTCTGGAGGTCTTCTAACACCACAGGAACACCCGTTTCTGCCTAGGGTTTTTGCATTTCATTGAATTTCCTAGGTATTCACATGTATTTGTAAAACAAATCAAAAATTGAGTAATTAAAAAAAGATTAAAAATTATGGTGTTTTGCATATGTTTTAATAAGACACATGATGATTAATGACATTTTTAATTGAAATGAAAGAGACTCCAAGACACGTCTGAACCTTACCTCTTGACTTGAACCCTTACTAACTCTCTACCATACTCCACCCTGCCAACAAATCCAATCTATCTAAGATTACAAACATTATAAAAATGCTTAATTTAACCTACTTAGCCAAATCAGATTTGTAAAATCGTTGTGACAACGTCACCAAATAATATGTCAAAACCATGTTTATCACAAAACAACAAATCAAAACAATTCTACAATTCTATACACTTATTTTCTGCTCGATGCGAATTTATGTATTATGTCATTTTATTGATGGCGTCTAATATGTTCAAGTGTGTGTAGATTTTTTATTTTATTTTGTATTTGATGTCATTTTAAAGCTAAAAAAGTATGTAATGCCGATATAGATAATCAATTTGTAGACGTGTTTTTATTTTTTGATTTAGCTAAAATCACTTGTTCGGTTGTCCAATTCACATATTTCATCGATAACAGAAAAAATATTAAAAGTGTTAAAGTGAATCATCGTCCATCGATTGATTCACGCATTTAGCCGTTTATCACTTCATCTATATGTCAATCAATAGCACCACTTTGACAACAAAGAATTTCGCAATACAAATGCAATTATTCATCATGATATGTTTTAAATATAGTTTCTATTGTGAAAGTATTGAAGAAAACATTTAGAGAGGTGATAATTTTAAAGCAGGGATGCGCTTTTTTGCAAAGACAGTATACTCAGCGATCTTACTAAATTGTCTTTGCTTTTTTTATGGTAAAAATTCGCGTTTTCATTGTTAGGCCAGATAGTTATCGTTCAGCCCTCGTATCCATATCCGGAAAGATCCATTTCCAGACAAAACAAAATTCGGAAACAACCAGTACATACAAAATTCATTTAAAATATGAAGTATAGATGGCCTTAACAAAAACAAGGAAAGTTCATGGTTTCTCTACACGTTTTCTAAGCTTTCTAAACATTGGCTTGAATGAATGAGTGTATTTAATAATAGAATGCTTCTGAGAATCAAAGCTGTGCAGATAAATGTTTTCTTTTCTGAATACCACCAATACAAACAATATCAATTTGAAATATGAAGCATAGGAGGCGCTCCATGTTTTACCTACACTTTTCCTAAACATTGATCGATCGAACTGAACGGACAAAGATGTATAACATAACAAGATAAGACATTTTCATTGCTACTATACATCGGCAGATGGTGCTGGTGGTCTAACATAATGCGAAGTTACAATATTGTGACATGAATTATGTTATATTTAACATAGTTCACATTGGTGTACGCTTTTGTTTCTGTTAATTGTATGTTATACATAAACGCCCTCTATGCTTGAATATGAAAATTTAAAAAATTTTGCATGATGTCCAATCTTTAAGATTGTATGTCTTTGGAACGGATTAGTTAAAGGCATGACCTAGTTCACACAAAAGACATTAGCTAATAATAAAAAGTACGCTTCGCGACATCATCTAAAACAGCGTGAGGCATTGTGAATTTGTAAAATTACTCTCGCTCACAACTTGTGTAGACTCTAACTGGTGATGAGCGAGAGTAAATTTACGCTCACGAAACTCACAATGCCTCACGCTGATCTAATATATCCAATATTGTTAAAAGAACATGCAATAATGGTATTTTAGTTATGTGTATCATTTACTACGCCTCTGTTTTCAAACATCAACTGAAAAAAATAAATGTTTGACATTTGAGATTGTCAGTTTGTTGTAAATTTTAACAAATTTATAATACATGTGTTGTCGTTTGTTTTCTTGTTTTGTTTTTTTTTTGCCCATATGTTCTCAACATAAATCTATTAAAAAACGATGTGGACAAACTGTCACCAACAAAGACAGTTTTGTTTTTTTCTTACTGTCACAATTTTTCATGTGAAAATGACTCATTACACAGAACATCACGTGCTTTTAGTTGGCGTATATATAATTTTGCTGTTGTGGTTGCCTTATTTGCCACATATGGAACAATGTGTTTTTAACCTTGAAAAAAACGTTTAGAAAGAAAAAAAATTGCCATATTTATGTATTAAATCTTTTTTAAGAAAATATATACTAAACGTCGAAAGTCAACCTCCACTTCTGAATAAAGACTCATTATTTCTGGAAAAATCTTAACTCAATGCAAACTCTGGTAACTTGACCTTGCAAAAGAAATTATTCAGACATTTCTGTACAAAATCTGTACCATTTGTTAGTTATATCTGAAGCAACACAACAATAGTTATAAGCTATGTGCTTTTCTTGTTTTTGATCTTATTTTGGGAAGTAGCGTGGTGCAGTGGATAGTGTGCCAGACTACCAACCGAATGTTCGAATCCCGGCGGAGGAGGAAAATTCTTTCAAAGTGGTTTTCGAATATTTATAAGAAGAGGCTTACATCCCCCTCCAGATGAATTCCATTCGAAGCCCCCTGACATCCTGAAACCAATCTCAGCATCTACATCAGCACAAGAGAACAACCCAAATATGAATGACAGGAAATAGCTCCCCCAATGGAAACATGGCAACACTAATTTAGCAAGGAGCACAACCACTGCACAAATGCAAGGATGCGTTGTTCCTAGAACGATAGATGGCAGACCCATTCCTAGGACAGGTACAGTAGACCAATTATCTGCTTAGCTGGAAGTTTAAAAATACTAACGAAACTGAAAGGAAGCAAAAGGAACAACAACAGGATCTTATGGTAATGACCTTTGGTACACGAAACAGGACGCCCACTGCGCAATGGAATGTACGAACTCTTCGTTAAGCATCGAGGCTTGCACAACTGGAAATGCTATCGTATAAGATCGAAGTCTTGGGTATAAGCGAAATGAGATGGAGTAAAAGCGATGAACTAAGTACAGAAAACGTTACTATACAGTGGAAAAGAAAATGGTGGTGATAGCGGAGTTGGGATCATGATGTCGAAGAACGCTAAGAGGTCGCTGCAGACGATTCAAGAGCAATGTAAGCATAGTACATTGCTATGCGCCCACAAAAGATGCTGAAGACACTGAGATGAATTCTACGCACAACTAACATCCACGCTTAATGAAATTCGGAGAGGAGATATCACAAAACTCTTGGCTGACTTTAACGCGAAAATAGGGAGCGACAACACCAATGCCCGATCAACAATGGGAAATCATGGATGTGGAGTTAAAAGCAATAACGTAGAGCGCTTCATAGGACTGTGTCAAACATTTCAATTGTCATTGATGGCCCCATCTTCCTGCACAAAGACATTCATAAATACACATGGACGTCACCGAGCGGCAATATTCGCTACCAGATAGATCACATATGCGTGAGTAGAAGATGGAGGAGCTCGTTGTCAGACGTCAGAAATAAAAGAGGCGCAGAACTTGGCAGTGACCACGGGCTCATCATAGACGAAATTGAAATGCCAAAGAAGAAACAGCAGACACATAAGGCGGAAACAACTACCCCTACAACAACTCCAAAACAACACAACCAGAAACACCCTAGCCACGGCAATACGCCAAAAGTTACCAACAAACCAACATCGCACATGGAAACAAATCACATCAACATACCTAAACAAGTGAAGAAAACTGCAAGAAGAGACAAACGAAAGTTCTTAGAAGATCTAGCAAAAACAACAGAGGAAGCAGCAAGTCAGAATAACATGGGAAAGCTACTCCGCACAGTTGCAGTTGAATAACAACAATATGACATGAGAGCAATATTAGAAGAGAGCAGTATATCTAAACAAGTGAAGAAAGCTGCAAGAAGAGACAAAAGAAAGTTCCTAGAAGATCTCGCAAAAAACAACAGAGGAAGCAGCAAGCCAGCTCCTCCGGTCGATAGATAGCCTCACAAATCGAAAGTGTACCAGAAACCAAGCAGTAAAAGATTGCAAAAAAAAAATCAACGATAGAGAGAACATTTCGAAGAAATTAGCAACGTATAGCTAAACAAGTGAAGAAAGCTGCAAAAAGAGACAAGCGAAAGTTCCTAGAAGATCTCGCAAAAAACAACAGAGGAAGCAGCAAGCCAGAATAACATGAGAAAGCTCATCCGGACGATAGATAGTCTCACAAATCGAAAGTGTACCAGAAACCAGGCAGTAAAAGATCGCAATGGTAGACTACTAACGAACAATGATGAACAGATTCATAGATGGAGAGAACATTTCGAAGAAATTAGCAACGTATAGCTAAACAAGTGAAGAAAGCTGCAAGAAGAGACAAGAGAAAGCTACACCGGACGATAGAAAGTCTCACAAATCGAAGGTTTACCAGAAACCAAGCAGTAAAAGATCGCAAAGGTAGACTACTAAAGAACAATGATGAAAAAATTCAAAGATAGAGAGAACATTTCGAAGAAATTAGCAAAGTATAGCTAAACATGTGAAGAAAGCTGCAAAAAGAGACCAACGAAAGTTCCTAGAAGATCTGGCAAAAACAGCAGAGGAAGCAGCAAGCCAGAATAACATGAGAAAGCTACATCGGACGATAGATATTCTCACAAATACAAGGTGTACCAGGAACCAAGCAGTAAAAGATCGCAATGTTAGACTACTAACGAACAATGATGAACAAATTCATAGATGGAGAGAACATTTCGAAGAAATTAGCAACGTATGGCTAAACAAGTGAAGAAAGCTGCAAAAAGAGACAAAAGAAAGTTCCTAGAAGATCTGACAAAAACGCAGAGGAAGCAGCAAGCAAGAATAACATGAGAAAGTTACACCGGACGATAGATAGTCTCACAAATCGAATATGTACCAAGAACCAAGCAATAAAAGATCGCAATGTTAGACTACTAACGAACAATGATGAACAAATTCAAAGATGGAGAGAACATTTCGAAGAAAGTAGCAACGTATAGCTAAACAAGTGAAGAAAGCTGCAAGAAGAGACAAAAGAAAGTTCCTAGAAGATCTGGCAAAAACAGCAGAGGCAGCAGCAAGCCAGAATAACATGAGAAAGCTACACCGGACGATAGATAGTCTCACAAATCGAAGGTGTACCAGAAACCAAGCAGCAAAAGATCGCAATGGTAGACTACTAACGAACAATGATGAAAAAAATTCAAAGTGGAGAGAACATTTCGAAGTAATTTGCAACGTTGGAAACACCATCGAAAAGAACGAAATGTACAATAGCAGTCCAAGGGAAAATACGTTGAATATAACCTGTTACCCTCCCAACTTGAATGAAATAAAAGGGGCAATAGAACAACTAAAAAGTAACAAATCAGCAGGAGATGATGGTTTACCGGCAGAAGCTTTACAGGCCGACGTTAGAACAGCAGCTGAATTACTACGACCTCACATCATATCAGCTTGGGAAGAAGAAAGACTGTCTCCAACATGGAAGAAATGTATTATTGTAAAGTTACCCAAAAATGGCGACTTGAAAGACTGTAACAAGAGGAGAGGAATAACCCTGCTCAACACCATATACAAGATACTAACAGCATAGACTAATGAAGACATAGACGCCGGAATGCTCTCACCGAGTATGTTCGAATTGAGTGTGGTAAAAAAGAAACTCAATATAAAATGCAAAAAAAAAAAAACAAGTGAGCAAAGGCTATAGTCGGGACGGGGCCGACCATGTGATACCCTACACCACTACACTACCTGGGACCCCCATAAGCAACCAAAACTTTGTGACCATCCAATCAAAATTACGACCTGTAGCTTGATTGCAAAAAATGGAAGAATTGGATGCATTATCGACTATTGTGGTATCTCCCTTGTTTGACCACCTTCGCCAACCTGCTTTACACCAATGTAAAGGTAATATTTTCTTCTTCCATTGCCGTTGGAATATATTCACAAAGAATAAAACTTTGAATTTGTCTCCAAATGAGTTTTTCCCCATTCCGACCCCTAAATATTATCCGACAATCACCAAAATCAGTAGGCTTCTTCCTATGTGGGACCCGCATCAACTCCCAAAAAATTCGTGACGATCTGATCAAAATTGCGACCTGTAGCGTGATTACAAACAAATCGGAAAATGGCATGCATTGCCGACTATTGCGATGTCTCTGTTGTTTGAGCAGCTACGACAACCTACTTTACATCGTTGTAAAGGTGATATTTTCTACTTTCCTTGTCAGGTTTTGCTTTTGATATACCTCTTAAAGAAACAGAGAGATTGGCTTTGAAATAAAACGTTGACCTTTCTCCAAATAAGTGTTTGCCCATTCCGACCCCTGAATATTATCCGACCATCATCAAAATCAAAAGGCTTTTTTTCTTTTTGGGACCCCCATTAACCCCCAAAATTTCGTGACCATCCGATCAAAATTGCGGCCTTTAGCGTGATTACAAAAAAATCTGAAAATGGGATGCGTTATCAACTATTGTCATAGCTTAGCTATTAGACCACCTATGACAACCTAATTTACATCGTTGTAAAGGTGATATTTTCTACTTTCCTTTTTGCTTTTGATATACCTCTTAAAGAAACAGAGATATTGGCTTTGAAATAAAATGTTAACTTTTCTCCAAATAAGTGTTTGCCCATTCCGACCTCTAAATATTATCCGACCATCACCAAAATCAATATGCTTCTTCATCTGTGAGACCCCCATTAACCCTCAAATTTTCGTGACGATCCGATCAAAATTGCGACCTGTAGCGTTATTTCCAAAAAAATTTAAAAATGGGATGTATTACCGACTATTGCGATATCTCCGTTATTTGGTTACCTACGCCGACCTAGTTTGCATCATTGTAAAGACGGGATCTTCTACTTTCATAGTCAGGCTTTGCTTTTGGAAAATTTTCAACCAAAGCTGTGATATTTGTCAATATAATTAAAATCGCAAAAATGAAAATTGGGGTTTTGTTTGCTACTATTGCTATATCTTCGTTGTTTGATCACCTACAAGCACCTACTTTACATCATTAGAACTGAGATATTGGCTTTGGAAAAAATCGTTGTCTTTTTATCCACCTAAGTTTTTTGCCCTTTCCGACCCCTAAATATTATCCGACCATCACCAAAATCAATAGGCTTCTTCTCCTCCGGGACCCCCATCAACATCCAAAATTTCGCGACGATCCGATCAAAATTGCGACCTGTAGCGTGATTACAAGGTTTAGATGGACAGACGGACGGACGGACGGACTGACGGACGGACACACATAGCCAGATCGACTCAGCTCGTCGAGACATTCATTTTGGTATATATAAGTATGGGTCTACGACCATTATTTCGATGCGTTACAAACTTTTTGGCCAAAACCAACTTATAATACCCTCCCCACATAGTGGTGTAGGGTATAAAAATACAAGTTAATAAATATTTTGTTCTGGCAGAAGGCTACATGGCGCTAGTTTTTATTTGGAAACTATATCTTCAGATAAAAATATTCAAGAAAATATTGCCATTTTCCCCAAAAATCGTCTTCGAACTTTCTTGAGTTTTCGGGTTTGAGTGACTTGACCCCTGCAAAATTGAGTAATGCGTCGTCTGTATATTCATTAGTCTATGCTAGCAGTTATAATACAAGAACGAATTCAAAAGCAAGTAGAAAACATTCTGAGAGATGAGATAAGCTGGCTTCATACCAAATAGAAGCTGTGTAGACCAGGCCAACACCCTACGAGTCATAATAGAACAATCAATAGAATGGCGCACCCCCTGTATCTGCTGTTTATCGATTTCAAGAAAGTCTTCGTTTAATTTTGCCACCATTTATAATTTAAATGCAAGCGTTTTATTTGAGAGATTCCATCATGAGAAAGAATATATTTATTGAGGCTAAGCGACAAATTATTTTCTAGTTTTAAGTGCATTTCTAAATAAAACACTGAATCTTAATTTTTTAAATTATATTTTATTTTTAACTTTTTAGTACATACACTTTAACTTTTGAGTAAATACATTTTTTCGTGTAATTCCGTTATATAAAGGCTATACCAAAACCTGGACTTATGTCCATAATTTTTGTTGGGGAAGTTTCTGTACCATTGTGGACTCCAAATGCCACGTTACAGCCAATTCACCTAAAAATTAAGATAAAATCCTTAAAACTCTTAAAATTAGGCCGTACCGCTATAAGGGGGCTATACCAAAACCTGGACCTCTGTTCACAATTTTTGGTGGGTAAATGTCTGTATCTTTGGAAATGCCAAATGACAGCTAATTCGGGCAAAACTTAAGATAAAATCCTCAAAGTACCTGAAATCGGGTGGTGCCGCTACATGGAGGCTGTAGGAAAAATTGGGCCCATATTCATGTATTGTCATCCAAATCTGAAAAGCTTCCAAAGTTTTAGTTCGCTTGGTCAATTACATCTGTGTTGAAAATGAGTTACCAGATTTGAAAAGCAAATTAGATAAAAAATTGTAAAACAGTGTAAAAATGGACCAATATTGGTTTTGATTTCATATTCATGTATTGTCATCCATATCTGAAAAGTGTGCAAAGTTTTAGTTCGCTGGTCAGTTACACCTGTGTTGAAAATGAATTACCAGGTTTGAAAAGGATGTGAAATTGAACACTGTACAACACTGTAAAAATGGACCAATATTGGTTTTGATTTCATATTCATGTATTGTCATCCAAATCTGAAAAGTTTGCAAAGTTTTAGTCCGATTGGTCAACTGAAACTGTGTGCAAAATGAGTTACCAGATTTGAAAAGCAAAATACCGGAAATCGCGTGGTACCGTTATGTGGGGGCTATAAGAAAAAATGGACCCATATTGATTTTGGTTTCATATTCACGTATCGTCATCTAAGTCTGAAAAGTGTGCAAAGCTTTATTTCGATTGGTCAACTGCAACCGCGTTAAAAATCAGTTACCAGAGTTGAAAAGGGGGTTAAGTTAGACACCGTAAAAACACTGTAAGAATGGACCAATATTGGTTTTGATTTCATATTCATATATTGTCATCCAAATCTGAAATGTGTGCAAATTTTAAGTTCGATTGGTCAACTGCAACTGTGTGAAAAATTAGTTACCGGATTTGAAAAGCAAATTAGATAAAACACTGTAAAACAGTGTAAAAATTGACCAATATTGGTTTTGATTTCATATTCGTGTATTGTCATCCAAATCTGAAAAGTGTGCAAAGTTTTACTAAGATTGGTCTACTGCAACCGTGTTAAAAATGAGTTACCAGATTTGAACTAAACACACACCAAGGCAAGTTAAATAAAACACTGTAAAAAGGGAGTACCCCAGAAAATAACCCGAATAATAAAAGCGATGTAAGAAAATGCAGAACTGTCAGTTCTTCACAACGGAAACATAAGCCAACCGTTCCTCACAAACGCGGGAGTAAAGCAAGGATGCCCTCTGTCACCCCTACAGCTCACAATTGTACTGAATGAAATAATGAATCATTGATGCCCAAAATAAATGAGAGAGAATTGCTGGGAGAGTAATGTTCCTTTGTTAAACAACGGCTGGCACGCTCTCATTTAAATTCGTTATTCTCTGTTGTTACGACAACGTGCAGGCGTTGACATCAATGATGAATGAAGTCAACTCTCAGAGAAGAGGCATAACATGGAGTCTCTCACGACAACTCGAAGGTTTAGACCGTGCATTTGTCTCTCTGAGCGAGTCTTTCCTTTGCTAAACCGTGACAGATGAGAATAAAGAGAAACTATGTTGTTGTTGTTGCAGTCACGTTAACGTATATGGGTGATCTTGGCTGGTTTAGACTATGCGGATGATATATGCCTTCTCTCTCACAAGATATCCAACATGCAGTCAAAATTAGAAGACCTGGAGCATTGGTGCTCAGAAAAGTTGGTGTATTAGTAGTGGTAAGATACTCTTTCCATTGCTAAACAATGGTAAATCAAAAATAAAGAGAGAATACGTGTGGTTTGTTTACACTTTTAAGTATGAGGGCGAGCATCGCTGCCCTGGAGAGACTTGCACGTAATGTTGGACTTGAGATTAACATCAAGAAAACAAACGCCATGAGATTAAACAACACCAATACAGAACACATCATGTAACAAGGCCAAGCAATTGAATATGTCGATAGCTTCTGCTATCTAGGAAGCACTGTAACAACGAATGGCGGTGCAGAAACGGAGGTAATAAATAGGCTAAATAAAGCGAGAGCAGCATCTGGTTGTCTGCAAGTTGTATGGAGAAGCCCACATATATCCAGGAAAACCAAGCTTAAAATATTCGAAGCTTGTATACAATCGATTCTACTGTACGGCAGTGAAACCAGGCTTGTATCTAACACCATCACGCAAAAGCTACAAGTATTCATAAACAAATGCCTTAGGATCATATGTAGGATTAGCTGGCCCAACACCATAAGTAACATAGTACTGTGAGGTATGGCGTACAGCAAATACGGCCTTGGCCGCTAAACACACAATTCCAACCGTAAAGCACAGAGGAGACTCTGTAATGGTATGGGGTTGTAAGAGTGCTTCCAGTGTAGCGAATCTTGTTTTTATCGAAGGAATAAGGATAAGATATTTTATTTAAACATTGTGAAGGATAATTTAAAATGTAGCGCTGACAAAATGGGATTTGGGACAACATTCCAATTTTATCAAGATATGACCCCAAGCACAAATCAGACATTTTTCGAGAATGGATGCCATATAACGGTCCAAAAGTGATTCAAACACCTCCCCGATCCACGGATTTGAATCCTATGGGCAATTTATGGAGTAATTTGGAGATAAATATAAGAATTCACAACATCTAAAGTATAGGAACCCTGAAAAATTCCTTGCAAGAAATCCTTTTTGTTTCATAAAAATTTTAGAGTGAATACTTTTCACTGTGAGGTAGAAATCGATGTTGTTTAACAATTTTTATTTTATTTTATCTAAATTTACCCGAATTTCGTTAATTTTTTTATTATATTTAAGTTAAGATCCTAATGCAATAATATAAAAAAGAATGAAATCGCTATCATTAATTAACTCTTAGCAATCACAGTTTTAATGAAAGAAATTGAAGTGGATACTTTTGACTGTGATTCACTGTATATTATTTCCATTTACAAAAATAAAATAACCAATTGAATTACAATGGATTAAATGCATAGATGGTCAAAATTACTCTTAAATATTTTTTAAGGGAAAAATAAAACAGCGTTTTTGTTAGAATTGTTTTACTTTTTTAATATTTTTAACACACAGACGACATCTAAACAATTACAAAAAACGATTTTATTAAAAATAAAATAACAAAAAACCCGTAAATGTTTACTTATGTTGTAACAACGAAAAAGAGAAACAAACCACAGCAACGCTGGCGTGCGAGAAAGCCCATCTACAGTCAACCAAAAAAGTCTACATACACCCTGTGTTTTAAGGGTAAGGAAGCATTTTTATGAAAATCCAAGTACATAGTTCTGTTTCATATCCCTAATAAACAATATTACATACAACAAAAATATTTTCCATAATACGAATAACGGTAAATTCTATAAAAATTAAAAAATTAATAGGGAAAAAGTGTACATACACCCAATGAAATATTAAGATTACCGTAAAATTTGTGGAATAAGCAATACAAATTTTACATTTTATTGCTTTATCGAATGTCTCTGGTTGTCTACGATATATTTTAGACAAAATAGGAACATATTTGTGCTTCAATTGAGGTTATTTAAGGTAAGACTTCGCGTACAGCTCTTTAAGGCGGACCCTTGCAGATATCATTAAGTTTTTCAGTCTGGTGGTTTATGAAACCCCAGGAAATACAGTGGGACTAATTATTTTGAGATCCTAGAGCGCTTTGAAGTTGTTCTTATGGATAATATTTGCTCCTGAGCTTCGCTAAATATGCGAATTCCTGAGTTTTTCATAAATTTTATAGGTTTCACAGCATTCCAAGAGTCAAATTACAAGCAAGAACCTTGGAATTACCTTGTAATAAATTTTTGGACCTTAACTCAAACAGAAATGTACAACATTATTATACAAACCCGCTCCTAAAGTTTCCAAAGTATCAAAATAAAAGCACCACCAAAGAATGCATGCAATTTGTATGAAATTTACACTGTTAACTAGTATGCTCTCGTATTTTGATCGTTAGGGTCACTTGAAGCGCTATAAATGTCGAATACTTTTACATTGCTTATTCAATGGATGCTCGAGGATTGTACCAGACCTTATTACAAGGTAATTCGAAGGCTTCTGCATGTAATTTGCCCCTTGAAATGTTGTGAAAACTATAAAATTTATGAGAAACCTCAGGAGTCCGTATATTTAGCGAAGCTCAGGAGCATATATTATCCACAAGAAAAACTTCATAGCGCTCTTGGATCCCAAAATTGTTAGTCTCACTGTATTTTCTGGGGTTACATAAACTACTAGACTGAAAAACTCAAAGAAATCTGCAAGGGTCCGCCTTAACGAGCTATTCGCGAAGTCTGACATTAAATAACGGCAATTAATCCACAAATATGTTCCCATTTTGTCTAAAATATATCATAGACAACCAGAGATATTCGATAAAGCAATAAAATGTAAAATTTGTATTGCTTATTCCATAAATTTTACGGTAATCTTAATATTTCATTGGGTGTATGTACACTTTTTCCCTATTATTTTTTTAATTTTTATAGAATTTACCGTTATTCGTATTATGGAATATATTTCTGTTGTATGTAATATTGTTTTTTAGGGATATGAGATAGAACTATGCACTTGGATTTTCGTAAAAATGCTTCCTTACCCTTAAAACAAGAGATTTATAGGGTGTATGTAGACTTTTTTGGTTGACTGTATGATTAAATGGAAGCTGAGCACTAGTTCTCCTTGGTGTTGGTGGCAAAATATTGTTGTGTCCTTTAAATGAAGGTCATGCGTATATATCCCTTGCTTTTTCTTGTACTGAGTATTTTTCTAAGTAAATAGTGATTTCTTGTTTCTTTTACGTACAACGCAATTTATTTTATTTATACAAAACTATGAAATTAAATTAAAAAAAAAAAACTGAGAAATGAGAATTCATTTGATCAGCAAATGAAATTGTACCGGATGTTATTATTAATAAAAACACATTACACCAACAACAACGACAAAAATATATTAAATAAAATCCCAACCAACTTTAAGAGTGGAACAAAAATATTTTGTTGCCTTAATTGAAAATGGTAGTAATACACTCGACGAAAAAAGTACTGGCGATAGGAGAGGTTAGATTTGTTTAATAAAATAATTAAATGCGAGGAGGTTTTTATTTTTTAATTTTATGAATATAATAAATATTTTCATCGTTGTTTGAATAATTTTATGTTATTTACATTTGCATTCCACCTATTCCATATAAATTCCAAGAGCTTAAGGTTTAACTTTTTTCTGTTTAAATAATACACATAACATATTGAATATATACTGTTTTGACTTAATATATAAAATGAAGGAAAATAATAATAAATATAATGAAGAAAAATCTAAATTATAACGAGATTCCTACTGTCCTCATTTACCATATAGTGAACGGGAACGTACATGAAATTACTAACGGAAAAGGAAGACCTTACTTGTCAACTCAATAATGTAACATTTTCTTAATACCTTTATTTTTCGTTGTTGTTGTATCTTACATACAATGCATTTGATACACAAGCAAAACTTGTGATTGATTATATAATTCGCATATACATTTTCTAAATTTCTTCAATATAAAACCATATTATAATAATTCAAACTAAAAATAGCGATATTGAATTCTGCATCGTAAAAGAATGGAAAGATGATAGTCGCCTTTGATATTTGCAAAGCTGTACAAAAGACCCGAGGAAAACTTTCAAGTCATAAACTTGACCTGCAACAAACTGGCAATATACTCATAGGTACGAACCTTAATGCAAATCATCCGTCATGGGGTGGATCCAAAACCAATTCTAGAGTTGGAGTGTTGGCTTGGTAGGTATTTTATATTTGGAAATCTTCTGTTTCGGCGTACCTACTAGATCATATGGTGGAGGTTCGGGTTCATATATAGATATATTTATTCGTATGTACTTCTGTATGCCTATTCTGTAACCTTTATCGATTAAAAAGTTGTTAAAATTTCTGTTGTTTTTGTAACAACTACAAAACAAACAAATGAAATTGTTGTAAAATAAACAATGAGTAAAGTTGTTAAAAAGTTACTGAATTCCTGTCTGTCTTTGGTGTGGTGGCAGAACAAATGCGACTGTCCACGACAATGAGTCAGATCATATACATAGCTTTAGAAATACTTTTGAGTACCGGTGGTTTCTAAAGGAGAGAATCCAAGTTTCTGGGTGAAATAAGGCTCTGTAATAAGACCTTAAGAAACCTACCTCCCACGATCCTGGGGTTCCGTCAAGATTCTCGGCTCTAAGAGCTGATATAAGTAATAGGATAGAATCATTACTGATTCCATACAGATATTCGAACAGGAACGTTACCAGGAGTTTTTGGAGAGGGTATAACTGTAAATGAATGCCACTGGGGTCACCGGGGTGCAACGGTATGGACAACCGCCTTCCATGCTAAAGGTCCGGGTTTAGATTCTAAGGTGAAACAGCAAAATACCCCTCAGTATAATGTTGGCAACATTTCCTGAGTATTTGAACCATGAAAAACATATCTACATGTGGTGTGTTAAGACACGCCGTTCAGACTTGGCAAAAAAATTTAGGTCCCATATCATTGAGTCAGTATGAATCAGGGTGCACTCATTGATATGAGAGAAGTTTACATCGTCCCTTCTGGGATGTTGGTGGAATAAAATATATTACTAAAGAACCAGTTGGGGACTTGAAGGGCGTTGGGGGTGAGCACGAGGTATTGGACATATAGACCATGAATGGACATATATGGACTGTCTTTCCATATATGCTCTTTCGAGGGATTGGGTGATAGGTTTTCAATGGAAACTTTCTCTGATACATTAAGGGCAGATGGATCAACAGTTGAGAACGTTGAATGGAAGAATGAAGCTGGTTTCATCAAACCCAGCATTACTGAGGCAATTGCAAGGTGACCGAATAAAAAATTCCAAAGGGAAAAATGTCTGGTTTATTAAATCACTCTTTCAAATTGGGTTATTTCTCTAAAGCATGGTAGGAGGCCAAGCTTGTGTCCGTATTGATACGTAGTTCACCGCCTAATGAATGTGGCAGCTATCGGAAGCTACATTTTCAGATTTTGGTTAAAATATTGTTTTATATACGCACTACCAAGATTGCTGAAGGGTACACGCAGAGAAAAAATATGTTTCGCTTTTGTTGGAACAAAAATATCTGTTTGGTTCCAAAAAGGTATTTGTTTTGTTCAAACATTGTAATCCAAATCCAAAAATACCATCTTTTGTTCCAAACATAGAAAACAAAAACAACTTTCGAATTTCCGCAATATTGTAAAAATCGTTAACAATACCGATTGTAGGAACTATCATAATCTAATTTTGTTTACAAAAAGTATTGTCAACCCAGAAAACCAGCCCAGAAATTTTTGATTGAGTGTATATACTTCTCATATACACTTTTCACATAACTTGGATATAAATGTCGCGTATAATATTTTAATCATTGATGAACACAATACATGATTTGCTGCATTGGCTGACAACAAAGACAAACATAAAGCCACAAGCACCCACCACAACATAAGGAACGAACTCCGGTATAACACCAAACCACAAAGCACAATGAAGATAGAAGAATGAAACAAATAAAAACAAGAGTCTCATTGTTGGTATACATACACACAAAAACAAAGATAAGGGCATCATGTCATACAAACAAAACTCACCATAATTGTTTTTTTCAACACGGCATCGAATAGCGAGAGAAGAGAAAAAAATTGTCGAAGAAAACAGAGAACTATTGTCCAGTTGACAACAATTATTTTTGGATTTAACAAAACCCAATTGTTGGAATCACAATACTACATTTGGAATTTAACAATATCTTTATAATACATATTTTGCTCTTCGAATATTGTTGGATCAATCAAATTTTTTTCTCTGCGTGTAATTACTGTGCTTCTGCCCCACCCCCACAACGGTGAGTGGTGGGTCGCCGGTATATTATTTTACTGGAAAGTACATCGAAAATCAAACTAGCCTATATATTTTCAGGAAGCTTTAGATAAATTCATATTTTGGTTAAAAAAATTTTATTTTATACCGACTACCAAGGCTGCTAAAAGGTAATTACTTTGGGCCCTCCGCCCAACAACGGTGAGGGGTGGGTCGACGGTATATTTTTTTTTTCTGGAAAGGGCTTCGAAAGACCATCTAGCATATGTACTTCAGGAAGCTCTAGATATATTCACATTTTGGTAAAAAATTATTTTATATACCCACTACCTAGGCTGCTAAAGGGTAATTATTTTGGGCACTCAGCCCAACAACGGTGAGTGGTGATTCGACGGGATATTTTTTTCTGGAAAGGGCATCGAAAGACCATCTAGCCTATGTTTTTCTGGAAGCTCTAAATATATTCAGATGTTGGTCAAAAATTATTTTATATACCCACTACCAGCAGCCTTGGTAGGGTAATTACTATGGCCCATCCGCCTGACAACGGTGAGGGGTATGTCGACGGAATAATTTTTTCTGGAAAGGGCATCGAAAGATTATGTAGCCTATGTCTTTCAGAAATCTCTAGATATGTTCAAATTGTGATAAAAAATTATTTTATATACCCACTTCCTAGGCTGCTAAAGGGTAATTACTTTGGGGCCCTCCGCCCAGCAACGGTGAGGGGTGGGTCGACGGAATATTTTTTCTGGAAAGGGCATCGAAAGACGATCTAGCCTATTTATTTCAGGAAGCTCTAGATATATTCAAATTGTGGTAACAAAATTATTTTATATACCCACTATCAAGGCTGCTGAAGAGTAATCATTGTGGGGCCCCGCCCAATTACGGTGAGGGGTGGGTCGACGGGATATTTTTTTCTGGAAAGGGCATCGAGAGACAATCTACGCAATGTATTTCAGGAAGCTTTAAATATATTTAGATTGTGGTAAAAAATTATTTTATATACCCACTACCATGGCTGCTAAAGGGTAATTACTTTGTGGCCCTCCGCCCAACAACGGTGAGGGGTGGGTCGAAGGGATAATTTTTTTGGAAAGGACATCGAAAGATTATTTGGACTATGTCTTTCAGGAAGCTCTAGATATATTCAGATTTTGGTCAAAAATTAGTTTATATACCCACTACCAAGGCTGCTAAAGGGTATTTCAGGAAGCTCTAGATATATTCAGATTTTGGTAAAAAAAAACATTTTATATACCCACTACCTAGGCTCTTAAAGGGTAACTACTTGAGCCCCTCGACCGATAACGATGAGGGGTGGGTCGACGAAATATTTGTTTTTTCTGGATAGGACATCGAAAGACCATCTAGCCTATGTATTTCAGAAAGTTCTACCAATATTCAGGCTTCTAAAGTGTAATTACTTGGGGGCCTCCACCCAACAATGGTGAGGAGTGGATCGACGGGATATTTTTTCTAGGAAGGGCATCGATTTTCCATCTAGCCTATATATTTTAAGGAAGCTCTAGTTAAATTGAGATTTTGGTAAAAAAATTATATACCCACTACCAAGGCTGCTAAAGGGTAATAACTACTACCGTGCGGAATTTGTTTTCTTTCACCAATTTCACAATTTGTTCATTTTCGTATTTATGTCCAAAAAAATTCCGTGGAAAATATTCATTATTGCCCTGAATGTGATATAAAGTGTAGGTAAATATTGAACTATTAGTGCGTGAGCTATTCTGCTAATGTGAGGTGTGTTTATTTAAGGGGTGACCCCCATTTGTACATTTCAGAAAATTGAACAAGTTTATTGGCTTATTTTAATGTAGAAGTAGAGCATAGAATATGTTGTAAAATTTTCAAGTTGATGAGAACAATATTGCCGGAGATATGAGCGTTGCAAGGGAAACATTTATTTTTCTCGAAATAACATTTTGAAATCGGTGTCAACTTTAGCTCGAAAACTAATGAACCGATTGTCATACAATTTTGTGGGGTTAGCAAGAACATCAAAATCCAGCCTTTCATTCATCGATTTTATTTTTAGTTTTTTGCCCGTTTTATGACCAGAAAATGTCAGTTTTTAAGCCAAGAATTTATCTTTTTGAGTTTTTTGGTCCTCCCTTCATTGAGTAAAATCTAATATTAAAAAAAATCGTTCGATCAAGGACTACATCCTTATGTTCTAAATGAGCCCACAAAAATAGATGACGAGTTTGTACCGCAAAACGTTTTTACAAAAAAGTGTTTCGTGGATGGCCATTTGACACAAAACAATAAAATATTTTTCAAAAAAAAAAAAAAAAAAGATGTAAGATGTGCTCTGTCAGATGAAAAAAAGTCTGACAAAAAAATTTGTTACTTTTTCTTGAAAAAAATCATGAAAAATTGCATTTTTGGGGCTTTACAAGTGGGGGTGACCCCTTAAATTTGTTAAAAAAAAAACTTTCAATCCACAACTCCTCATTCATTACGTTTACTCTGTATTTTTTCTCGAGTGTTTTTCTCGAGTGATCTGTGTTTCACTTAATTTCATTTATGATTTTTCATTTTGTAATACATTTAATATGTTTCTGTTTTTTTCTCGCTTTTCGAAGATCATGTGACTTTTATGATCGATCATCGCCGGTGCAGATTTGCGGGTAAATTTCTTAAAAAAAATTCTGCTGTTTCTCTGGTGCACAGTTACTAGGTGGTGATGTTGTTGCGGCTGTTGTTGCTGTCGCAGATCATTTAGTAGATATTTTTCACCCTGAATGGTTCATTAACAGGTTTTTTATTACAACTATTAAGTTCAAGCAAGTGACGTTGTTTTTATGCCAAAAAACAGAAACACCATACTTTAAACTGGAAATTTTATGTTAAACTTCAACGGACACGTAATGAGAATGTCTTACTAGGCACATAGTTGGCGAATTAAGATTAAATTTAAATTTTAGAAAAAATTAATGTGATTAACACTTTGTTGATAGACAAATGCAATGAAAGGTGTTCGAATTGTGCCGAATGCACGCGAATTATATTTTCAGTATATTTAATGATCATGCTAACCATTGGAGCTCGATTGATTAGGATGACCTTAATTCCCGAGTCGCATAATAAAGAAAAATAAATTGGTTTGGCAACTATTGCCAACATATTTTTATACTCTCAGCCTTAAGGCTTACTAGAGACAGAGATATTCCCTCAGCCTCGGACCTAAAGAAAAGAAGCAAACAAAATACTTCTGACGTCTATGTCCATTAAGATAAATTCGTATTTAACTAGCGAAGACACAAATAACTCTAGCGAAGACACAAATCACTGTAGCGGAGACACAAAGCGCTCTGTTAACGCTTTTCCTAACAGCGCGTTAGCAGAGCACTGTTAATGTTAACAAAGCTATTCAAAAATGGTTTTCTTTATAAAAAATATCTTTCTTTCTTATCGCTATATTTAGTGTTTTTGGAATAAACCCTGCAATAAGAATAATTATTTTGACCACAGATCCTTTAAGGAAAATTCTGCCAGGACAACATGGGTACCATTGGAAAGCTTATCGAGACAGCTATTCCCTGCGCTAATAAAAACTTTAAAAAATATTTCCCGATGTCGCGATATTTACTGTTTTGGGATAAACTTTGCAATAAGGATCATTATTTTAACCACAGATTCTTTAAGGAAAATTCTGCCGGGACAAGATGGGTACCATTGGAAAGCTTATCGAGATAGCTATCCCCTGCGACATCGGGCAATATCTAAGCTTTCTAAGCTTTCTAATGGTACCCATATTGTCCCGGCAGAATTTCCCTTAAAGACCGTTAGAAAGATATTTTTTACAAAGAAAACCATTTTTGAGCTCTGCTAACGCGCTGTTAGCCAAAGCGTTAACAGAGCGCTTTGTGTCTTTTTGTGTGGTTTTTTTAAAAATATTTTTTCAATAATCGTGGATTCTTTTAAAAATATTTGTTCAATACTCGTGAATTTTTTTAAAAATATTTGTTCAATACTCGTGAATTTTTTTAAAAATATTTGTTTAATAATCGTGGATTTTTCTTAAAAATATTTTTTCAATAATCGTGCATTTTTTTAAAAATATTTTTCAATAATCGTGGATTTTTTAAAAATATTTTTTTCAATAATCGCAGATTTTTTAAAAATATTTTTTCAGTAATCGCAGATTTTTTAAAAATATTTTTTCAATAATCGTGGATTTTTTAAAAATATTTTTTTAATAATCGTAGATTTTTTAAAAATAGTTTTTCAATAATCGTGGATTTTTCTTAAAAATATTTTTTTAATTTTTTAAAAGTATTTTTTTAATAATCGTGGATTTTTTAATATATATTTCTTCAATAATTGTGGCGTTTTTAAAAATATTTTTTTAATAATCGTGGATTTTTTAAAAATATTTTTTATTAATCGTGGATTTTTTAAATTTTTTTTTAATAATCGTGGATTTTTTAAAAATATTTTTTTAATAATCGTGGATTTTTTAAAAATATTTTTTTAATAATCGTGGATTTTTTAAAAATATTTTGTTAATAATCGTGGATTTTTTAAAAAATATTTTTTTAATAATCGTGGATTTTTTAAAAAATATTTTTTTAATAATCGTGAATTTTTTAAAAAATATTTTTTTAATAATCGTGGATTTTTTTTTAAATATTTGTTCAATAATTGTGGATTTTTTAAAAATATTTTTTCAATAAAAATATTTTTTCAATAATCGTGGATTTTTTAAAAATATTTTTTCAATAATCGTGGATTTTTTAAAAATATTTTTTCAATAAAAATATTTTTTCAATAATCGTGGATTTTTTAAAAATATTTTTTCAATAAAAATATTTTTTCAATAATCGTGGAGTTTTTAAAAATATTTTTTCAATAATGGTGGATTTTTATTTTTTTTTTCATTTTTTAAAGTATTTTTAATAATCGTGGAATTTTTTAAAAAATATTTTTTCAATAATGGTGGAATTTTTTAAAAACAAGTCAAAAAGTGTCAGTCGGCTTTGCCGACAGATATATACCCTCAGCCAATGTGAAGTGAAACTTTCACCTCATTCAAGTACATCCTCCGCAACACTTTTGACCTTCAAACCAAATATATTTGTTGTCGGAAAATTCCAAAAATGGTCTCAAAATCCGTAATCCGTAGATTCGATATTGTCAATAGATGGAATTCTGAATTCACATAGACTGGGGGTATATCTCTGTCGGCAAAGCCGACTGATACTTTTACTGAGGGTATTTGACTGCAGGCAAAGCCAATGGATTCACATATTCCAAATCACATTATTTGTGTTACTCAAACAATTTAATATGTAAATTTTTCTTAAGATTTCAGTTTTGCTTTGCACTACCTCAATGTGGGTCCATTTCTTCGCTTCATTCTAACCTTGTTGTATATACATTGTATACATGCATGGATGGATGTTCGTTTGCATGATATCGTTAGTAGTTGTATATTCCCCTTTAACGAGATTACAGCGACAATGCCAAAGTGTTGCAGTGGCAGCAGATCATCATTGAAAATGTAACGATGCATTGGCGACACTGCAACCGCCTCCATCACATTCAATTACGTTTAATTTCGTTTCAATTTTTTTTTGCATTCACATGGAATGCATGCTCACTCGCTCGCTTGCATGTTGATCTGTTAGTTAAGCAAATACGCTTGGGTTTAATTTAAATTCATGATTTTTCTACACCATCAGAGGCGGCAGCAGAGTAAAATATTTATCGCGTTTTGTGTTGTTTTTTTTCGTTTTATACCCTAAACTACAGGCAACCAGCGAGGCAGCTCACATGATGAGTTCAGAGTGGTGATAAGCTGATGCTGCTATTATCCATGCATCTCGTGTTTTGTTTCGAACAAATTAGCCGCTATCGAAGGCCCAGAATGTGTTAACATGTATGTGTGCCTGTAGTTAATGCATGTCATATCATGGGATTTTATCCAGACACTCTGTTAGTTCTTCTTTCCGTTTGCTCTCTGGTGTTGGTAACGCAAGTAACACAAATCAATGTGGGTGGAGGATTCATATCAAGTGGTGGGCGTCAATTGTACCTCCTAGTCATTGAAGAGATTACGTCGTCGTTTACGTGTGCAGCGAGATATCAACTTGATTAACAACCAACGACAACAAAATAGCAAATGACGTCGTTTCTTTTTTTTTTTTTTTTTTTTTGCTTTATCTGAGTTTAGTTGAGGCAGGAATATTTATCTCCATTACCCACTAAAGCTATATGCTTTCATTACAAGCTCTCCACCGTGAATGGGCTAAAGGAAATTGTGTTCATATTGCATTTATTTGATTTTATTAATTTAATTAGAATTTATGAGCATTTCATCCGTTCGTTTAAATAGTCAATTTATTATGAATGACAGTGTAAGCGATTTTTTTGTGGGCTGTTTAATGTTGACATGGTTTGGTTTTCGCCGCACAATGAACACTTGGTTAGATAAATGTCAATTCTCCTGCAACCATTAGCGTTGTAAATAATAATTTTGAACATATGTTTGTTATTGAAATAATAATTTAGTTTGTTGCGGTTGTTGTTGTCATTTTCAATATGCAATTTATGCATATTTGTCCATCATAGACCAACAGCCCCACAGTGTGCTGCGTCATTTTAAAATATTTAACTTGCGTCTGGTTTCAATTATTGCATTTATTTATTTTCAATGTATCTATCCTACGCTTTTGAGGGCTGAATGTTCGGACGCATTATAGATGTTTTGAATTTGTTTATTTTTAGTTCAATTTTTTTAATTTATTTATTTTTGCTGTAATAAATAATATGTCATGCCATGTGTTGGAATGCAGAGCTATGAATAATGTTTGTAAACAAACCATGGCGATGATGGAAATTTTAAATATTTTTACAGGAAACTTACAACAGCCCACATATTTGGGTGGGTGTAAGTTATTGAAAGCAGAGTTCGAAAATAAACAGTACACTAACATAGTGTACCGCTCCGAGAACAGTATCACTAAAATATTTTTAGCGTTAGTGTTCCGGAACACAAACACTAAAAAATATTTTAGTGATACTGTTCCGGAGCACAACGAAAAACGTAGTGTACCACATTTTGGTACACTAAAAACGTTGGGTACCGCAGTCGGAACACTAAAAATCGTAGTGCTCCGCAGTCGGAGCACTAAAAATCGTAGTGCTCCGCAGTCGGAGCACTAAAAATCGTAGTGCTCCGCAGTCGGAACACTAAAAATCGTAGTGTTCCGCAGTCGGAGCACTAAAAAATCGTAGTGTACCACATGTCGGAACACTAAAAAATAACGTAATGATAATGTACCACACACGAGTTTATTATGATTTGGGAGGAAAATTAAATATTTATAATTTTTGAATTAAGTACAAATTAAGACATAAAAACACAGATACACCTGTTATATCCATGTATGTATACATATTAATTAATAACGTTGGGAACTTAACTAGAAAATATGACCAACTTTAATTCGGTTCTTGTACAATGGCGCACTAAAAATTGTAGTGTTCTGACTGTGGATACATAGAAAATATCACAAAGGAGTTTATTATGATTGGTGAGGAAAATTAAATATTTTATAACTTTTTAATAAATACAAATTAAGAAATAAACTATAATAGAACACGTGAAAAACGTCTGATTTGATTTTTGGAGAATGGATCAATAAAAATCGTAGTGTTCGGCTGCGGAGCACTAAAAATCCTAGTGTTCCGACTGCCAGATCACTAAAAATCGTAGTGTTCCGACTGCCGGATCTCTAAAAATCGAAACAATGGATCAATAAAAATCATAGTGTTCGACTGCGGAGCACTACAAATCGTAGTGTTCCGACTGCCGGATCTCTCAAAATCGAAACAATGGATCAATAAAAATCGTAGTGTTCGGCTGCGGAGCACTAAAAATCGTAGTGTTCCGACTGCCGGATCACTAAAAATGTTAGTGTTCCGACTGCCGGATCTCTAAAAATCGAAACAAAGGATCAATAAAAATCGTAGTGTTCGGCTGCGGAGCACTAAAAATTTTAGTGTTCCGACTGCCGGATCACTAAAAATTTTAGTGTTCCGACTGCCGGATCTCTAAAAACCGAAACAAAGGATCAATAAAAATCGTAGTGTTCGGCTGCGGAGCACAAAAAATTGTAGTGTTCCGACTGCCGGATCACTAAAAATGTTAGTGTTCCGACTGCCGGATCTCTAAAAATCGAAACAAAGGATCAATAAAAATCGTAGTGTTCGGCTGCGGAGCACTAAAAATCGTAGTGTTCCACGAGCCGCAACACTTAACAAATAACGTAAAGGTAATGAACCACACATATGGTTCTTATGATCTGTGTGGAAATGTTAGATTTTTTGATTGGCATTTTACATGTAAATGTGTCCAAAATTTAGTGGCATAATAATAGCTGTGTTTTTTTACATGATAATTAGTAATAATTATTACTAATGTTGCAAATTTTGACAGTTGTATAAAGGAAAAGTTGCTGAAAAAAATGTTTCAGCAACATTTAGTAAGTAAAAAGACAACCCCATTGTTCATTTTTGTTTTCATAATAACACTATCTTGTTATGAATACAAAAATAAACATAATTATGTCGGGTTTTTATATAAGACATAGTAAAGTTGCCTGCTACTTTGTGGTACCAATAAAAATATCTAAAATATATAAATATTTCCACTTGGGAAAATCCACATACTTTCTTCAACTGCATTCATTGAGGAATTTTGTTTTTGATACAAAAAGTTACAGGTACAATTTCCGCAAACATTGTGTTGTTATCAGTATTTTCTGTTTGCTATTTCTTTTGTTCACATTAAAAAGATTAAGTAATTCATGAAGATCAAGAAGACAATTTTTATACGAATATGTACATCTTTCTTAAGCCATGTAAAACTTTTCTACAAAGTGGTGTCTTAAGACACGCCGTTCGGACTCGGCGATAAACAGTAGGTCCTATATCATTGAGCTAATATGAATCGGGGTGCACTCATTAATATGAGAGAAGTCTCCCGTATGGCATGTTTGTGGTTTATAAAAATTTGCACCGCATACATCTTCTAATCTCAAACTAATTTTAAGTACATGGATATAACATGCTCATCTTAATTTGTATTTATTTATTTTTACTTGACCCAAAATCCATCAAATATTTATATTTCATAAATCATAAAAAACAGATGATTACCTAAACGTCGAACAGAAGCATTTTTACTGCTCCATTGTCCAAAAACCAGTCAGACGTTTTTCACATTTCCTACTTATTTTATTTCTTAATTTGTATTTATTAAAAAAAACATAAAATAATAAATTTTCCTCACGAATCATAATAAACTCATGTGTGGTACATTACCTTATTGTATTGCACGTGATACACTACGATTTTTAGTTATCCGGCAGTCGGAACGCTACGATTTTTAGTGATCCGGCAGTCGGAACACTACGATTTTTAGTGATCCTGCAGTAGGAACACTACGATTTTTAGTGCTCCACAACCGAACACTACAATTTTTATTGATCCATTGTTTCGATTTTTAGAGATCCGGCGGTCGGAACACTACAATTTTTAGTGATCCGGCAGTCGGAACCCTAGTGCTCAATTGTCCAAAATTCAAATCAGATATTTTACACATTTACTTCTAATTTTTATTTATTAATATGTATTTATTTATCCTAAAAACATAAAATATTTAATTTCCCTCATAAATTATAATAAACAGGCGATTACTTTAACGTTATTTTTAGCGTTTTGGCTCTTGGTACGCTACGATGTTTAGTGCTCCACAACCGAACACTGCAATTTTTATTGATCCATTGTTTCGATTTTTAGAGATCCGACGGTCGGAACACTACAATTTTTAGTGATCCGGCAGTCGGAACACTACGATTTTTAGTGATCCTGCAGTAGGAACACTACGATTTTTAGTGCTCCACAACCTAACACTACAATTTTTATTGATTCATTGTTTCGATTTTTAGAGATCCGACGGTCGGAACACTACGATTTTTAGTGATCCGGCAGTCGGAACACTACGATTGTTAGTGCTCCATTGTCCAAAAATCAAATCAGATATTTTACACATTTACTTCTAATTTTTATTTATTAATATGTATTTATTTATCCTAAAAACATAAAATATTTAATTTCCCTCATAAATTATAATAAACAGGCGATTACTTTAACGTTATTTTTAGCGTTTTGGCTCTTGGTACGCTACGATGTTTAGTGCTCCACAACCGAACACTACAATTTTTATTGATCCATTGTTTCGATTTTTAGAGATCCGACGGTCGGAACACTACAATTTTTAGTGATCCGACAGTCGGAACACTACGATTTTTAGTGATCCGGCAGTCGGAACACTACGATTTTAAGTGCTCCATTGTCCAAAAATCAAATCAGATATTTTACACATTTACTTCTAATTTTTATTTATTAAAAAAAAACAGAAATGTATATATATATATATATATATATATATATATATATATATATATATATATATATATATATGTCATAATAAATTAATGTATGGTTCATTACCTAATAGTTTCAAAACGTGGTACAAAACGATTTTTAGTGCTCCGGCACAACGATCTTTCTGCTTCATTCCACAAAAACTAAATATTGTTTTTTCATAATTTTGACCATATTTCGCAATGTGTTTAACTAATTTAAACATACATGGATGTAACGGTTTATCTTAATTTTTATTTGATCAAATTTAACCAAATTTTTAATTTTCCTAAGAAAACATAATACCTTTATTATTTTTTAGTGTTCCAACACGTGGTGCACTATGATTTTTAGTGATCCGGCAGTCGGAACACTAAAATTTTTAGTCCTCCGCAGTCGGAGCACTAAAATTTTTAGTGCTCCGCAGTCGGAGCACTACGATTTTTAGTGCTCCGGCAGTCGGAACACTAAAATTTTTAGTGCTCCGCAGTCGGAACACTACGATTTTTAGTGCTCCGCAGTCGGAGCACTACGATTTTTAGTGCTCCGGCATGCGGTACACTACGATTATCGTTGTGTTCCGGTACAGTATCACTAAAATATTTTTTAGTGTTTGTGCTCCGGAGCGGTACACTATCGTATTGTACCTATCCACCTTGGTACGGTACAGAACGGTACGGTACGATATTATAGTGTTTATTTTCGAACACTGATTGAAAGATGTATGTAAATAGTAAGAAAATATTTTATATTTTATTTTTTTTTTACATTTTATATTGTATTTTTGTTACATTTTATATTTTATATTTTATATTTTATATTTTATATTTTATATTTTATATTTTATATTTTATATTTTATATTTTATATTTTATATTTTATATTTTATATTTTATATTTTATATTTTATATTTTATATTTTATATTTTATATTTTATATTTTATATTTTATATTTTATATTTTATATTTTATATTTTATATTTTATATTTTATATTTTATATTTTATATTTTATATTTTATATTTTATATTTTATATTTTATATTTTATATTTTATATTTTATATTTTATATTTTATATTTTATATTTTATATTTTATATTTTATATTTTATATTTTATATTTTATATTTTATATTTTATATTTTATATTTTATATTTTATATTTTATATTTTATATTTTATATTTTATATTTTATATTTTATATTTTATATTTTATATTTTATATTTTATATTTTATATTTTATATTTTATATTTTATATTTTATATTTTATATTTTATATTTTATATTTTATATTTTATATTTTATATTTTATATTTTATATTTTATATTTTATATTTTATATTTTATATTTTATATTTTATATTTTATATTTTATATTTTATATTTTATATTTTATATTTTATATTTTATATTTTATATTTTATATTTTATATTTTATATTTTATATTTTATATTTTATATTTTATATTTTATATTTTATATTTTATATTTTATATTTTATATTTTATATTTTATATTTTATATTTTATATTTTATATTTTATATTTTATATTTTATATTTTATATTTTATATTTTATATTTTATATTTTATATTTTATATTTTATATTTTATATTTTATATTTTATATTTTATATTTTATATTTTATATTTTATATTTTATATTTTATATTTTATATTTTATATTTTATATTTTATATTTTATATTTTATATTTTATATTTTATATTTTATATTTTATATTTTATATTTTATATTTTATATTTTATATTTTATATTTTATATTTTATATTTTATATTTTATATTTTATATTTTATATTTTATATTTTATATTTTATATTTTATATTTTATATTTTATATTTTATATTTTATATTTTATATTTTATATTTTATATTTTATATTTTATATTTTATATTTTATATTTTATATTTTATATTTTATATTTTATATTTTATATTTTATATTTTATATTTTATATTTTATATTTTATATTTTATATTTTATATTTTATATTTTATATTTTATATTTTATATTTTATATTTTATATTTTATATTTTATATTTTATATTTTATATTTTATATTTTATATTTTATATTTTATATTTTATATTTTATATTTTATATTTTATATTTTATATTTTATATTTTATATTTTATATTTTATATTTTATATTTTATATTTTATATTTTATATTTTATATTTTATATTTTATATTTTATATTTTATATTTTATATTTTATATTTTATATTTTATATTTTATATTTTATATTTTATATTTTATATTTTATATTTTATATTTTATATTTTATATTTTATATTTTATATTTTATATTTTATATTTTATATTTTATATTTTATATTTTATATTTTATATTTTATATTTTATATTTTATATTTTATATTTTATATTTTATATTTTATATTTTATATTTTATATTTTATATTTTATATTTTATATTTTATATTTTATATTTTATATTTTATATTTTATATTTTATATTTTATATTTTATATTTTATATTTTATATTTTATATTTTATATTTTATATTTTATATTTTATATTTTATATTTTATATTTTATATTTTATATTTTATATTTTATATTTTATATTTTATATTTTATATTTTATATTTTATATTTTATATTTTATATTTTATATTTTATATTTTATATTTTATATTTTATATTTTATATTTTATATTTTATATTTTATATTTTATATTTTATATTTTATATTTTATATTTTATATTTTATATTTTATATTTTATATTTTATATTTTATATTTTATATTTTATATTTTATATTTTATATTTTATATTTTATATTTTATATTTTATATTTTATATTTTATATTTTATATTTTATATTTTATATTTTATATTTTATATTTTATATTTTATATTTTATATTTTATATTTTATATTTTATATTTTATATTTTATATTTTATATTTTATATTTTATATTTTATATTTTATATTTTATATTTTATATTTTATATTTTATATTTTATATTTTATATTTTATATTTTATATTTTATATTTTATATTTTATATTTTATATTTTATATTTTATATTTTATATTTTATATTTTATATTTTATATTTTATATTTTATATTTTATATTTTATATTTTATATTTTATATTTTATATTTTATATTTTATATTTTATATTTTATATTTTATATTTTATATTATATATTTTATATTTTATATTTTATATTTTATATTTTATATTTTATATTTTATATTTTATATTTTATATTTTATATTTTATATTTTATATTTTATATTTTATATTTTATATTTTATATTTTATATTTTATATTTTATATTTTATATTTTATATTTTATATTTTATATTTTATATTTTATATTTTATATTTTATATTTTATATTTTATATTTTATATTTTATATTTTATATTTTATATTTTATATTTTATATTTTATATTTTATATTTTATATTTTATATTTTATATTTTATATTTTATATTTTATATTTTATATTTTATATTTTATATTTTATATTTTATATTTTATATTTTATATTTTATATTTTATATTTTATATTTTATATTTTATATTTTATATTTTATATTTTATATTTTATATTTTATATTTTATATTTTATATTTTATATTTTATATTTTATATTTTATATTTTATATTTTATATTTTATATTTTATATTTTATATTTTATATTTTATATTTTATATTTTATATTTTATATTTTATATTTTATATTTTATATTTTATATTTTATATTTTATATTTTATATTTTATATTTTATATTTTATATTTTATATTTTATATTTTATATTTTATATTTTATATTTT
The DNA here is from genome assembly GCF_047663935.1 of Musca autumnalis. Classification (NCBI taxonomy): domain Eukaryota; kingdom Metazoa; phylum Arthropoda; class Insecta; order Diptera; family Muscidae; genus Musca; species Musca autumnalis. The sequence continues at coordinate 197,032,808 of NW_027411755.1, forward strand.
ATATTTTATATTTTATATTTTATATTTTATATTTTATATTTTATATTTTATATTTTATATTTTATATTTTATATTTTATATTTTATATTTTATATTTTATATTTTATATTTTATATTTTATATTTTATATTTTATATTTTATATTTTATATTTTATATTTTATATTTTATATTTTATATTTTATATTTTATATTTTATATTTTGTATTTTATATTCTATATTTTATATATTACGAGGGCATAAAAATCCCAATTTGCCAATTTTGATTTATCGATGTAAAGTAAGTGTCCACCTCAATAATTCATTATTAACGCCTTCTGATCAATAAAAATCCAACCTGTCAAATTGTCAATGAAAATTAACCAAAATTACCTTGGACACCCAACCTTACTACCACCCATATTAACCGAAAGGCTCAGCGATAGTGCCAGCAAATGTTAAGCCGTTCGAAAGTATTTACGTTTCAATCATTTATTATTAATTGGGTGTCTTCAAGTGAAATAACACACTTAAGACAGACAGACATGTTAAGAACTCGGGACGACGTTGCCGCCATTGACATCGTCGTCATCATCAAATAACACTTCAGATAAATAAAATATGTATCGGATATCGTTCGACATAAGCAACTGTTTGTTTTTGGCATAAATTTCTACATACATATGTAGGTACGTAGCACGCGACAATAGCGAAGCCTTGTAAAATGTAATTATGTTCTCTGTTTTGAAAATTAATGAAATGCAAGAAAAAAGGTGCCACGCTAAGGTCGGTCAGTCATTAAATTGTGTATTTATAATTTTTTAATTATAATTACAAAAACAAATTCACTTTCATGTTTTTCGTTTAGCTTTTTTTATTGAAATTTCATTCTGAATGGAAAAAATATTTGAAGCGTAAAATGAGTAGCAGCAGCGATAAGCTGAAGCAGCACATGACAAAAATCTGCGGCATATCAAATTTATTTCGCCGGGCAAATAATAAAACTTGTTGTATTAACAAAGAATGAAGCTCTTAATACGCCCAAAGTACTTTTGACAGCAGCGGGGAATATGATTTATGTCTTGACTTATGGAAATGCGAATATTTATAGCTGAATAAGAAGACCATATTAATCGGGCCATTAAATTTAATGAAATTATGTCATCAGCGAAAAAATTAAATTTACAAAATAATATGAGGCAAAAACGAATTTTTGTTAATCCTCTGTAGGAGGTTATCATTACAAACTCATTTTGCGGAATTCTTTTTGCGATGAACGCTAATAATATTGTAGGATCTCAGAATACTACTAGGTGAGCCAAATGATAGGCTTTACTGAATGCTTGAATTAGGTGTTGTATGAACAAAATTATTATAAATTATTGTTTTTAGAACATTTTAAAGCTTTTGAGTGCAAGCTAATTCTGAAAGAAAGTTTCAAAGAGGCTTATTTAAATTTTAATTTCATATGTCGGGTTTATTGTTTTTGACCTCAAATAAATTTTTAATTAATTTAATAATCGAGCTGTCATGACCGAAGGATTTGTATTGAAAAATGATTTCTAGCGAAGTCCCACACATCCAACCAATATGATTGTGATGTGATTTAATAGACAAATATGGAGTTTGGTTACTTCTATTTATATCACTCGCCTCGGATATGCCTGGCGAGCTGGCAAACCAACAGCGAAACAAGAATAGCATATTGGTTGGATGTGGGGGATCTCGCTGGGTATCATTGTTCAATAAACTTCTTTTTGACAGATTTGAATATTTTTTCATCGCGTTGTACTTATATTTGCGGACCACCCTGGCGCTGCATAGCTTACCACAGACTGACCTGATGCCGGAGGGTCGTGTGCTCGACATCGTCAAACAGCGTTTAGTCATTGATAGTATCAGAGACTTTTGATGAATCGAGCACCACCAGCAATGTCCTATCGCATGGCCTGTTCTGATTGAGTCCTCGACTAATATGTGTGGAAATGGCGTCCAGCGCTAATGTCGTGCTGCTTACGGGACACATGCTCATTATCCGCCACTGGATATATATTTTTGAAGTTGGGGAGGAGTAAAGCCTCAAGAGTTTTTTTTGTTTGCTGGTAACCTTGCCCGGCTTCAGTAGCGGAACCAACCTGCCCATTTTCAAGACTTCGGATATGATGTGGGTGGTTATCGACAGGTTGAGAACTTTGGTGAGATATTCAACTTCCGGCTCATGCAGCTGTTTCAGCATTACCATGGGCCCAACGCTTTGGATGTTATAGCATTCCTGATGGCATTCGCAACATCATCCATTCGAAATGTTGGTGATTGCTCCTCGGTAGGACGAAATTTAATGCCTATGGCGTCGTTACGCATTATATTTCGTCCTACCGAGGAGCAATCACCAACATTTCGAACTGATGTCCCATCTTCCTTCTTCCCATGGCTAGGAAGTGACTTAACCGTTGCCCACTCACTTATTCCGGCTCCAATGTTGCAACTCTCCAAATGATTTACACACTTGTTCCCATTATGCTCACCGACCAACCCGTTAATTTCCAGTCTCAGTTCCGGACTCTGGGGTCACTGTGGTTGGCTCGACGAAGCTCTATACGCTCATTTGCTAATCCCGCTGCCTCTGCTGGGAAATTTGGTCTCACTTCGGTTATTTGACTAGCCTGTATATAACGAGAGGCTGCAGCAGTGATAATGTCTCGGAACTTCTTTTCTGCCATCCGATTTCTGAAGTGGTGCTTAGTGAACTATCCGAAACTAGTACAATTATGCTTCTCATGATTGAATAATGTGCGGCGTTCAGAGGTGATGAAATCGGGTCTGATGATGGAGACAATTATGGAGAGATGGTCTGATCGAAGAAAAAGGACGGGTTGCCATATGACGTCATTTGTCAGACCAGATGACACGTTGGTTATATCTGGCCAACTGTGACACCTTCCGCTAATTATTTTAGTGGCGTCCTTACCGACCTTATAAAACTTAGAACTATCGACAGGGACAGCAAGCGCTATACTCCTTTAGTCATTATCTTCGACCGAATGCCACAACTCACGATTAGCATAAAAGTCCCCTAAGACAGGTCGTTTATGACCTTCCAAAAGCGGACTGATCTTTGGCCTATAACCTGGAGTGTAGCTATTTATCAGCGGGATATAAACGTTAATCAACTCTACCTCACTAGTTCCACAACTGACCCCTTACATTTAGTGTAAGGGCCATTAGAGCCAAACTCAAGCGAGATAGGTCTGCATTAAATAGACTAGTGCAACAGAAAAGCCAATGCCCCCATCTCCGCTTCTGGTGCGATCCTTTCACATTACGTTGTGACCATTACAGTGCTGTATGCTGCAGTTGGTGTTGAGCTTGGTTTTCTGTAACGCCGTGACCGTGATATTCCACTGACTAAGAAAAAGCAACTATTTCTTCGATTAAATTGCAAAAATTTTACATTTTCAGAAATTGGATCAGCAATGGCTGGCTGCTATTAAGTGCAGCGTGTGCGGCTGCTGTGGAGAGTCGTGTTCCCTCACGTAAACAAGTCCAGAGTAACCCCTGAGATGCACCAACTCCTGGCATTTATTGCATTTCACCAAAGTTTGAGTGCAGTGTCTATAAATAATCACTTCAGGCCTTCTACAAAGACTATATTCCGGACGAATAAAATACTCTTTTCAGGTTTATAACGACTCTCTCCTGCTCGTATACAAATACTCTTTTCAGGTCATATTTAAACATTATTTTCAAAGCGTATATCCAGACTCCCTTCAAGTCGTATATAAAGACTATCTTCTGGTCGTCTATAAGGACTCAAGTCGCCTATAAAGACTCCCTTTAGGTCGTCTAGAAGGACTCCATTTAGCTCGTTTATTAGCTCGCCTATAAAGACAACCTTCAGTTCGCCTATAAAGACAACCTTCAGTTCGTCTATAAAGACGACCTTCAGCTCGTCTATAAAGACGACCTTCAGCTCGTCTATAAAGACGACCTTCAGCTCGTCTATAAAGACGACCTTCAGCTCGTCTATAAAGACGACCTTCAGCTCGTCTATAAAGACGACCTTCAGCTCGTCTATAAAGACGACCTTCAGCTCGTCTATAAAGACGACCTTCAGCTCGTCTATAAAGACGACCTTCAGCTCGTCTATAAAGACGACCTTCAGCTCGTCTATAAAGACGACCTTCAGCTCGTCTATAAAGACGACCTTCAGCTCGTCTATAAAGACGACCTTCAGCTCGTCTATAAAGACGACCTTCAGCTCGTCTATAAAGACGACCTTCAGCTCGTCTATAAAGACGACCTTCAGCTCGTCTATAAAGACGACCTTCAGCTCGTCTATAAAGACGACCTTCAGCTCGTCTATAAAGACGACCTTCAGCTCGTCTATAAAGACGACCTTCAGCTCGTCTATAAAGACGACCTTCAGCTCGTCTATAAAGACGACCTTCAGCTCGTCTATAAAGACAACCTTCAGCTCGTCTATAAAGACGACCTTCAGCTCGTCTATAAAGATGACCCTTAGGTCGTCTATAAAAACTCCCTCTACATGGTCTATAAAGACACCCTTTAGCTGGTCTATAAAGACACCCTTTAGCTGGTCTATAAAGACTCTATTTAGGTCGTCTGTGATGACTCCCTTCAGCTCATCTATAAATACTCCCTTCAGCTCGTCTATAGAGACTCCCTTTAGCTCGTCTATAAAGACTCCCTTTAGCTCGTCTATTAAGACTCCCTTCAGCTCGTCTATAAAGACTCCCTTCAGCTAGTCTATAAAGACTTTCTTTAGCTCGTCTATAAAGACTCTCTTTAGCTCCTCTACAAAGACTCCCTTCAGCTCGTCTATAAAGACTTCCTCTGGCTCGTCTACAAAGACTCTCTTCAGCTCGTCTATAAAGACTCCCTTTAGGTCGTCTATAAAGACTCCCTTTAGCTTGTCTATAAAGACTCCCTTTATAAAGAACCCCTTTAGCTCGTCTATAAAGACTCCCTTTAGCTTGTCTATAAAGACTCCCTTTAGCTCGTCTATAAAGACTTCCTTTAGCTCGTCTAAAGACTTAATTTAGTTCGTCTATAAAGACTCCCTTTGGCTCGTATATAAAGACTCCCTTTAGCTCGTCTATAAAGACTCCCTTCAGCTCGTCTATAAAGACTCCCTTCAGCTCGTCTATAAAGACTCCCTTTAGCTCGTCTATAAAGACTCCCTTTAGCTTGTCTATAAAGCCTCGCTTTAGCTCGTTTATAAAGAATCCCTTCAGCTCGCCTATAGAGACTCCCTTTAGCTCGTCTATGAAGACTCCCTCTTACTCGTCTATAAAGACTCCCTTTAACTCGTCTATAAAGACTCCCTTTAACTCGTCTATAAAGACTCCCTTTAGCTTGTCTATAAAAACTCCCTGCAGTTGGTCCATGACGACTCTCTCAGCTCGTCTATAAGACTCCCTTAAGGTGGTATATAAAGATTCCTTTACGTCGTCTATGAAGAATCCCTTCAGCTGTTCTATAAAGACTCCCTTCAGCTCGTCTATAGAAACTCCCTTTAGCTCGTGTATAAAGACTCCATTAAGCTCGTCTATAAAGACTCCCTTTAGCTTGTCTATAAAAACTCCCTGCAGTTGGTCCATGACGACTCTCTCAGCTCGTCTATAAGACTCCCTTAAGGTGGTCTATAAAGATTCCTTTAGGGCGTCTATGAAGACTTCCTTTAGTTCGTCTATAAATATTCCCTTCAGCTGGTCTATAGAGACTCCCTTCAGCTTGTCTATAGAGACTCCATTTAGCTCGTCTATAAAGACTCCATTAAGCTCGTCTATAAAGACTCCCTTTAGCTTGTCTATAAAAACTCCCTTCAGTTCGTCTATGAAAACTCCCTTCAGCTCGTCTATAGAGACTCCCTTTAGTGCGTCTATAAAGACTCCCTTCAGCTCGTCTATAGAAACTCCCTTTAGCTCGTCTATAAAGACTCCGTTTAGCTTGTCTTTAAAAACTCCCTTCAGTTCGTCTATGAAGACTCTCTCAGCTCGTCTATAAGACTCCCTTAAGGTGGTCTATAAAGATTCCTTTAGGGCGTCTATGAAGACTTCCTTTAGTTCGTCTATAAATAATCCCTTCAGCTCGTCTATAGAGACTCCCTTCAGCTTGTCTATAGAGACTCCATTTAGCTCGTCTATAAAGACTCCATTAAGCTCGTCTATAAAGACTCCCTTTAGCTTGTCTATAAAAACTCGCTTCAGATCGTCTATGAAGACTCTCTCAGCTCGTCTATAAGACTCCCTTAAGGTTGTCTATAAAGATTCCTTTAGGTCGTCTATGAAGACTTCCTTTAGTTCGTCTATAAAGACTCCCTTTAGCTCGTCTATAAAGACTCCCTTTAGCTCGTCTATAAAGACTGCCTTTAGGTCGTCTACTATATTTAGGTCACTTTAGGTCGTACACTTTTTTGCTCTCATTTACTTGAATGTCGTTTTGTGACATTGAAGGTAAACCCAACTTTCTACATGTGTGTCACTTTGTTTTTTTCTTTTATTGTTCCTTTTTTTTAATGTTTAACTTTTTTTTTAACAAAATGTTTGCAATGTTTTTGTTTACCAAACAAAATATGGTTGCTGAATGTTTTATCTATATATATAAAAATGGTGTAAAAAATGTATAGTAATTCATAAAATGAGAACGGCTAGGCCGATTTCTGTAAAATTTTTTGTCAGTTATTCGTATTTTCGAGGAGAAGGTCTTTACGGAAGAAAATTTTGGAAAATCTCTCTGGAAAAGTCGGAAAATTGGAAAAATCGAAAATTGAGTTTTTGTATGAAATTTTATTCCTTAATAGCGAGACGAAGTTCGCCGGGTCCGCTAGTTTTTATATATTTTTTTTATTTGCACCTGCAACTTAAAAATCAATTGGTATTGCTTCTGAAACGAAACATTTTATCCAGGCACAGTTCATATAGAGATACCCACCTGCGACATAAATTTTCAAACGGTTACTTTTCGGTCGTAAAATAGAACGAAGGACCATATTAAGTCGGTTGAATCACAATTTGTAATTTTTTTAGTGTGTTAAATAAATAAAATTAAACGGGAGGCACTGTGCCTACTAATGGTGATGAAAATGGTATAAACATTTAAAAGATTTTGTTGTGATATTTATTCGTAAATAAATATTCCAATAACAAGTATACGGGTATGTTTTGAGACACACTTCATGGCTCATGCACTTTGTTCAACCCATTTACTCTTATTTTTCGAGTATTTTATGGACGGGCCAGGGTGTACTCTTCTTTTTAAAAACCCTAATGAATCGTAGCCACAAGAAATTCCCAAAAATAGGAGTAAATGGGGCGAACAAAATGCTTGAGGCATGAAGTGAGGGGTGAAGTGTGTCTCAGAACATACTCGATAATTAAAACTTTTTCTTAAATATAAAGCATAATTTTATATAAGCAAATTTTATTAATCTATCTTCTTTTTTTTAATTTCAGGTTGGTATCGTTTGATTTATAATTGAGTATAAGGGTAAGCATGAGTAAAAGTTATTTCGAGAGTAGCGACCTGTTCCTTTCTATATCACAAAAAAAAAAAAAAATAATAATCAATAAAAAAATTATATACATTTTATATGTATACTTAAATAAAATACATATATGGTTACATCAAACATATCTCAACAGTTATTTCAACTAAGCAAAAATATATTGTCCCTTCAGCCAACTAATTCCCGCGAACATCCTTGATGGAACAAGGGGAGACTTCCCTCATCTCAAGGAGTACAGCCCGATACAAAGTCTTTAATGCCACCACTTAAGTAAAGTTTTACTCAGAAAATGTAAGCCTACACTACGCTAGTGATTTTTTCCACCATCCAACATTGTTAATGTAGTCTAGCCTGGAATATCTTACCATAGTGCATTGTAATCAAATTCTTTTACTACTCGCCTATCATCAAAACACGACCTAAGCATTTTTCTTTTGTATTTCTCAACAATGTTATTAAGAAATTACCAATTTTCAGATTTTCTTCCCTTTGTTGTCCAATGCACACCTCTAACTACGTCGTCTGCCTGCCTCCAATTGTTCGTTCAATCGTTTTAACAATAAGCTGAAGCTTGCTGCTGGTCAGTCACTTGTCTTGAAATTCCAAAACGAAATGTAAAACATTTTGTGTACGTGTTTTGAGCTGACGTTTATTTTTTTCCTTTCTCTTCTTCCATCAGTTCTTTATATCTTTTTTCGTTGTATTATTATTTTTGTTATTTTGTTTTAGAATCGACAAGAAATCAGTTTCAGCTGTTGGTATTCCCGGTATTTATGCCCTTACTTACTCCCCCTTCTCTCACCATTTTTCTTACCCCTAATGACGGCCGTATATATTTTAGCGATTTTTTTTGCTAATCCGCAAAACACAACAATTGTTTGGGTATTTAAAGCAATGCTGACTTGTTGGTTATTTGGTTGGTATCCACTGGACTTGGCAGAAAATAATAAAATAAAAAACGTAACAATGGTTACGTCGTTTATCCACCACCATCACAACCAGAGCCGCCACTGGCAACAACACGACCAACTATTGTATTTTGTTACTTTGGCCTGTAAACGTTCAAAACAACAAGTTATTGTGTTTCGTTGTTGTTGCTGTTTTTGTTTTGTTTTCACCGGCATCACGTGCTTTATTTGGTCGTTTCGTTTTAATTTAAGTTGCATAGAAAAAACTAAAATTTGATACCAACACACCACCACTGACTGACAGGGCAACAAGTGATAACAAAAAGGTTTTGCAAATGTGAAAATAAACATAAAAAATGCAAATAAAAGGGAAACCGAATAATAACAATAAGCAAAACTAAAATAAAAAACTCCCTCTGGTAATCGCCTTCTGTTCGACTTTATAAAGACTACCATCAAAAAGTCTAAAGACTACAATCAGGACAGCTAAGAAGACTCCCTTCAGATCGTATATGAAGAGTCTCTTTTGCTCGTCTTTATAGACTCCTTCAGTGTCGCCTATAAATACTCCCTTCTGGTTATCAAGGAAAGCTCCCTTCTGATTGTAAAGTCAGACTACCATATGGAAAACTACCACATAGAAAAAACCTTTTGTTTCTCTACAAATACTTCCTTCATCATGTATACAAAGTCTTACAGAAGGAGGTCTTCTAGTCGTCCAGAAAGGCTCCGTACAGCTCGTCTACTCTCTTTTGGCTGTCTAAAAGACTCCCTTTTGGTTGTCTAAAAACGTACCCCTCTAGTCGTCTTAAAAGAAAGAATCCCTTGAGGTCGTCTAATAAGACTCTCTTGAGGTCTTCTATAAAGACTCCCTTGAGGTCGTCTATTAAAACTCCCTTCAGATCGTCTACAAAGACTCCCTTGAGGTCGTCTATAAAGACTCCCTTGAGGTCGCCTATAAAGACTCCCTTGAGGTCGCCTATAAAGACTCCCTTGAGGTCGTCTATAAAGACTCCCTTGAGGTCGTCTATAAAGACTCCCTTGAGGTCGTCTATAAAGACTCCCTTGAGGTCTCTATAAAGACTCCCTTGAGGTCGTCTACAAAGACTCCCTTGAGGTCGTCTATAAAGACTCCCTTGAGGTAGTCTATAAAGACTCCTTGAGGTCGTCTACAAAGACTCCCTTGAGGTTGTCTATAAAGACTACCTTGAAGTCGTCTATAAAGACTACCTTGAGGTCGTCTATAAAGACTCCCTTGAGGTCGTCTATAAAGACTACCTTGAGGTCGTCTATAAAGACTCCTTTGAGGTCGTCTATAAAGACTCCCTTGAGGTCTTCTATAAAGACTACCTTGAGGTCGTCTAATAAGACTCTCTTGAGGTCGTCTATAAAGACTCCCTTGAGGTCGTCTATTAAAACTCCCTTCAGATCGTCTACAAAGATTCCTTTGAGGTCGTCTAATAAGACTCTCTTGAGGTCGTCTATAAAGACTCCCTTTAGGTCGTCTATAAAGGCTCCCTTTATATATAAGGCTCCCTTGAGGTCGTCTAGAAAGACTCCCTTGAGGTCGTCTATAAAGACTCCCTTGAGGTCGTCTATAAAGACTCCCTTGAGGTCGTCTATAAAGACCCCCTTGAGGTCGTCTATAAAGACTCCCTTGAGGTAGTTTCTAAAGACTCCCTTGAGGTCGTCTATAAAGACTCCCTTGATGTCGTCTATAAAGACTCCCTTGAGGTCGTCTAAAAGGCTTCCATGAGGTCGCCTATAAAGACTCCCTAGAGGTCGTCTAAAAAGGCTCTCATGAGGTCGCCTATAAAGACTCCCTAGAGGTCGTCTATAAAGACTCCCTTAAAGTCGTCTATAAAGGCTCCCTTGAGGTCGTCTATAAAGGTTCCCTTGAGGTCGTCTATAAAGGCTCCCTTGAGGTCATCTATAAGGACTTCCGTGAGGTCGTCTATAAAGGCTCCCTTGAGGTCATCTATAAGGACTTCCGTGAGGTCGTCTATAAAGACTCCCCTGAGCTCGCCTATAAAGACTCCATTGAGGTCGCCCATAAAGACTCCCTTGAGGTCATCTATAAAGACTCCCTTGAGGTCGTCTATAAAGACTCCCTTTAGGTACTCTATAAATACTCCCTCGAAGTCGCCTATAAAGACTCCCTTAAGGTCGTCTATAAAGACTCCCTCGGGGTCGTCTATAAAGACTTCCTTGAGGTCGTCTATAAAGACTCCCTTGAGGTCGTCTATAAAGACTCCCTTAAGGTCCTCTATAAAGACTCCCTTGTGGTCCTCTATAAAGACTCCCTTGAGGTCGCCTATAAAGACTTCCTTAATGTCCTCAATAAAGACTCCCTTAAGGTCATCTATAAAGACTTCCTTAATGTCGTCAATAAAGACTCCCTTTAGGTCATCTATAAAGACTTCCTTAAAATCGTCTATAAAGACTCCCATGAGGTCGTCTATAAAGACTCCCTTAAAGTCGTCTAAAAAGGCTCCCTTGAGGTCGTCTATAAAAACTCCCTTCACGTCGTCTATAAAGACTCTCTTGAGGTCGTCTATAAAGACTCCCCGGAGGTCGTCTATAAAGACTCCCCGGAGGTCGTCTATAAAGACTCCCCGGAGGTCGTCTATAAAGACTCCCTTGAGGTCGTCTATAAAGACTCCCTTGAGGTCGTCTATAAAGACTCCCTTGAGGTCGTCTATAAAGAATCCCTTGAGGTCGCCTATAAAGACTCCCTTGAGGTCGCCTATAAAGACTCCCTTGAGGTCGCTTATAAAGACTCCCTTGAGGTCGTCTATAAAGACTTCCTTGAGGTCGTCTATAAAGACTTCCTTGAGGTCGTCTATAAAGACATGGATCCTCTATTAAGGCTCCCTTGAGGTCGTCTATAAAGACTTCCTTGAGGTCGTCCATAAAGACTCCCTTGAGCTCGCCTATATAGATTCCCTTGAGGTCGTCTATATAGACTCCCTTGAGGTAGTCTACAAAGACTCCCTTGAAGTCCTCTATAAATACTCTCTTGAGGTAGTCTGTAAAGACTCCCTTAAGGTCGTCTATAAAGACTCCGTTGAGGTCGCCTATAGAGACTCCCTTAAGGTCCTCTACAAAGACTCCCTTGAGGTCCTCTACAAAGACTCCCTTGAGGTTCTCTACAAAGACTCCCTTGAGGTCCTCTATAAAGACTCCCTTGAGGGCGCCTATAAAGACCCCCTTGAGGTCGTCTATAAAGACTCCCTTGAGGTCGTCTATAAAGACTCCCTTGAGGTCGTCTATAAAGACTCCCTTGAGGTCGTCTATAAAGACTGCCTTGAGGTCGTCTATAAAAACTCCCTTCAGACTCCCTTGAGGTCGTCTATAAAAACTGACTTCAGACTTCCTTGAGGCCGTCCATAAAGATTTCCTTCAAAGCGTCATTAAATTCTCCCTTAAGGACGCCTTCAGGTCATTTACAAAGGCTCCATCTATCCCGTCTATGAAGACTCCCTTCATCTCCTCCGTAAATACTCTCTTCAACTCTTCCATAAAGACTTCCTTCAGTTCGTCTATAAAAAGTCAATTTCTTCTATTAAAAATATAAGCGACATTTTTGTTTTATTTCTACCTTTATCAACCAACCTATTTGGAATATCCTACTACGTAATTTGGATTTAAACATGCTCTTATTTTTTATTTTATTTAATTCCCGCCAAAAACAAAATACATGCCAAATCAGTACGAACATCGTTTTGATTTCTCCAAGGCAAATTAGACTGGTATCGGATAACACAGCAACCCAAACCTGTATCACCCAGAAACGCGTCACTCAAACTTGATTACCAGAACGAAATTATTGGAATTCTATGTAAAAAAAAATAAAATGACACCAATTAGTAACAACATGAACATTGTTGTTTGGTTGGTGTATCCAAGTTAATGAAATCACATTCAATGATGGCGTCAACTGTTTAGGCAAATATCCGTTTGAAACACCCCTTTGATGATGCCGGTGAAAATCACACCATCATCACTAGGGAGAAATGTTGGCAGACAAACAGATAGCCTGCAGGTGCAATGATTTTAATTTGCTGAGGTCTTTAGACAGCGTGGATAATGTATCTATGATCGTTAGATAGCGAGGATAATATATCGGAGGTCTTAGATAACGAGGATAACATATCTGAGGTCTTTGGGCAACGTGGATAATATATCTTGGTGGATAGTGTATCTTAGGTCTTTAAATAAAGTGAATAATATATCTGAAGTCTATAGACAAAGGGATAATGTATGTGAGACCTCTAGACAACGTAGATAATGTGTCGGAGGTCTTTAGATATCGTGGATAATGAATATGAGGTCTCTAGACAACGTAGATAAAGTGCTTGATGCCTTTAGACAACGTGGATAGATAGAGTATGGATGGTGTATGTTGAAAAAGTTAGATAACGTGTTTAATATATCTTTAGAAAACGTAGATGAAATATCTGAAGTCTTTAGATAACTTGGATAATATATCTGAAGTCGTTAGACAACGTGTGTAGTGCATCTGAAGTCTTTAGAAACGTGGATCGTAAATCTTTAGACAGTGTGAATAATGTATCTGTGGTCTTTAGATAACGTGGATAATGTATCTTTGGTCTTTAGAAAGCATGGATAATCTATCGGTGGTCTTTGGACAACGTGGATGATATATCTATGGGCTTCAGACACCGTGGATAATGTGTCTTTGATCTTTAGCCAACGTGGGTAATGCATATATGGTCTTTATACAACGTGGATAATGTATCTGTGGTCTTTAGACAACGTGCATAATGTATCTGTGGTCTTTAGATAACGTGGATAATGTACATGTGGTCTTTAGACAACGTGGATAGTGTATCTGTGGGCTTTAGGCACCATGGATAATGTATCTTTGATCTGTAGACAACGTGGATCATTATCTGTGGTCTTTGGGCGACATGGATAATGTATCTGAGGTCTTTAAACAACGTGGATAATGTATCTATGGTCTTCAGATAACGTGGATAATGTTAGTATGGCCTCAGACAACGTGGATAATGTATCTATGATCGTTAGTAAATGTGGGTAATGTATGTATGTGTGGACTTTAGACAACGTGGATAGTGCATCTACGATCTTTTTACCATCGTGGATAATGAATCTGTGGTCTTTAAGTAACGTGAATAATGTATATTTGATCTTTAGATAACGTGGATAATGCATCTTTGATCTTAAGACAACATGGATAATGTATCAGAGGCCTTCAGACAACGTGGATAATGTATCTATTGTGGTTAGATTACGTGGATAATGTATCTATGGTCGTTAGGCAACGTGGATAATGTATCTATTGTGGTTAGATTACGTGGATAATGTATCTATGGTTGTTAGGCAACGAGGATAATGTATCTATTGTGGTTAGACAACGTGGATAATGTATCTATTGTGGTTAGACAACGTGGATAATGTATCTGAGGTCTTCAGTCAACGTGGATAATGTATCTATTGTGGTTAGACAACGTGGATAATGTATCTGAGGTCTTCAGTCAACGTGGATAATGTAACTATTGTGGTTAGACAACGTGGATAATGTATCTGAGGTCTTCAGACAACATGGATAATGTATCTGAGGTCTTCAGACAACGTGGATAATGTATCTAAGGTCGTCAGGCAAGGTGGATAATGTATTTGTTGACTTTAGACAACGTGGATAATGTATCTGAGGTCTTCAAACAACATGGATAATGTATCTGTTTACTTTAGACAACGTGGATAATGTATCTGAGGTCTTCAGACAACGCGGATAATGTATCTATTGTGTTTAGATAACGCAGATAATGTATCTATGGTTGTTAGGCAACGTGGATAATGTATCTGTTGACTTCAAACATGGTCTTCATACAACGTGGATAATGTATCTAGTGTGGTTAGACAACATGGATAATGTATCTGAGGTCTTCAGACAACATGGATAATGTATCTGAGGTCTTCAGACAACGTGGGTAATGTATCTATTGTGGTTAGATAACGTGGATAATGTATCTACGGTCGTCAGGCAAGGTGGATAATGTATTTGTTGACTTTAGACAACGTGGATAATGTATCTGAGGTGTTCAAACAACATGGATAATGTATCTGTTGACTTTAGACAACGTGGATAATGTATCTGAGGTCTTCAAACAACATGGATAATGCATCTGTTGACTTTAGACAACGTGGATAATGTATCTGAGGTCTTCAGACAACGTGGAAAATGTATCTATTGTGGTTAGATAACATGGATAATGTATGTATGGTTGTTAGGCAACGTGGATAATGTATCTGTTGACTTTAGACAACGTGGATAATGTATCTGAGGTCTTCAAACAGCGTGGATAATGTATCTGAGGTCTTCAAACAATGTGGATAATGTATCTGAGGTCTTCAAACAACGAGGATAATGTATCTGAGGTCTTCAAACAACGTGGATAATGTATCTGAGGTCTTCAAACAACGTGGATAATGTATCTGAGATTTTTAGACGACGTCGTTAAGGTATGTGTGGACTTTAGACTACTTAGATAATGCACATAAAATCTATGTACAATATGGATAATGTATCTGTGGTCTGTATTTAACGTGGATAATGTATCTGTGGTTTTTAGATAACGCGTGTAAAACGTTATAAATGTATCTACGATCTAAAGTATTTCGGCAACGCTGATATTTTATCTACGATATTTAGATCACATTACAATTTTTTTTTCTTATTGCAGTAAGGTGGATTTTTCCTCAAGGCATGTGAATTAACTTATAAAATCTCCATAAAAATATCTCCATAGTTTATTTACAACATATTTTTTGGGAATTAAAAAACAGAAAACAACTGCTTCAGCTCTTCTGCTTCATTGCCTGCACAGTTCTGCTAATTAAAGCGCAAAACATTTGATTGTTTACGATATCTTGGTTTGTTGTTGTTTTTTCTTTATTCTTCATACAAATCGTTGACTTACTTCATGCACCCTTGAATCTCCACTGAACTGAACAGTAATTTGCGCATTATTTATGAGTTTTTGGAAATTTTTATTCGTTTCTTTTTTGTTGTTTTGTTTTTTTTTGCAACTTGGTAAAATTTCAGCAATATTTTTTACGCTTATGTAACATTAATTGCTTATAGTTTTTTTCGTTCGTTTTGATTTGATACTTCTTGGAATTCCATTTGGCATGTCAAACACAATCATAATGTAAGAAAAAGCTAATGTCGTCTCATCAAACTCCATTCGATTCACAGCCATCTCGGCTTTTGTTAGTCGCTACTTGCCTTAGAGACAAACAAAATCATTGTTTTCCAAGATTTTTTCCTAACAAAAATTCCACAAAATAAATCATGAGAGGAAGTTTGTTGTTTTACTCGCTTAGGATGGGGTTTGATTGGATGAAGTTTTTCTTCTTCGTGCTTGTCATGCTTGTAATTTTCATGTTGAGGTTATGTGGAAAATGTTGAAGTTTTTTTTTTGTCGTTTGTGGTTTATAGCCGGATGGATGATGTGCTGAAGTGTGCGGTGAATTGCTGAAGATTGTGGTTTTGTTATGTATATATTTTTTATGTAGGCGTAATTGCAAGACTTATTGTTTGTCTTGTAAAAATATTATTAATGCGCTGATTGAATTGTAATATGCATTTAAATATGTATTTGTGGATGTAAGATAAGAGGAATGTATGTTGGTTTAACAGCATGTAGACTCGAGATTAGATTATCCGCACAAATAATATAATATTCACAATATTAACTTACATTATATACTACATATTAACAAGGTAGATAAATTAACATCTAATATAAATGCAATATTTATGCTATTTAGATAATGTATAGAAATTGTCCTCATCTTAGATAGAAGAAATAGAAACAATAACTATTTTAATAACGAAGATAATGGCTCTTTGGCGTTTAGACTACGTGGATAATGTACCTAAGGTCAGGAGACAACGTGGATAATGTATGTGCAGTTTTTAGACTATGCATAAAGAATCTCTGGTCATTAGACTACTTAGACATTGTATCTCAGGTCATGAGACATCGTGGATAATGTATATGTTGTATCTTAGGTCATTAGCTAACGTGGATAATGTATCTGTGGTCTTTCAATTACGTGAATAATGTAGCTGTGGCCTTAAGGCTACGAGAATAATTTATCTGAGATCATTAGACACCGTGGATAATGTATCTGATAGCTTTCGACAACGAGGATAATGTACCTGAGGTTATTAGCCATGTATCATAATGTATCTTAGGTCATTAGGCAACGCGGATAATGTATCTGATATCATTAGGCAACGTGGATAATGTATCTGATGTCATTAGGCAACGTGGATAATGTGTCTGAGGTCATGAGACAAGGTGGATAATGTATCTGCAGTTTTTAGTCTACGCATAAAGAATCTCTGGTCTTTAGACTACTTAGATAATGTATCTGAGGTCATGAGACATCGTGGATAATGTATATGTTGTATCTAAGGTAATTAGATGAGGTGGATAATGTATCTATGGTCTTTCAACTACGTGGATAATGTAGCTGTGGTCTTAAGGCTACGAGAATAATGTATCTGAGTTCATTAGACACCGTGGATAATGTATCTGATAGCTTTCGACAACGAGGATAATGTATCTGAAATCATTAGCCAACGTCGATAATGTGGCTGAGGTCATTTGCCAACGTGCATAATGTGACTGAGGTTATTAGACGACGTGGATAATGTGCCTGAGGTCTTTAGACCACGTTGATAATGTATCTGAGGCCATTAGTCAACGTGGATAATGTATTTGTGGTCTGTAGACCTCGCGGATAATGTATCTGTAGTCATTAGAAAACGTCAATAATGTATCTGAGGTCTTTAGACTAGGTGGATAATGTATCTGTGGTCATTAGCAACGCCAGTAATGTATCTGAGGTCATTAGACAACGTGGATAACATATCTGTGGCTTTTAGACTACGTGCATAATGCAGCTGCGGTCTTTAGACTACGTGGATAATGTATATGAGTTTTTTAGACCATGAGAATAATGTATCTGAGGTGTTGAGACTACGTGGATAATGTATCTGATGTCTTTATACAACGTGGATAATGTATTTGAGGTCTTTAGACTAAGTGGATATTGCATCTGAGGTGTTTAAACTACGTGAATAATATATCTGTTGTCTTTAGACTACGTGGATAATGCATCCGAGTACTTTAGACTATGTGGATAATGTATCTGAGGCCTTAGGACTACATGTATAATGTATCTGAGGTCTTTAGAGTACGTGAGTAATGTATCCAAGGTCATTAAACAACGTCAATAATGTATTTGAGGTCTTTAGACTACGTGGATAATGTATCCGAGATCATTAGACAACGCGGATAACGTATCTGTGGCTTTTAGACTACGTGGATAATGTATCTGATGTCATTAGGCAACGTGAATAATGTATCTGATGTCCTTATGCAACGTGGATAATTTATCTGAAGAATTTGACAACGTGGAAACTGTATCGGAAGTCATTAAACTACTTGGATAATGTATCTGTAGTGTTTGGACTACGTGCATAACGTATTATGCAGTCCTTAGATAACATGGATTATGTATCTGAGGTCTTTAGACTACGTGGATAATGTATCTGTGGTCCTTAGACTACGTGGATAATGTATCTGAGGTCATTAGCAAAGTCAATAATGTATCTAAGGTCATTAGCAAACATGGATAGCGTATCTGTGGCTTTTAGACAACGTGGATAATGTATCTGTGGTCTTTCGACTACGTGGATAATGTATCCGTGGTCCTTAGACTACGTGGATAATGTATCTGAGTTCTTTAGACTACGTGAATAATGTATATCAAGAGTTTACACTACGTGGATAATGTATCTGAAGTCATTAGACAACGTGGATAGAGAATCTGTGGCTTTTAGACTACGTGGATAATGTATCCGTGGTCTTTAGACTACGTGGATAATGTTTCTGATGTCTTTAGACTACGTCGATAGTGTATCTGTGGTCTTTTGATAACGTAGATAATGTATCTGAGGACTTTAGATAACGCGGAAAATGTATCTGAGGTTTTTATACTGCGTGGATAATGTATCTGAGGTCATTAGACACCATTGATAATGTATCTGAGGTATTTAGCTTACGTCGATAATGTATCTGATGTCTTTAGACAACGTGGATAATGGTTTTGAAGTCATTAGATAACGTGGATAATGTATCTGCGGTTTTTCCACTAAGTGGATAGTGTATCATTAGGCAACGTGGATAATGTATCTGCGGTTTTTCCACTAAGTGGATAGTGTATCTGTGGATAGTGTATCATTAGGCAACGTGGATAATGTATCTGATGTCTTTAGGCAACGTGGATAATTTATCTGAAGTCTTTGACAACGTATTATGCAGTCCTTAGACAACATGGATTATGTATCTGAGGTCTTTAGACTAGGTGTATAATGTATCTGTGATCCTTAGACTACGCGGATAATGTATCTGAGGTCATTAGCAACGTCAATAATGTATCTGAGGTATTTAGCTTACGTCGATAATGTATCTAATGTCTTTAGACAACGTGGATAGCGTATCTGTGGCTTTTAGACAACGTGGATAATGTTGCTGTGGTATTTAGACTACGTGGATAATGTGTCTGAGTTATTTAGACTACGTGAATAATGTATCTCAGGTGTTTACACTACGTGGATAATGTATCGGAGGTCATTAGACAACGTGGATAGAGTATCTGTGGCTTTTAGACTACGTGGATAATGTATCCGTGGTCTTTAGACTACGTGGATAATGTATCCGTGGTCTTTAGACTACGTGGATAATGTTTCTGATGTCTTTAGACTACGTCGATAATGTATCTGTGGTCTTTCGACAACATGGATAATGTATCTGAGGTTTTTAGACTGCGTGGATAATGTATCTGAGGTCATTAAACACCATTGATAATGTATCTGGGGTCATTAGACACCATTGATAATGTATCTGAGGTATTTAGCTTACGTCGATAATGTATCTGTTGTCTTTAGACAACGTGGATAACGCATTTGAAGTCATTAGATAACGTTGATAATGCATCTGTGGTTTTTACATTAAGTGGATAGTGTATCTGTTGTCATTAGACAACGTGGTTAATGTATCTGTGGTCTTTAGACAACGTGGATAATGTATCTGAGGTCATTAGACTACGTGGTTAAAGTATCTGTTGTCATTAGACATCGTGGATAATGTATCTGAGGTCATTATGACGACTTCCGTAATGTATATGTAGACTTTATACTACGTGGATAATGTAACTATGGTTTTTAGGCTACGCGAATAATGTGTCTGAGGTTGTTAGACATAGTGGATAATGTATCTGTGATTTTTGGACTTAATACATACTATACTTTATCTAGATATCGTAGATAAATTCTCCACGTTATCTAGACTTCGCAGATAATATTTCCTCGTTGTCTAGATTTCAGTTATAAATTATCCACGTTATCTTTAAATAGTAGATGTTATATTCCCGTTGCCAAGATTATGTAGATACATTATCCACGATATCTAGTTACTGCAGATCAAATTTTGACGTTATCTAGAGTTCATAGATACATATTCCACGTGATCTAGATATCGTAGATACATTATCCATGTTGTCTTCATACAATGTTGAAGATGAAATTTAGTCACGCTATTTTTGTGAGCCTTGAAGAAGACTTTAACGTAGAAATTTTCGAAATCAAAACTTCTTGTTCTAAATTTTACAATACTTTGCAATAGCGATGTTAAGCAACCAACAAATCTAACTAATTACACTAACTTCCCTTGTACATTGTTATACACAAAAAATTATCCAAAAAATTTGCGTAATCCTAACTACCTACCGTTAAGCCTCATTAAAAATCCACTTCTTTTGTCGTCTTCCAACACAATGCCTTTTTGTTAAATCAAAGAAAAATTCGGCAACGGCAAAATTACGAAACTTTCTGCTGCATAGATTTATAAGTTGTTGTCTTTTTTTGTTGGTTCCGCTCAGCGGTAATGTAACGTTTTCATATTCCGCAAAATTTATCTTAGATTTCATGTTTCGTATCTGTTTTATGCAGCAGTTGTGAGGTTCATTGACCTCGTTTGTGGTTGTAATTTTGTTGTGCTGTTTCTTTTTTGTTGATGTCTTTGCCACCTCAGAGATTACGACAAGTGCATGGTTGCACGATTTTAAGCCAAAAAAGAGACGAACAAGACGACCATCATGGGTTGTTTGTTGCATGTTGTTGTATAGTTAAAGGCAACCAAACGACAGACCGACCAAATAAATATTCAGCCAACTATTTGAAATCATGTTGCGCGCCGTTTTTCTTCCTCATAACGACCGACCACAGCGAAACCACAACATCAGCAGCAGGTCCGTTTATTTGGAGAAAAATTGTGGTGAAATTAGTTTTGAAATTTTGTGAAAATAGAAACTGGGAAGGTTAACGGTTTTATGGATAATAGATGTAAATTATGAGGATAGCATGGATAAAGTTCAAAGGGTAATTTGAACTTGGATAACATGGATTATGTATGATAAGGCTCCGGATAACGTGGATAATGTATTATAAGGCTCTGGATAACGTGGATAACGCATTATAAGGCTCTGTATAACATGAATAATGTGTGATAACGTTCTGGATAGAATGGATAATGTATTATAAGGCTCCGGATAACATGGATAATGCACTATTATGCTCCGGATAATACGAATAATGTTTTATAAGGCTCCAGACAACATGGATAATATATTATAAGGACCCGTATAACATGGATAATGTATTATAAGGCTCCGGATAACGTGGATAATGTACTGTAAGGCTCTCAGTAACGTGGACAATGCATTATAAGGCTCTTTATAACATGAATAATGTGTGATAACGTTCTGGATAACATGGATAATGTATTATAAGGCTCCGGATAACTTGGATAATGTATTATAATGCTCCAGATACATAGCTCCGTATAACATGGATAATATATAATAATGGTCGGATAACATGGATAACGTATTATAATGCTCCAGATACATAGCTCCGTATAACATCGATAATGTTTAATAATGCTCGGATAACATGGATAACGTATTATAACGCTTCGGATAGCATGGATAATGCATTATAATACTCCGGATAACATATATGGGGTATTGTAAGTCTACGAATAAAATGGATAATGCATTACAAAACTCCGAATATCATGGATAATTTGTTATTAGGCTCCAGATAACATAAATAAAATACTATAAGTCTCCGGATAACATAGATAATATGTTATAAGGCTCCGGATAACATCTATAATGTATTTGAATGCTCCAGATAACAACGATATTACAATGCTTTAGTTAACCCAATATATTATAAAGCTTCGGTTAACATGGATAATATATTATAATGCTCCGAATATCATGAATAATGTGTTATAAGGCTCCGGATAACATGAATAATATACTAAAAGCCTCCGGATAACATGAATAATGTATTATAAGGCTCCGTATAACTTGGATAATATATTATAAGGCTCCGGATTGAATTGGTAATGTATTATAAGGCTCCAGATAACTTGTATAATGTGTTGTAATGCTCCGGATAACATGTAAAATGTATATTAAGGCTCCAGATAAAATGAATAATGTATTTTAAAGTTTGATTATGTAATATCGAACTTCGGATAACGCGGATAATGCATTATAATGCTCTGGATAACATGGATTGTTTATTCTTAGTCTTCGAATAACTCAGATTATGTACTATTATACTTCGGATAACGTGGATAATGTATTATCATCCTCTGTATAACATGGACGATGTATTAAGAGGTTTCGGATGACATGGATAGTGTGTTTTAGGTCTCAGGATTCTTGGACTTTGGAAAACGTGGATAATGAATTATAATTCTCTGGATAATATGGATAGTGTATTATGAGGCTCTGGATAATGGAATATAAGGCTTCCGATAAAGGTATTATAGTGCGCTGGATTACATGGATGATGTATTTAAAGGCTTCGGGTAACATTGATAGTGTGTTCTAGGTCTCAGGAAAACATAGATTATGTAATCTTGGACTTCGGATAAGCTGGATAATGAATTATAATGCTCTGGATAATATGGATTATGTATTATGAGGCTCTGGAAAACATGGATAATGGGATATAAGGCTTCCGATAAAGTGGAAAAGGTATGCGCTGGATTACATGGATGATGCATTTAAAGGCTTCGGATAACATTGATAGTGTGTTCTAGGTCTGCGGATAACGTACATTATGTATTCTTGGACTTTGGATAAGGTGGATAATGAATTATAATGCTCTGGATAATATGTATAAAGTATTATAAGGATCCGGATAACATGGGTAATGAAATAGAAAGCTTCCGATAAAGTGGATAAGGTATTATAATGCGGTGGATTACATGGGTGATGCATTTAAATGCTTCGGATGACATGGATAGTATGTTCTCGGTCTCCGGATAACGTAGATTATGTATTATTTGACTTTTGATAACTTGTATAATGTATAATGCTCTGGATAATGTATTATGAGGTTCTGGATAACATGGATAATGGAATATAGGGCTTACGATAAAGTGCATAAGGTATTATAATGCGCTGGATTACATGGATGATGCATTTAAAGGCTTCGGATAACATACACAATGTATTCTTGGACTTTGGATAACGTGGATAATGAATTATAATGCTCTGGATAATATGAATAATGTATTATGAGGCTCTGGATAACATGGATAATGGAATATAAGGCTTCCGATGAGTTGGATTACATGGATGATGCAATTAAAGGCTTCGGATAACATGGATAGTGTGTTCTAGGTCTGCGGATAACGTACATTATGTGTTCTTGGACTTTGGATAAGGTGGATAATGTATTATAATGCTCTGGAAAATATGTATAAAGTATTATAAGGATCCGGATAACATGGGTAATGAAATATAAAGCTTCCGATAAAGTGGATAAGGTATTATAATGCGCTGGATTACATGGCTGATGCATTTAAATGCTTCGGATAACATGGATAGTATGTTCTCGATCTCCGGATAACGTAGATTATGTATTATTTGACTTTGGATAACTTGGATAATATATTATAATGGTCCCGAATAATGTGGATAATGATTTCTAAGGACACTTGTAAACGTAGATAATGTATTTTAAACTTCCAGATAAAGTATTTGACTTATATTTTAGCTTCGGGTAATATGGATACGACTATTGAACGTGGATAATACAGTGGATAAAATATTGTAAGGATACGTATAACTTAGATTAAGTATTCTCAGACTGTAAATAAGATGGATCGTAAATTCTACAGCCTCTGATAACGTGGAAATAAGATCCAGATTGTCGAATAACATATTCTACGGTTCCAATATAGCGGATAATACATTGTAAGGGCACGATAGTATCCTATACCTCCAGATAACATGCATAATATTCTACATCTTCGGACAACTTTCATAATCTATTGTAAGGCTACGGATAACGTGAATAATGTAATATAACTGCTCGAATAATCTAAACAAAGCAATCCACTTTGTCGGACAACATCAATAACTTATTTTAAATTTGTATTTCCAAAGAAACTCATACTCTTTTCAGTGTACTCTTACTATTATGATACACTTTTTCCTACTTTCCTGCCACTTTTTCTCTCCTCATCTCTTCCAGCTTGAGGTTGACGTTGATGATAAATGCTTTTAAGCTTTTTTGGTAATAACATAAACCACTGTCGCCTCGTTTTTTCATATTTCATGTTTTGCCAAACTTTCAGAGTCATGTTATTTTTGTTCCAGAGACCACATCGAGTATGTCCCGTTCCTTGCCCATACCTGTTTTCTTGCCACAGTTGTTTGTTGACTATGGTTATTTATAGCTTAACTAAAAAAAGATTTCACGTGCCACTCTTGGGAAAGAGAGACACAAATATGCGGTTATATGTTTGTATTATTGTTTGACGCCATCAGGTCTATGTTTTTGAAACAACAACGACAACATCGTTACCACCATCAGCAATAACTACAACAGCCAAAATATTCCATATAGCTTTGAATCTGATATAGGCGACCTGTTTTTTCTTTTTTATTTCGCGTGAAAAGCGAGCAGGAGGCTTTTGTCAAACGACAGAAGCGCAGCTATGTATTTTAGGTTTTTAGTTTAATGCGCCATCGATGCTGGTGACAATATGCTGAGAGGTGGAAGAGAGGTGTCTTTCAAAAATATTTGGGTCAAAAATGTCACTACGGTATGGGGTTACAAAGGGGGAAATGTATTTAATGTGAAAATTTTGGAAAATTATTTAAAATAATTTATGTATTTTTTCTTGTAGTCGTGAAGCTAATTTCATAAATTTTTCTTTATTTTTTCAGGTAAATTGTAATATGTAATTTGAAATATAAAAGTTTGGTGAGTGAAAAGCGTATGTTTAATAAATTTTCATACTGTCTCGGTGTTACCTAGCAACGTAAATTATGTATATACTATAGCAAGATAACGTACATAAGTTATCTACTATATCATGGAAAAAGTATCTACGATATAAACATTAAGTGAATAAAGTATCAACTATATCAACTTATCTAACGATGTAAAGATAAAGTAATGTAATTTGATTTATAATGGCCTGGATAACATGGATAATGTATTATAAAGCTCTGGATAACGTGATAGAATACACTAGGTTTCCCGACAACGTAGATTATGTACTTTTTGGACTATGGATAACGTGTTTAAGGTTTCGAAATGCTCCGGATAACATGGATAATGTATTAAGAGACTTTGAATAACGTGGATAGTGTGTTGTAGGTCTCCGGATAACGTATATTATATATTCTTGGACTTAGGATAACGTAGACAATGTATTGCAATGCACTGGTTAATATGTTATAAGGCTCTGGCTAGCGTGTTCTTCTTCGGATAACTTAGATTATGTATTATGAGATTTTAGATCGCGTGGATATTGTATAACATAGAAAATTATTAAAAGGTTTCCGATAACATGGGTAGCGTCTTCTAGGTCTTCGGATAAAGTAGATTATATATTCTTGGACTTCGGAAAACGTGGATAGGTTATTTTTATGCTCTGGATAACATGGATATTGAATTATAAGGCTCCGGGTAACATGGATAGTCTGCGGATAACGCAGATTATGAATTCTGAGATTTTGGATAACGTTGATAATGTATTATCCTACTCCGGATAAAATTGATAATGTATCTACTTCAGTATGTATTATAAGGCTCCGGATTTCACCACGCATAATGTATTTTTAAACGGGTGCCACCGTGGTGCAATGGTATGCACGCCCGCCTTGCACGCTGAAGGTCGTGGTTTCGATTCCCCGACCAAGCAACATCGAACAATTTTCACAGGTGGCAAAATACCCCTCAGTAATGTTGGCGACATTTCCTGAGTATTCCAGCCATGTAAAACTTCTCCACAACCCAGTAAAACAAATATCGGATGTCCGACACGTCTAAACAATTTCGGAAGCAACGTCGTTCAGATTTCGTTCCGATTTCTAAACGATTTTTCGGAGCGGAAATAGTTCTGATTTTGTACCGATTTCGTTCCGATTTCGGAACGAATGTCGGAAAGAAATTTCCGTTCCGAATTTCCCAAGGATTTCTTCAGATTTCGTTACGAAATCGGATAGAAATCGATACGATGTTGCTGCAAAAGCTGCAAACTTAAGTTTCTTAGCAGGATTGGTAGGCAAAAGGAGCAGTGTGTCGTGTGGCCTGTGCTGTATGCTGGGCAGATGTTTTCCACGGTGTCATCAGTACTTGCCCTATCGGAATTTTGACGGCTGTACAATCCCGAGCGTATTGACCCAAAACTACTCTGGTTTGTTCTGGCAGCTGGCGCTTCTCAGCTGCGAAAGATGGTGGATGTTCTCCAAGGACCGCATTCACACGATAACTGTTTACTGCATCTGCGACTGCATTCGTGTGAATTCTACTTAAACCAGTTTGAAAGGCTTGTTGATCTAGAGGTTCTCTCTTGTAACGTTAGAATTCTCTTTCTAGATTATGAAGACCCGCTGGCTGCCTGGGTCTGTGGTCTGAATTCTAATATCATCGACCATGACATTCAACTCAATTGTTCCCAACTCTGCCGCCCAAGGTGGCCGTAGATTTATTGGCTGATATTTGCATATTCCTCGTGTGGAAAAAATGGTATGATCAGACAAAAAGGAGTTCAGTCTTTCACAAATGTCGTCAGTGAAGGCACCTGACGCCAAGATAGTACAATCATTCGTATACGTTACGATCTCAATGCCGTCCGCAGCGTTTGGAATTCAGAAGAGGTTTTCTTCATCTACGGGTCTTGGACTTCTTGATCCTAAATTCTACGTACTACTGTCGTCCACACTTAAAATTTATTATCATGGACGGTGCGTAGTCTGCTCGATGACATCAAACAATGTCATATGACACGAAATAAAAACATTTCATATTTACCCAAGGAGGCAATGTGCAGACGTAGTTTTTTTGGAGCAGGATGAATGTTTGGACTGGATTCGGATCGGCCTGAAATTCTTACCACAGTTAGGGCTTGCAGTGCTGATCACGCCAATATATATATATCATGGGCAGGAAGTCAATACTTCTCGACATATAGGCTCCGAAAGTTCAAAAAATCCCTTGGTTTTGACGATGTGTTTAGTTTAAATCGAAATTTTTTCATATATAGAAAACCTCCAGGTCTTCTTATAAAAGACCTCCAGGTCTTCTTATAGAGGACCTCCATGTCTTCTTATAGAAGACCTACAGGTCTAATTATACAAGATCTCCAGGTCTTCTTATACAAGACCTCCAGGTCTTCTTATAGAAGTCCTCAGAGTCTTCTTATAGAAGTCCTCCAGGTCTTCTAATAGAAGACCTCCAGGTCATCTTATAAAAGGCATCCAGATCTTCTTATAGAAGTCCTCTAGGTCTTCTTATAGAAGACCTCCAGGTCTTTTATAGAATACGTCCAGGTCTTTTTATAGAAGACCTCCAGGTCTTCTTATAGATGAGCTCCAATTCTTCTTATAGAAGACATCCAGATCTTCTTATAGATTCATCCAGACTTCTTATAGAAGACATCCAGGTCTTCTTATAGATGAGCTCCAGTCTTCTTACAGAAGACCTCCAGGTATTCTTATAGAAGACCTCCAGGTCTTCTTATAGAATACCTCCATGTCTTCTTATAGAATACCTCCATGTCTTCTTATAGAATACTTCCAGGACTTATTGTAGAATACCTCCAGGACTACTTGTAGAATACCTCCAGTTTGTCTTATAGAAGACCGTCAGGTCTTCCTATAGACGACCTCAGGGTCTTCATACAGAAGACCTCCAGGCCTTCTTATAGATGACTCCCATGTCTTCTTATAGAAGTCCTCCATGTCATGTGATAGATGACCTCAGTGTCTTCTTATAGAAGACATCCAGGTCTTCTTATAGAAGACCTCCATCTCTTCCTATAGCAGACCTCCAGGTCTTCTTATAAAAGACCTCCAGGTCTTCTTGTAGGGGACCTCTAGGTCTTCTTATAGAATACCTCCAGGACTTCTTGTAGAATACTTTTTATAGAAGACCTCCAGGTCTTCTTATAGAAGACCTCCAGGTCTTCTTATAGAAGACCTCCAGGTCTTCTTATAGAAGACCTCCAGGTTCTCTTATAGAAGTCCTCCAGGTCTGCTAATAGAAGTCCTCCGGGTCTTCTTATAGAGGACCTCCATGTTATCTTATAGAAAATCTCCAGGTCTTCTTATAGAAAACCTTCAGGTCTTCTTATAGAATACCTCCAAGTCTTCTTATAGAAGACCTCCAGGTCTTCTAATAGAATACCTCCAGATCTTCTTATAGAAGACCTCCAGGTCTTCTTATAGAAGACCCCCAGGTCTTCTTATAGAAGACCTCCAGGTCTTCTTATAGAAGACCTTCAAGTCTTCTTACAGAAGACCTCCAGGTCTTCTTATAAAAGACATCCAGGTCTTCTTATAAAAGACATCCAGGTCTTCTTATAGAAGACATCCAGGTCTTCTTATAGAAGACATCCAGGTCTTCTTATAGAAGATATCCAGGTCTTCTTATAGAAGACCTCCTGGTCTTCTTATAGAAAACCTCCTGGTCTTCTTATAGAAGATCTCCAGGTCTGCTTATAAATGACCACCCGGTTTTCTTATAGAAGACCTCCAGTCTTCTTATAGAACACCTCCAGTCTTCTTATAGAACACCTCCAGGTCTTCTTAAAGAAGACCACCAGGTCATCTTATAGAAGATCTCCAGGTCTTCTTATAGAACACCTCCAGGTCTTCTTATAGAAGACCTCCAGGTCTTCTTAAAGAAGACCTCCAGGTCTTCTTATAGAAGACCTCCAGGTCTTCTTATAGAAGACCCCCAGGTCTTCTTATAGAAGACCTCCAGGTCTTCTTATAGAAGACCTTCAGGTCTTCTTATAGAAGACCTTCAAGTCTTCTTACAGAAGACCTCCAGGTCTTCTTATAAAAGACATCCAGGTCTTCTTATAAAAGACATCCAGGTCTTCTTATAGAAGACATCCAGGTCTTCTTATAGAAGACATCCAGGTCTTCTTATAGAAGATAGCCAGGTCTTCTTATAGAATACCTCCTGGTCTTCTTATAGAAAACCTCCTGGTCTTCTTATAGAAGATCTCCAGGTCTGCTTATAAATGACCACCCGGTTTTCTTATAGAAGACCTCCAGTCTTCTTATAGAACACCTCCAGTCTTCTTATAGAACACCTCCAGGTCTTCTTAAAGAAGACCACCAGGTCATCTTATAGAAGACTTCCAGTCTTCTTATAGAAGACCTCCAGGTCTTCTTATACAAGACCTCCAGTTCTTCTTATACAAGACCTCCAGGTCTTCTTATAGAAGCTCTCCAGGTCCTCTTATAGAAGACCTCCAGGTCTTTTTATAGAAGACCTCCAGGTCTTTTTATAGAAGACCTCCAGGTCTTCTTATAGAAGACCCCCAGGTCTTCTTATAGATGAGTTCCAGGTCTTCTTATAGAAGACATCCATGGCTTCTTATAGATGCCTCCAGTCTTCTTATAGAAGACATCCAGGTCTTCTTACAGAAAATATCCAGGTCTTCTTACAGAAAGCATCCAGGTCTTTCTATAGATGAGCTCAAGGTCTTCTTGTAGAAGACCTCCAGATCTTCTTATAGATGAGCTGCAGTCTTCTTATATTATACTTGTAGACTTGATGTTAGTGGGCGGTTGGCGTACGTACGCTACTTACTTGTCGTATTAGCTATCACTCCATCTCCACTTACCTCTAGCCATTAGCACGTGCAAAATATTTTACATGCAAATATGCGATTAATATCTACGAAACGAAACCACTTTAGATGCACATTTCACTGGTTGGTGGGTTGCGGGAGGTAATGGCTTCTTATGGCAAGATGAACAACACGATAAAAACCATATTTCAGAAAGAACGTGCAAAATTCACCGTAAAATAGATCGACCAGAAAACTTCCACCACCAGTTGAATTCATTTAGAAGCGGCACAATGATGGCTTGGCTGGCTGACAAAGTCTCACTCACGTAGCCACATAAAGTCGATAGAATGCCAAAGTCGTCATAATATTGTTGCGACTAATTGGCATTAAATGCAACTCAGCAGCGCCATTAATAATCGTTCAAATATGGTGTTGTCGTATCTTTAGGCTCTGGACACCTGTGAATCTGTTATAATTTTCCGTTTGTCTGTTAAGAGTGTACGAATATTTTTTTCTATTTTTCAAAATGATTGAAGTTCAATTTTAAAAATTCATTAAAACAATTCAATTGCCAATCCGGCAGCTAGGCAGCAGCACATTTGCTACCGAGCTACGTAAAATTATGGTCATTTATTATTACCATATAAATTTGGTAATGTGGTGCCATTTGTGCGTTTTTTTTTTCGTCTCAAAGTTGTTTGCTGCACCGTTTGCATACCTTATGTGTAGCAAAAAATCTTAATTCTTGTGAAAAACATAACCACCCATGGTCTTTGGATTGGAAAATGCTTTACAGCTAAATTTTGTAAAATGTGTGTGTGCGTATTTTTTTATTTTGCGTTAATTTTGTGGTCGTATTTGGCTGTCTACAAAATTGTCTGTCGATTGATTTTAATTTGACATTAACCCGCCATGTTTAATTTATAAAAATGTCCAATGTTTCGAATTAAATCGATTTTTTACTTAAATGCTGCTGCTTGAAATTTGGTGGTGGTATGTTAATTTTGGGGGGAAAGTTGTTTTGTGTTATGATAGTCCGGTCAAAATAGACATTGAAATAGCAAAAATTCCCACAAAGCTGAATTTTGGTGGAGAGCTAGGGTTTGCCATTAGAAGCAACGTCCTGAAAGTCCCCATCGATCCCATGTGTGCAAAAATAATTATTCGGGGTCAAAGGTCAAAATTTAAGGGTTTTTAGGTTTTCGGATTTATTTTTTGAAAACGGTTGATCTAATCAAAAAGTGACTAAAGTAAATATTGTAGACAGAAAAATTATCTACAAGTTTGACCCTTATAATTTTTTTCTTAGAAGGAACCATTCTTGAGATATAGCTGTTCTAAAAAACACATGATTTTTATGCACTTATAAGGGAAATATGCACATATTCTGACGAACCGGCTAAAATAAGCGAAGTAATCGGGTCTGCCCCCGCAAAAAATATATATTTTCTTGAAGAGCGAAATTATAGCTATCTTCTTAAAAAAATTCCAACAAAATCGGAGTGTGTTTAGTAGAGTTATTCAATGTTAGAGCCATTTTATGCAAAAATAGCCCATTTAACCCACATGTATAATCGAAACCCCAACGGGAACGACCCCAACGAAAACTCTCCGATTTTTTTCAAGTTTTGTCCGAAGGTAGGGTTTGTTGCGCTGATTACGGATATGTATAATTTTCAACGGTTGCGGATCCGGTTCGCCGGTTATTAGACCCGAAAGGCCAAATTTAAAAACCGGTTTAGACCCGGTTCTACTGAACCGATTACTGCAAAGTGGATATCGTTTGAAAGCTTACGGAAGTATCTAACACATAGTGTCGTTACTTTAACCGGTTCGGCTCATAATGTACTTACGCGGCTAATTTTTTATTTGACCTTTAGATCGAGATATCTCGAAAATTGTAAGTCCTTTTTAAAAATCATAAAGACCAATCTTGTAGACAATTATTGAGTCTACAACTTTTACTTTAGCGGGTTTTTGCTTAGAATTACCGTTTTTGAGAAAAATTAAAAAAACTGAATAATGCCTCTAAAAATGACCTTTGACCCCGAATAACTTGTTTTGCACACATGGGATCGATGGGGACTTTTAGGACGTTGCTTCTAATGGCCAACCCTAGCTCTCCACCAAAATTCAGCTTTGTGGGAATTTTTGCTATTTCCCCCTTATACGCATGTCTATTTTGACCGGACTAATGAAGAGATTTTGGAATTATTTTCTTTTGTAGAAAAAAGCACGTCACAAATATGGATTAGATAACAACTTTTGCTATGTACAGGTCTCTATAATTTAGAGAATTAACCTTATATTGTTGCATAAGGTCCATAGCAGGTTAGTTTCCCAAATTCTCAAAAGCCCATACACCGGCATCTGTTATTGGTATGGTTGCTCTGTAAAGATTAGGTCTCCGTCATATTAAGAACCCTAGCACTCCATCTTGGTGGTTTAACAGCGAGCTTCAATATCAGCAAAGATCTGGATTTTTGTCAGATCAGCATAAGGTCAGTAGAGAGTATATTGTGGTATACTTTTTTTGTATCATGTTCAAATTGTAATACCTACGCAGTTTATTTCATATCTAAAAAATAAAGCCAGAGAATGACTGACCGATCAATCAATCCCCTCTCTTTTTGTTTGTATTTTTCACAACTGTCACTTAACCGACATAATTGGTTTGTTAAGGCAACTACTTGTCAGCAGGCAGCAGACGCCATGTATGGAAGATATGTCGGCTCAACGAAACAACAAAATTTGGACACCAAAATTTGTGCGACATTATTTTATCAATGGTCGATTGTAAGAAGACACTTGGGGGGGTTTTCTTTGTCTAGAAGACTAAGAATACCCTAAGGAGGTCTACTATTCGTAGGAGGTCATTGGGAGATTTGCTATCTATAGGCGACCTTTAGGACGTCTACTATATAAAGTATGGGTGACACCGTGGTGCAATGGTATGCACACTCGCCTTGCACGCTGAAGGTCGTGGGATCTATTCCGCGGCCAGCTAACAAGTCAAATTTTCAACGGTGGTAATATACCCCTCAGCAATGTTGGCGACATTTCCTGAGTATTTCAGTCATGTAAAACTTTTGTACAAGTGGTGTCTTTAGAAACGCCGCTCGGACTCGGCAATAAATTGTAGGTCCCATATCATTGAGCAAATATGAATTGTGGTGCACTCATTGATATGAGAGAAGTCTCCCTTGTCCTCTCTGGGATATTTGTGGAATAATTATACTATATAAAGTATACCTACTATATGCAGGAGACCTTTAGGTGGTCTTCTACGAATAGCAAATCATTAGGAGATATTTTATCTATAGAAGGCCTTTATTAGGTCTACTATATATAGGCGATCTTTAGCAGGTCTTCCCGTTTATAGAAGGTCTAATATCTATAGGACCCCTTAAGGAGGTCTTATATCTATAGGATGTCTTAAGGACCTCTAAGAGGACCTATAGGACCCCAAGGACGACCCTTAGAGGTCTTTTATCTGTAGGAGACATTAAGGAACATAAATATATAAAGAGGTCGCACTTGGGGTTCTAAAGGTCATCATGAGGTATATATAAGGCCAGGACGATTTGTATGGAAGGAAAAATACCTTATTGGGCCCCTCGCGTTTCTGATTCCAGGGATTGTACTGAGCAAAAAGTCCACTAGAACATATGTCTACGGTGAAAGTCGATCCACCACAGTTTTTTTATCCACTTTTTATACCCTCAGCATTTATGCTAACGAGGGTATATACACTTTCATACGGGCAAAATGTGCCTCATCGAAATAATGGTTTTACACCCCAAGTATGTTTGGACGAAATGTGTTTCAGACAATTTGGAGTCGATTGAGCAATGTCCGTCCGTCTGTCTGTCTGGCTGGCTGGAGCGCACGATAACTCTCGAACAGATCAACAGATTCGATCCAAAATTTGGCTTTCGTAATATTTTGTCCAAACTTAGTTTAAGTTCGAAGATGGGTTATATTGGTCCACTCCTTCCGGTACCTCCCCCACAAAAGTTCGAAAATGTTCAGAAAATTTGTGTGCACGATAACTCTTGAAGGAAGTAACCGATTTGACCCATACTTTGCACATAGTGAAATTGCTACTAAACATAGATGAGGTTCCAAAATTGACTCAATCGGTCCACTCCTTCGGGTACCCCCCACACAAAATTTCGGAAAAGTTCAGATTAGGACCTGTTCTCGAATCGCTTTGATTTTTGTTACAACGAACTTGCATTCATTGCCCCCCATACGACGGTACAAGTTTCATCGGGGGCAAGTCCATACTTCCTGAGAAAATAGCCTGGAAGATGCAAAAAGCCCCTATAACAGCGTGTGTAGTGGATGGAGCGCAAGATAACTCTCGAACGGATCTGCCGATTCGGTCCAAAATTTGGCCTTGGTAATATTTTGTCAAAACATGGTTTAAATTCGAAGACAAGCCATATCGGTCCACTCCTTCAGGTACCTCCCCCACAAAAGTTCAAAAATGTTCGGAAAAATTGTGCGCACGAAAACTCTTGAAGGGAGTGACCGATGTAATCCATACTTTGTACATCCTAATATATCTACCAGATATAGAACATGTTCGAATATGGACTATATTTGTCTACTCCTTCTGGTACCTCTCACACACAATTTCGGATAAGTTAACTTTAAGACCTGCTCTCGAATCACTTTGATTTTTGTTGATTTGCATTCGCTACCTCCATTACGACGGTAAAAGTTTTTTCAGGAGGAAGTCCATATTTCTTAGGAAAGTAGCCCGAAAGGTGTAAAAAAATCCCTTCACTTCACATTGGCTGAGGGTATATATCTGTCGGCAAAGCCGACTGACACTTTCTTACTTGTTTTTGGATATTTTGGCAATAACAGGCGAAACATAGAGATTTTCGATCCAACACTAACTCAAAAGTTACAGCCAAGACAATAATTAAAATTGTTCATCGCAAAAGCATTGAAACGCTCCTTCAGGCAGTTTTGGCCTTGTGGATAAAAAACTTCAAGTCAAAATCGGGAGACTCGATTTTCACCGCAGATATAGGGTCTAGTTGACTTTTTTGCTCACTACAATCCCAGGAATCAGAAACGCGAAGGACCCTATAAGGTGTTAAAATCGCCAAACCCTAATATATATAAGATCCTTAGGCGATCTTCTGTCTATAGAATACCCTTAGGAAGTTTTCTGACTATAGAAGACCTTTAGGGAAACTTTATTAATAGAAAAGCTTCGGTAGGTCTTCTATCTATAGAACTATAGAAGATCTTCAGGAGATCTTCTAACTATACCCCAGCAAAAATCCTCATTACAAACCTCCTTTCCCACCTATTATTTTAAGAAGGGCATGTCGCTCGAAATATCTGGTTATTTTGTAACCACTGAAATAAGTAGATACTGAGTAGATTCTGCGCGACATGCCCTTGTTAAAATAATGGGTGGGAAAGGAGGTTTGTAATGAGGATTTTTGCTGGGACAAGACCTTTGGGAAGTCTTCTATGTACACAAGACCCTTAGATGGTCTTCTGTGTATATTAGACCCTTAGGTAGTCTTCTGACTATAGAATATCTTTACGAGGTATACATACTATCTTTAGAAGGCCTTTAGAAGACCTCTAAGGTGTCTTCTACATACAGAATACCTTTAGGAGGCTTTCTATCTAATGAAGACCTTTAATATGCATTCTATAAATAGATGACCTCTAGGTGATCTTCCAACTATAGAAGACATTTAGGATGTCTTCTAACTATAGAAGACCTTTAGGAGGGTCTCTTCTGCATATAGAATAGCTTTAAAATATAGGTCTTCTATCTAAATAAGACCTTTAGGAGGGCATGTAACTATAAATGACTATGTCTTCTTAGAGAGTACGACCTTCTCTTCTTATCAAAGTCTCCCAGAACTTCTTATAGAAGACCCCCAGGTATTCCTTTAGACGATTCCCAGGTCTTCTTATATAATGCCCTAAGGATTTCTTCTAGAAGACCATGAGGTCTTTTTATAGATGGTCCATAGATCATCTTATAGAAGACCGCGAGGTCTTATATATGAACACCAGGACTTCTTTAAAAAGACCCATATGTCTTCTTAAAGAAGACCCATATGTCTTCTTATAGAAGACCATCAGGTCTTCTTATAGAAGACCACCAAGACTACCTAGAGTAGACCAATAGGTCTTATTAGAAAATACCAGTAGGTCTTATTAGAAAGACCATATGGGTCTTGTAGGCCTTCTTATATAATATCACCGGGTCTTCTTATAGAAGACCACCAGGTTATAGAATACCATCAGACCTACTTCTAGAAGACGACTTTAAAAATACCAGTCCACTTATAGAAGATGCCCAGAACTTCTTATAAAACACGCCCAGAACTTCTTATAAAACACGCCCAGAACTTCTTTTAAAAGACGGCCAGATTTTCTTATATAACACCTCCCTATCCTCTTATAGACGACCATCCGATCTTCTTATAGGGACCAACAGGACTTTTTACAGAAGAGCACCAAGTCTATTTAGAGAAGATCAGCAGGTCTACTTATAGAATACCTCCGGTCTACTTATAGAAGACCTCCGGTCTACTTATAAAGACCACAATATCTACTTTTAGATGACCATCAGGACATCTTAAAGATTACCAATACGTCTTCTAATAGAAGACCATGGGGAAGTTTTATAAAAGACCACAAGGTCTTCTTATAGAGAACCTTGCCTTCTTATAGAAGGTTACCAAGTGTTCTATAGAAGATTTCCCGGATCATATTTTATAATGACCTCAGGTTTTCTAATAGATGACTTTCCAGGTCTTCTTTTAGAAGACTTCCTAGGTCTTCTTCTAGAAGACCACAAGGTCGCCTTATTGAAGGCCTCAGGTCTTCTTATAGAAGACCACCAGGACTTCTTAAAGATTACCTATAGGAAGAGAAGACAAATAGGTCTTATTAGAGAAGACCAGTAGGTCTTCTTAGAGAAGACCAGTAGGTCTTCTTAGAGAACACCAAATGGGTCTTATAGGCCTTCAGGCCTTCTTAAAGAATATCACCGGGTCTTCTTATAGAAGACCACCAGGTTATAGAATACCATCACACCTACTTCTAGAAGACCACCACGTTATAGAATACCATCAGACCTACTTCTAGAAGACGTCCAGGTATACTTATAAAATGCCAGTCTTATAGAACACCACAATACCCTCTTATAAACGACCATCCGAACTTCTTATAGAGGACCAACAGGGCTTCTTACAGAAGACCACCAAGTCTATTTAGAGAAGATCATCAGGTCTACTTATAGAAGACCTCCGGTCTACTTATAAAGGTCACCAGGTCTTCTTATAGATGAATTCTTATAGATTGCCAATAGCTCTTCTAATAGAAGACAATGAGGTATTTTTATAAAAGACCACAAGGTCTTCTTATAGAGGACCTTGTCTTCTTATAGAATGTTACCAGGTCTTCTTATGGAAGAATTCCCAGATCATCTTTTATAATGCCCTCAGGTTTTCTAATAGATTACTTTCCAGGGCTTGTTTTAGAATACTTCCTAGGTCTTCTTCTAGAAGACCACAAGGTCGCCTTGTAGATGGCCTCATGTATTTTTATAGAATACCTCCAGGTCTTCTTACAGATGACTACTAGGTATCTTACAAAGACAACCAGGTCTCTTATAGAAGATCACCAGGTCTTCTTATAGAAGACCCCAGGTAATCTTAGAAAAGACTCCTAGGTCTTCATAAAAAAGACCTCCAGGTCTTATATTAAACCACTCGGATTACTTATAGAAGACTACTAAGTCTTTCTCAGGTCTTATTACAGAAGGCCCTCAGGTCTTCTTATAGAAGACCACCAAGTCTACTTAGAGAAGACCATCAGCTCTACTTGATAGAAGACCACAAGGTCTTCTTATAGAGAAACTTGTCTGCTTATAGAAGACTTCCAGGTCTTCTTATAGAGTACCTCGCGGTCTTTAAATAGAAGAATGTTGGGTCGTCTTGTAGAGGATCACAAGTCCTTTTTATAAAATATCACCTTCTATAATAAGAGCTGGTGGTCTTCTATAAAACCACCAGCTCTTATTATAGAAGACCACGAGGTTTTCCCATAGAGGATCACCAGGTATTCTTATCGGAGACACCTCCTCTCCTCTTATAGAGGACAATCAGTTTTTATACCCTCAGCATTTATGCTAACGAGGGTATATACATTTTCATACGGGAAAAATGTGCCTCATCGAAATAATGGTTTTAGACCCAAGTATGTTTGAACGAAATCCGTTTCAGACAATTTGGAGTCGATTTAGCAATGTCTGTCTGTCTGGGTGGATGGCGCGCACAATAACTCTCGAACGGATCAAACGATTCGAACCGCATTTTGGGTATCGTAATATTTTGTCCAAACTTAGTTTAAGTTCGAAGATGGCCTATATCGGTGACCTCCGTCAGATGCCTCCCCCACAAAAGTTCGAAAATGTTCGGTAGAATTGTGCGAACGATAACTCTTAAAGGTAGTAACAGATTTGGTCCATACTCTACACATCGTGGAATTTCTACCAGACATAGACGAGGTTCTAATATGGACTCTATCGGTTCACTCCTTCGGGTACCCCCCACACAAAATTTCGGAAAAGTTCAGTTTAGGACCTGCTCTCAAATTGCTGTGATTTTTATTGTAACAAGTTGTATTTACTGCTCTTTATACAACGGTACAAGTTTCATCAGGGGCAAATCCTTACTTCCTGAGAAATTCGCCTGAAAGATGCAAAAAAAAACCCACATTGTGTAGTGGTTGGAGATCAAGATAACTCTCGAAAGGATCTGCCGATTCTGACCAAAATTTGGTCTTTGTAATATTTTGTCCAAATATAGTTTAAGTTCAGGTACCTCACGCACAAAAATTCCAAAATGTTCCGAAAAATTGTGGGCAATATAACTCTGGGATTGAGTGATCGATTTGATCATGTCTGAATATAAACAATATCTGTCTACTCCTTCGGGTACCTCCCACACAAAATTTCGGATAAGCTTACTTTAAGACCTGCTCTCGAATCACTTTTGTTTTTGTTGAAGCAACTTGCTTTCGCTGTCTCTATTACGGCGGTAAAATTTTTGTCAGGGACAGGTCCATACTTCTTGAGAAAACAGCCCGAAAGGTGAAAAAAAACCCTATGACATAATATGTAGCCTAGCCTATTTTTTTTTGTCGGGTTCATACGCCCAAAATTCTAAAAACCCCTTAAATACATAAGTTTTTTGAGAAAAAAGTATTTCAATTCACACAGTCTGAGGGTATATCTCTGTCGACAAATCCGACTGGTACTTTTTTACTTGTTCTTATAGAAGAACACCAGATCTTCTTATGAAAGACCACCAGTCTAAGGTCTCCTTAGAGAAAAGCCCCACGTCTTCTTATAGAAGACCACAAGGTCTACTTTTACACGTCCACCAGACCCAGGTTTTCTTATAGAAGGTCTTCTTATAGAATATTCCCGTATCTTATTATAGAAGACCACAAGGCTTTCTTATAGAGGATCACAAGACTCACGTTTTCTTATAGAATGTACCCACGTCTTCTTATAGAAGACCACTTTTTATAGAGCATCCCCCGGTCAGTGTATAGAAAACCACCAGCTATTTTTATAAAATTCCGCCACTTCTTCTTATAGAAGACCATCAGGTTATTTTATAGAGGACCACAAGGCCTTTTTATAGAGGAGGCGAAGACCATTAGGTCTTTTTAGAGAAAATAAAAAATTCGAAGATCACCAGGTCTTCTTTCAGATGACCACTATGTATTCTTCATGAAGGAAGATTGGTCTTCTTAGAGATAACTACCCCTTATATAACACCGCCAGGTATTTTTTAAGAGGACCTATAGAATTAAATGGTAGGGTACATTCATATGCTAGTCGCTTACTTTTAGCACTTTATCTTGAACGCTTCTTAGAGCCGAAAATGTTTATGATTGTAAAATTTTAAACATATAAATTTTAAGATACAACCACTGATATCCTGTGCTACATATCGAAATGTAGAGCGCAAGAAAAACCCCCCAACAGATGGCTAAAAATGTGTGTTCTGCAATTTTATATCTAATGGCTCAGTTAATGTTGATATCATTATGACTACGAGCAGCACCATG
Organism: Musca autumnalis; assembly: GCF_047663935.1. Classification (NCBI taxonomy): domain Eukaryota; kingdom Metazoa; phylum Arthropoda; class Insecta; order Diptera; family Muscidae; genus Musca; species Musca autumnalis. The sequence goes on from NW_027411755.1 coordinate 197,072,617, forward strand.
AGTATTCAGCAACACAAACAACAACAACTTCTATTCTAAGCTTTAATCTTTCTCTACTCCCCCATTTACCGCGTTAATGTTTCATTCCAGGTCAGATGTGACTAATGGTCAGCACTTGAGGATAAGTGTCGCCTTTTGTTATGTCGAACATTGTTGAGAAGAGAACATTGTTGTATGAATGGGTGTGTGTTTTTGACATTTTCGAGGAGATGGTAAAAAACGACGGTGACAGGCGACAGCAGCAAAAAAGTAATAGCGTCAAGTATATTAAATTTCATGAGAAATATACAACAACAACAACGACGACAGCAACACAAATTGCTGACAATGAACATATCAGACAAGAACATTTATTCTATTGAAAGTTTTTTTGTGTTATGTGGATTAAAAAAAGTTAGGGTGACTAGGTGGAAAGGGGAGGGGGTGGAGATGTGTGTCATAAATGTTGGTTAGAGGTAGAGTTTGGTAAGAGATACTACTGTAATTTATAAGGACATTGAGCAAAAAATAACTTTCTCTATGGGGTTCATACACACGGAGAACCTTGTGTACAATTTTTTTGTAAATGGAATACCTTCCACTATGTACCGAAGAGGTAAATTGAGAGAGTTGCTAAAACTTTCTATACATTGTAATTTTACAATAAATAATAAAAAATAAAAAAACAAAAAACAAGTTCGATGACAGAGAAGCCGCTCCACAGCCGATATGACTGAAGAGCCTCTGTTTAAGGCGAAACATGCATGTCACGTAGGGGTGGTTGTGTGGGTTCGAATCTTCGGCTTTCTTTTTTCACTTGCATCGTTGGTCATTAAGGTCGATTCCAACGAGAAATTATTTAAAAAACAACATTTTTCAATGGAAGTCTTAAAGAATTCCTTGTTAAAAGCACCATCCGAAATATCTTGTCCTCTGTCTGCATCAGCGAAGCTACTCATAATTCATAAGCACACAAAGTTTCCACAGCCACCAAGCGGAACTCTTACCTCTGTTTACCTTACTACCTTGCACTTTCAAACATCACTTCCGCTTTTAATAATAAATCCCCTTTTGTTGAATAAATTATTTATCTACAATTTCAATTTGTTTCCTTATCTCTGCAGTTTGTTTCGATTGTTGTTGCTTTTATATATTCTATGTCAATATTGGCGATATTTAAGTAAAATTTATCTAAAGCTCAATTCACGCGATAAATACGTTTACAAACATTGGTTGTTCGGTGGGTTGGTTGACTGGTGCGTAAATGGAAAATATTTTTTTATCGGAATTCAAATATTTGCATAACCATTTTCATGAAGTGACAATGTCTTCCACCGCCACCACCACTTCCCACTTCTTCTTTCGGGTCAAATCGGAAAATAAATAAATAAATTAGCACAATCGTTGTCGAAACGCTTTTATTCGATGTAAAACATTTTTGTGTTTACATTGAATTTTATGTGAATGACACGATCTGCAGCAGAACCACCAGCAATTATGTATATCAGGGGCTGTTTTAATATGTAAATTCCACGGCATTGAAATGAGGCAACGGTCTTTTTGGACAGTGGACGAAAGCAGAAGAGTAAATTAAATGCATGTATAGAAGACCTCACAAAGGTCTTCTTTAGACTGAAGACCTCACAAAAGTCTTCTATTGACAGAAAATCGCTAAAGGTCTTTTATAGATAGACGACCTTCAAAGGTCTTTTATAGATAGACGACCTTCAAAGGTCTTCTACAGATAGACGACCTTCAAAGGTCTTCTGCAGACCTCATAAATCTTCTATTGATAGAAGAGCTACTACAGTTCTTAGAAGAAGATAGAAGACTTCAAAGGTCTTCTGTATATAAAATATCCATAAAAGGTTTAAAAAAAAAGATTTTCTGCAAATATAAGGTCTCCGAAAGCTTTTTATAGATAGAAAATGTCTTCTGTATATAGATGACCTCCTAAAAGTCTTCTGTAGATAGAAAATCTCCTGAAGAACTTCTATAGATAGAAGACCTACTAACGATTTTCTATAGATAGAACACCTCACAAAGGACTTTTGTAGACTGAAGATCTCATAAAAGTCTTCTAGAGACATAAGATTCTCCAAATGTCTTCTATAGATAAAAGACCTCCTAAAGGTATTTTGTGGATAGAAGAGCTCTTAAAGGGTCAAAAAATAAAATAAAATAAAAGACTCCAAAGGTCTTAGAGGACCTCCAAAAAGTTTTCACGATTTAGAAGACCACCTAATGATCTTCTACAGATAGAAGACTTTCTAAAGGTTTTCTATAGATAGAAGACCTGAAAAACGACTTCTGTAGATAGAAGACCTCAAAAAAGTTTTTTTTGAAAATAGAAGGCCTACAAGACGTCTTCTATGGGTAGAGACCTCCTAAAAATTTTCTACAAATGTCTTCCAAAGATAGCAGAACTCTTTAGACAGAAGGCTTCATAAAGTTCTTCTATAGATAGGGAAGTTTCTAAAGTTCTTAAAAGAAAATAGAAGGCTTCTAAGTGCCTTTAAAGATAGAAGACCTCTAAAAGGTCTTCAAGATGTAGCTTCTAAGTGCCTTTAAAGATAGAAGACCTCTAAAAGGTCTTCAAGATGTAGTAGACCATCTAAAGGTTTTCTACAGATAAAAGTAATCATAAACTATTAGAAGGCCTGGCGGTCTTCTATAAGACGACCTTGTGGTCTTTTAAATCCCCTGGTAGTTTCTATAAAAATACATCGAATTTTTCTATAAGAACTGTCTTCTAGTCTGTTATAAGACACCCATGTGGTGGTCTTCTATATGAAGACCTGGTGGTCTTCTATAAGAAGACCTGGTGGTCTTCTATAGGAAGACCTGGTTTTCTTCTATAAGAAGACCTAGTGGTCTTCTATAGGAAGAGCCGGTGGTATTCTATAAGAAGAGCTGGTGGTCTTCTATAAGAAGAGCTGGTGGTTTTCTATAAGAAGACCTGGTGGTCTACTATAAGAAGACCTGGTGGTCTTCTATAAGAAGATCTGGTGGTCTTCTATAAGAAGACCTGGTGGTCTTCTATAAGAAGACCTGGTGGTCTTCTATAAGAAGACCTGGTGGTCATCTATAAGAAGACCTGGTGGTCATCTATAAGAAGACCTGGTGGTCTTCTATAAGAAGACCTGGTGGTCTTCTATAAGAAGACCTAGTCGTATTCTATAAGAAGACCTGATGGTCTTCTATAAGAAGACCTGATGGTCTTCTATAAGAAGACCTGATGGTCTTCTATAAGAAGACCTACTATAAGAAGATCTGATGGTCTTCTATAAGAAGGCCTGATGGTCTTCTATAAGAAGACCTAGCCCTATTCTATAAGAAGACCTATTATAAGACGATCTAATGATCTTCTAAAAGAAGACCTGATGGTCTTCTATAAGAAGACCTAGTCGTATTCTATAAGATGACCTGATGGTCTTCTATAAGAAGACCTGATGGTCTTCTATAAGAAGACCTGATGGTCTTCTATAAGAAGACCTACTATAAGAAGACCTGGTGGTCTTCTATAAGAAGACCTGATGGTCTTCTATAAGACCTGGTGGTCTTCTATAAGACCTGGTGGTCTTCTATAAGACCTGGTGGTCTTCTATAAGAAGACCTGATGGTTTTATATAAGAAGATCTGATGGTCTGCTATAAGAAGACCTACTATAAGAAGATCTGATGGTCTTCTATAAGAAGAACTGATGGACCTGATGGTCTTCTATAAGAAGACCTGATGGTCTTTTATGAGGAGACCTGATGGTCTTTTATGAGGAGACCTGATGGACCTCATGGTCTTCTATAAGAAGACCTAGCCCTATTCTATAAGAAGTCCTATTATAAGAAGACCTGATGGTCTTCTATAAGAAGACCTGATGGTCCTCTATAAGAAGACCTGATTATCTTCTATAAGAAGATCTTATGGTCTTCTATAAGAAGAACTGATAGACCTGATGGTCTTCTATAAGAAGACCTGACGGTGGTCTATAAGAAGACCTGATGGTCTTGTATAAGAAGTCCTGATGGACCTGATGGTCTTCTTTAAGAAGACCTGATAGTATTCTATAAGAAGACCTGATGGTTTTCTATAAGACCTGATGGTCTTCTATAAGAAGACCTGGTGGTCTTCTATAAGACCTGATTGTCTTCTATAAGAAGACCTGATGGTGGTGGTCATCTAAAAGTGGGTCTGGTGTTTTCTACAGCAAGCCATGGTGGTCTGGTAGTCTTCTTTAAAAGTATCTGCTGATCTTTTGTAAGAAGACCTAATGTTCTTTTACAGATAACTCAAAAAATGAGTTAAAGAAACGAACTAGTGGTGGTTTTTGGTAAGTGGAAGAAGATCTTCTGGTCTTCCAAAAGGAAAAGTTGGTGGCCTTCGAAAAAGAAGACTTGGTGGTCTTCGTTAAGCCGATTTCGCGAAAAAAAACAGTTTGGCTTTTGTAATAAGATCTGATAGTCTTCTAGAAGAAAACCTCTAGAAAAAGACCTCTATGTCTTCTATAAGACGGCTTTTTATACCCTCAGTCCTTAGGCTAGAGAGGGTATATACATTTTGATACTACCAAAAATGTGCCTCATCGAAATAACGGTTTTAAAAATCGGCTTCAGACAATTTAGTTAAAGTTCGAATATGGTCCACTCCTTTGGGTACCTCGCCCACAAAAGTTAAATTTTGTTCTTCTGTAAAATAGTGTGAACGATAACTCTCAAAGGGAGCAATCGATTTGGTCCTATTATATATAGATCGGGTTCAAATGGGAACTCTGGATGGTCCACTCTTTTTGGTACCCCCACACAAAATTCGGTTAAAGTGATGTTTAAGAGTTCCTCTCGTATTGTTTTGATTTTTTTTAGTAGGTAAATTTTTAGACGATACATTTTTTTTTTCTTGCGCAAGTTCATATTTCCTGAGATATAAGTCTAAAAACCTGAGATATTGGCCTAGAAACCCTGATGGCATCAACCAAAATGGCAAATCCGCAATGTATTTCTCGCAGTTAGTTTCTGATTGGTGCAGACCTTGCACATCGTGTTATTTCATCCAGTCATGTATCAGGTTGGATTATGGACTATATCGGTCCACTTCTTCGGGTACCTCCCACACAAAATTCGGAAAAAAGTGAAGTTTAAGAGCTCCTCTCGCATAGTTCTGATTCCTTTTCAGTAGGTTGTTCTAGCGGCCTCATTTACAACTGTAAAATTTTTTTCGGAGTAAGTCAACACTTCCTAAGATAATGGTCCAAAAGCTCCAAAACGCTGGTATAGCCCCACATTACGGTCCCTACCGATTTTAAAGCAAAGTCGTGATACAAAATCAATATATATATATTTTATATACGGCAGCTGTATATACGGTCAGCACTGCTGACTGATACTTCCTTACTTGTTTTATAATAATTCCGGGCGTTTTCCTATTAGAGGACCTGGTGGTCTTTAATGAGATGACCTCGCTGTTCTAAAAAACATGGCGACCTGACTTAACGCCCAAGGACATAACGCCCAAAATTAATTTTGGGCGTTATGTCCGCCCCGACCCCGGACTTAACCCCCAAAATAAAATTGGGTGTTATGTCCGCCCTAACTCCGGACATAAGGCCCAAAAATAATCGGACACAACGCCAAAAAAATTTGGCGTTATGTCCGCGTTGAAAGTGGACATAACGCCCAAAATATTATGTTGAGTTTTTTTATATTTTAATGATTATTATTTGTAATGCAGGGCCGGTTTCAATTGCTGTGTTCCAAAACCTACAATAAATTATTATTTTGAACATTCTGTCTAATTTTATTATAAAAAAAAAATTAAAATTTTCTTATAAAATATACCGTTTTCGACTTTTGCTCGATCGCTTTCGTAAGTTGTTAAGTGTTAATATGTATTTAAAATTGTTTCCTCATTGAAAATAAAATTGAGTCATAGTCATAAAACCTAAAGATGTTGAAAGCGATCGAGCAAAAGTCGAAAACGGAATATTTTATAAAAAATCGCGCGCGCGATTTCTTATAAAATATACCGTTTTCGACTTTTGCTCGATCGCTTTCGTATGTTAAGTGTTAATATGTATTTAAATTGTTTCCTCATGGAAAATAAAATTCAGCCATAGTCATAAAACCTAAAGATGTTGAAAGCGATCGAGCAAAAGTCGAAAACGGTATATTTTATAAAAAATCGCGCGCGCGGTTTCTTATAAAATATACCGTTTTCGACTTTTGCTCGATCGCTTTCGTAAGTTGTTAGGTTAAATGTTCATAAATATTTAAAATTGTTTCCTCATTGAAAATAAAATTGAGTCATAGAGCAAACCTGAATATGCTGGAAGCGATATAGCAAAAGTCAAAAACCGTATATTTAAAAAAAAACGCGCGCGCGATTTCCTGTAAAATATACCGTTTTTTGACTTTTGCTCCATCGCTTCCAGCATATTCAGGTTTGAATTTTGATTTTGATTTTCTATGACTCAATGTTTTATTTATGGCGTTGTAGATGTGTAGATGTAGCAAGAAAAATCTTTTATACGGACTATGTTTTTAAAAAATAAAATTGCAGGTTTGCAAAATTGTGCATGCTTGTAAATCTTGTTTCGAGAAAACTCAAGTAAATCATAACGATCACAGTACTGTAATGTTGGATCCATTTGTCCACAAATTGTTGGAAAATCCGTATACATTTGAATATGATTTCAGTAAGCTTATTTTTTATTTATTACATACATATATAAAACAACTTTATTTCTAAATAAATCTGAATTTTACTTATGAAGTGCGAAAATCATTAATTTCGGAAAACGGACATAAAGCCCAATGGGCCTTATGTCCGGGGTCAATGAGGACATAACGCCCAAAATTGATTTTGGGCGTTATGTCCGTTGGGCGTTAAGTCAGGTCGCCAAAAAACATATTTAAGTTTTCTATAAAAAATACCTGTCCAAACCTTGAATAAGACCATAGGAAGATAATGCGGGTATGCCATAAGAAGATCTAGTGGTCGGCTGTAAGAGGATCTGTTGGTCTCCTAAAGATTATCTTGATGTACCGTTCAATGGGGCTACATCAAATCGTTGATCTATACCTACAAATTTCTGGCGGAAATTTTTTAGACTCAAAGAAGAGTAAATACGAAGTTTCCGATATTTCGGTAAAACCTTCAAAAATACCGAAAATCAAGAGGAACGCTTCCAAGGGAGATAAAGGAACCCGCGGACCTATACTAAAAATTCTCTTCTCGAATATTTTATAACCCCATGGGAGACTAAATAACAAATTTCAGTCTTTCGGTGGGATATTGACGTCACAACCTTCACAATTACGAAAATTGGGACGCATCGTTCCACGGAAGCTATATCGAAACGTGAACCTATACCGATGAATTTCAGGTGGAAAGTTTTATACCTACAACGAAGACTAAATACTAATTTTCAGTCATTTCGGTGGGATATTGAGGCTACAACTTTCAAAATACCGAATATCGGTAGGTACCGTTCTATGGGGGCTATATGGACCTATGCCATACCCCTAACGAAGACTTAATACCAAATTTCAGCCATTTCGGTGGGATATTTAGACCACAAATCCTTGAATATATTTTTGCATATGGTTTTGCATATGCTCATTTTATGCAGATATGTCAAAATATGCACGATATGCAGAATATGCAAAATATGAAAAAATTTCTGGGCCTAATTCGTTTTATTTTGTAATAAAACGAGTTTCTGTCTAATCATATATTCTCTACGACCATCCTAACCATATATGCATTTGCATAGGATTCCGCAGACTAGTTATGACTCCTTTCTGGTTGTCATCTGAAGAATGGTGGACTTGTCGTAATGTTTTTCCTTCATCATTGTGTTCGAAACAGACAGACAGAATTTATGGCCTACCCTTTTTTGCAATTCTAAACAATCACTGGAGAATTTTCTCACTGCGTCAATAAAATGTCATAAAATTTTAAGTGGCACACACCACTCATTGACAGGGTAAACACCACAACAATTTATCTTGATAACCACTGTATGTGGAACTGTAGAAGCTTATCTTAAATCTCTTCAATAATCAAATCAAAGAAAATACGTAATTCACTAGTGCGATTCTTTAACTCATTTTTTGAATTACCGACAAAAAACGGTACAATTAAAATGCTTTTAATTTCGGTAAGCAAAAGTGTTGTCAACTTTTACTATTTAAACTTTTCATTCATAATTTTGCGTTTTAATGTTACCGATTTTTGTCGGTAACTAAAACAATGAGTTAGAGAATCGCACTACAGGTCTTCCATTTTTCTCTAACAGAATATATAAATAAAGCAAAAACCAATTGCCTATGAAAGCCTTACTTTCTCATCGATTTCTTTACCATTCATCATCATTTCGTTAGAATGGCATTGACCATCAATAATAGTTTTGCATCCGTTCGAAGAAAAAATGCCGTCGTAACAAATAAAACTGTCATCGTTGTGGGCTATACCACGCCGCCTATCTTTGATTGACACATTAATTGTTTTGCACAATTTTTCAAAATTGAATTTTTCTTCTCCAATTCAATTAAAGTTCAGTTGTCATCATAATTTTTGTTGTTGCCGTTAGAAAAACTAACAACAAAATTGACAGCTTTTTTTTGTAGCAAAATGTTCTTTGCGGCTGGGTCCGACGGTGGTATATTGATTTCTGGCGATATTAATTAATTTATTGGCCAACGAGAAACAACATTAACAAATCAATAAAAGTCGTGTTAGTATCGATGGGGCCAAGTAACGATGACGCGATTTAGATGATAAAGCAAGAGACGAGAGAGAGGGAGTGTGAATGAAACAAAATCTCCTCCACATGACTTTAAATTTATGACCTGTATTAACCGGTACTACTAGTATGTTTTTCGTTGTTGTTCTTCTTCAATACCGCAACACAAATTCACAGGTATTCCCAAAAAAAATATTCATTTCAGTTGTGCATGATATGTGGTTCGTACTAATTGATGATTCATTTAAAGATATTATTTTCCCAAGCGGACTTTTAAAAGGTGTACCAATGACTTTTGCAAATATTTTAGCACATTTAAATGAAAGAAAATATGAGTAAACGTTTTACTTTGTTATGGTTTTTTCAATTCCGCTTAATCTTGTTCTATCTAGTTTGTTTCTCCGGGACTTAAAATGAGGCTTTCTCTACTGGTTGCCACAGCAAATATTCTTAAGTTGGCGAAGAATAGGGGAAAATAACATCCGCCGCTTCATTCATTATGTGGCAGATGGACTTCAAGATTGTATGCACCTTTTTCCCACTCTTCAGCGTATCTCAGGCATGCATCTGTATTTTTCATTATACCCTACACCACTATGACGGGAGGGTATTATAAGTTGGGTTTGGGCAAAAAGTTTGTAACGCATCGAAATAATGGTCGTAGAACCATACATATCACGTTTACAACGATGTGAAGTAGGTTGTAATAGGTGGTCAAACAACAGAGATATCGCAATAGTCGGTAATGAATCCATTTTTCCATTTTTTGTGCAATCACACTACAGGTCGGAAATTTGATCGGATCCTCACGAAATTTTGGCGGTTTATGGGGGTCTCACAGAGAAAAAATGGTTGGCGTACATCCCACTTTTCCATGCTTTTTATTTGAGTTGTTCTGACGATGCACTTAAATGCGTTTCAACAAAATTGACCTGTATTAATGAAGACATTCAGAGCAAAGATGCTAAAATATCCCAATTTTAATATTTTGAATTTTAGCAGTCAAAAGCTTATGCACAAAGGTAGTGGTGTAGGGTATTACATAGTCGGCGCCGGCCCGACTATAGCCCTCTGTGATTACTAGAATTAAGGACCACTGTGAAATTTAATTTATTTTTTGATTATTTTTGCATTTATTTATATATTTAATTGTTTGTGTTGTTTTTACCGTGGTGCAATGGTATGCACGCCCGCCTTGCACACAGAAGGTCGGTGGTTCGATTCCCCTGCCAGGCAACATCAAAAATTTTTCAACGGTGGCAAAATACCCCTCTGTAATGGTGGCAACATTTCCTGAGTATTTCAGCCTTGTAAAACTTCTCTACAAGTGGTGTCTTTAGACACGCCGTTCGGACTCGGCGATAAACAGTAGGTCCCATATCATTGAGCTAATATGAATCGGGGTGCACTCATTGATATGAGAGAAGTCTCCCTTGTCCCGTATGGGATGTTGTGGTTTGTGTGTTAATATTTAAATGTAGAAGTGACGAGAAATTACTTATAAATAAAAACTTAGCCCTGAAGAAGTTGGAAAAATCCCAACGAAAACGGAACGGATATAAAAACGAAATAAGTAATTTTTATTTATTTTTCATTGACAAAAAGGACCTTGTAGCTTAATAAGACAGAAGTCTTAAAAAATATAAAAAAATATTTTTTTTTTTTAAAAAAATGTTTTTTTTTTTCAAAATTAAAAAAAAGAAATACTCCTTGGGTTTTCATAAAGCTCATATAACTCTTGTAAAAAATCATATATTAAAAAAAATTTCATGTGTGTAAAAAAGCTTTAATTAATATGGGAATCGGTATGAAAAAAACATATTTTTACCCATGTAATTTCAAAAAATTTTAAAATGTGTTAAACGGACGGACGAGACTTATAAAAAAGCATATATGGGCTAAAAGAGGACTCTCTCCGGCATCATTCTGCCGAAACGGAACATTGGTCAAAGCTGTTCCCTAAAAGTTATAGTCCACTAAAGTTGGAACTTCACTAAAATTTAGTAGCTGAGGAAAAATAAAATACCTCACTTCGTGTAAGCGCTACGGTAATTTATTGAATATGTTCTTAAACAAGATAATCTTACCTACCTAAAAAACAATGAACACAATATATGTTATAGTTTCCGAGAAATGGCTATTTCTTTCTCCAGAAATTTGCAAAAATTACGTATTTTCCAAAATGGGAAATATATTTTCGTCTTTAGGAGCACGCCACGCCCACACCTTCCAATATTTTGACCTAATTTTTTGGTTTCCTTAGTTTCAATATGTTTACTATCGAATCCCATATATAAATTAACAATCGGTGACAATCGGGGTTTAGGCCAGGAAAGTCGATTCCTTAACACTGTGCGGCGTTGTTATACCTTCCACCACGAGTTGTATTGAAATTAAATGGAACAAAATTAGTTTCCTTTCGTTTATGAAGAAGACTAAAGACAAAACTTCAGCTATTTCGGTAAAACAATGTGGCTAACCTTCAAAATACCGAAATTAGGGAGTTACCGTTGTAACGACACTATTCGGCTCGTTAGCTGAGGTATGCTCACGGTTACCTAGGGTACGTCACAGAAATTTATTTTTGTGACAGGAGTAAAGTGAAACAACTGGATGTTTTGTTTGGAACCTTTCCGTTTATTGAGTCTACAAATCTATACTTAGGTCTATGGAGTTCGCGGTCGCCGTCCTCAGCAGGTGACTTAGCGCAACACACTTGTGGTGATTTATCATGCCCGTTACGTGCCGGCGTCCTTCAGGGGCTACCTGTCCAAAATTATAGTGACCCGTGCCGAACCGCTGATAAGGCTTCACACTCCTGGGGAAGATACACGAGCTGTCCTACGGGTGATTCGTAATACTTCGCTGCTAGGGCTTCGGGCGGTGAAGTGTGGCTTAAGTAAACATACACTCTTGGGAAGATACACTAGCAACTCGGTGTGGCCAGGGAAACACACACTCTTGGGGAAGATGTACGTGCTGTCCTACGAGTGATCCGTGATACTTCGCTGCTAGGGCTTCGGGCTGCGAAGTGTGGCTTAAGTAAACACACACTATTGGGAAGATACACTAGCAATCGGGTGTGGCTTAGGGAATCACACACTCTTGGGGAAGATACACTAGAACCTGAGCGCGGTTTAGGGGAAACACACACTCTTGGGCAAAATACACTAGGAATTGGGTGTGGCTTAGGTAAACACACACTCTTGGGGAAGTTACATTAGAACCTGAGCGCGGCTTAGGGAAACACACTCTCCTGGGCAAGATACACTAGAACCTTGAGCGAGTGGCATTCGAAAACACACTCCCGGGGACTTCTACATGCGGAAAACGAATGAGTGGCGTACACAAAAACACACTCTCGGGCTGATGCACTAGGAACTGAGCGAGTAGCCTTCGAAAACACACTCCCGGGACTTCCACACGCGGAAAACGAATGAGTGGCGTACGAAAACACACTCCCGGGAGCATGTACTAGGAACTGAGCGAGTGGCCTTCGAAAACACACTTCCGGTGACTTCTACACGCGGAAACGAATGAGTGTCGTACGAAAACAGACTCCCGGGTACTTTTACACGCGGAAACGAGCAAGTGGCATACGAAAACACACTCCCGGGCGTATGTACTAGGAACTGAGCGAGTGGCCTTCGAAAACACACTTGCGTGAACTTTTACACGCGGAAAGGAATGAGTGGCGTACAAAAACAGACTCCCGGGTACTTTTACACGCGGAAACGAGCAAGTGGCGTGCGAAACCACACACCCGGGCGGATGTACTAGAAACTGAGCGAGTGGCCTTCGAAAACACACTCTCGGTGACTTCTACACGCGGAAACGAATGAGTGGCGTACGAAAGCACACACCCGGGCGGATGTACTAGGAACTGAGCGAGTGGCCATCGAAAACACACTCGCGTGGACTTTTACACGAGGAAACGAGCGAGTGGCTTACGAAAACACACTCCCTGGTACTTTTACACACGGAAACGAGCGAGTGGCATACGAAAACACACTCCCGGGCGTATGTACTAGGAACTGAGCGAGTGACCTTCCAAAACACACTCGCGTGGACTTTTACACGCGGAAACGAGCGAGTGGCATACGAAAACACACTCTCTGGCGCATGTACTAGGAACTGAGCGAACGGCCTTCGAAAACACATTCCCGGTGACTTCTACACGCGGAAACCAGCAAGTGGCGTGCGAAAACACACTCCCGGGCGGATGTACTACGAACTGAGCGAGTGACCTTCGAAAACACACTCCCGGTGACTTCTACACGCGGAAACGAATGAGTGGCGTACGAAAACACACTCTCGGGTACTTTTACACGCGGAAACGAGAGGGTGGCATACGAAAACACACTCTCGGCCGGATGTACTAGGAACTGAGCGAGTAGCCTTCGAAAACACACTCCCGGTGACTTCTACACGCGGAAATGAATGAGTGGCGTACGAAAACACACTCCCGGTGACTTCTACACGCTGAAACGAATGAGTGGCGTGCGAAAACACACTCTCGGGCGGATGTACTAGGAACTGAGCGAGCGGCCTTCGTAAACACACTCCCGGTGACTTCTACACGCGGAAACAAATGAGTCGCGTACGAAAACACACTCCCGGGTACTTTTACCCGCGGAAACGAGCGAGTGGCATACGAAAACACAGTCCCGGGCGGATGTACTAGGAACTGAGCGAGTGGCCTTCGAAAACACACCCGCGTGGACTTTTACACGCGGAAACGAGGGTGTGGCGTGCGAAAACACACTCTCGGCCGGATGTACTAGGAACTGAGCGAGTGGCCTCCGAAAACACACTCCCGGTGACTTCTACACGTGGAAACGAATGAGTGGCGTACGAAAACACACTCCCGGGTACTTTTACCCGCGGAAACGAGCGAGTGGCATACGAAAACACAGTCCCGGGCGGATGTACTAGGCACTGAGCGAGTGGCCTTCGAAAACACACTCGCGTCACAATGTTGATTACCCTGTTTACACTTTTGGCACTCTACTCACCCCTTCAATCTCCGTTTCCCCTTTTATAGTGCCGTTAGCATCATAAGCCCTCTTCACAGGGTGTTGTTGTTCTGTGGTCCGATTGTACAATACCAACCGCATGCCCTGGTACTGCATGTTGTTGGTACTTGTTTACTCCGAAAGTACTAATTTCATTCGACGGCGCATGAGTGTTGTTGTCGATGAGTCCGGAGAACTTCCAACGAGGCACGCTAAGACTAATTATGTTAATAAATGCGCCACGCAATTTAAATGGAACCAAAACATTTTAATCCACCTGTTACTAACTTAAATACATTTCATTAAAAAAAAAAAACAAAATAAATAGAATTCCAGCCTGCGTTAGTCAATTTGTGTGGGTGGAAACAAGTGGGCGACTTCCACCCTCACACCGTTCTATACCTATGAAAAAAGGTACGCTTCTATGGGAGATTTAGAAAGATGTGGACCTATACTGATAATTCTCTTCTGCAACATCTTATTAACCCATGGGGACGTGGACGTCACAAACTTCAGAATTACGGGAGGTAACGTTCTATGGGGGCTATGTGATGGCGTAGACATATACCGACAAAATAGGGGGGGGGGGGGGGAAATTGAATATCCTGAACGGAGACTAAATACCAAATTTCAGACATTTCCATGTTCCATTCGATGAAAAAAGTCTCCGCACCGACCAGAATATCTAAAGGCCTTCGGATACATTTTTCTTTGTAAAAATTTTAATTTTAATTTAGTTTTGTATTAGAATTATGTAGAATGGTCCTATATTGAATATTATATTCAATTTCAAAATGAAATAGCTTATTTAATAGCGATTTGTAATCAAAATGGAAGACCTAATAGAAATAACTGCAATGGAAAACTTGAATGCAATCGGTGCGGAAACTTTTTAACGGTAGGGAAAAATTGATAAAGCATTTCTTAATATTTTTCCATGCTCTTCACGGCCATGTGTGGTGGTACTTTTGATATTTGCAAAATATGGAACAAAAGTATCCATTGCTATTATTTTCTCTGTTCCTTTGCGTGCAGTTTTTACCACTTCTTACTCAAAAAAGTATATCTTACGGAACATACTATTTGATTCAAAATATTTTCGCTAAAGTGTCGCTATGACTTAACACTGCTAACGTATTTTAATTCAAAACTTTTCCGGTAAAAACATGCAGTTACAAAATTCCAGAGTTAATGACATTACACCAGCACATACATGTGTATGTATGTACATATGTATGTAATTATTCTTAGAATTTAATAACAAATCATACAAACAATTTCCATTATATCTAACATTTCTATAATATTTCAAAATATATATAATTTGTCTTGTGACAATTCAAATATGAATTTCATGATATAAATTCACGAATATGTGCTTTGTTTCTTTTTTTTTCTTTAAATGTTATTCATATTTCGTGTACATAATTCTTCTTGAACAAAATTGATATAGAATGGAATATTTTGACGTCAAATCTGACACGTGCCATCATTGTCATCCATTTGAATACCACTCATTCGACACAAGCGCCAACACCACTCACTTACTTTGGTTTTACAACAGAGATTTCAATGGATTTAGAATTTTACATCAACAAAAAAGCAGATCCGTTTCGCTTGAAATGGTCGGGTAAATGGCTGCGAACATCAAAAATCATGATGTGCTATGACATGTTAATTGTCTCATTGTATTTAAAAAATAATAAAAATAATTTTCAATTTAGTGTTTTTTGTAATTTATTTGCTATGATATGGTGATGGTGTCTGTCGCCGGCGTGAAACATTAAAGTGTGAATAAATTAGCGTTAAATCACCCTAGAAAGTTAGGTGGAAGATAAACATCTGGAAAAGTGAATGCTAATTTATGAACTTGGTGTCAAAAGTGCAGGAACATAACAAAAACGTTTTGAAATGTTTTAGACACCTGTAAATTTATGTTTTGGTATTCAAATCACAATTTGGGTTTGTTAATAAATTAAAAACGCGCCATCTAGTATTCACATTTGATACAGGACTAATCGATAATTGTCTTAGACAGTTGAGTTGACACACACATACTTTAAGGCGCAACGACAGATTCAAAATCACATATATATCATAAGTTAATCGATTTTATGGAAGAAGTCGTTACAGACGACGGCAGAAAGGGATTCTTTATGGACAACCTTTAGAGAGTCTTTATTGTCGACCTGGTGTCTTTATGATGAGTTGATTGAGTCTGTAGAGATGATCTGATGGCAGTATTTAGAGACAAGTTTAATTGAGACCGTAAACATTGTGGACACCACTTGAAAAATTAAGTCTAAACTTCAAAGTTTAGAAAATAAAAAATAATAAAAATATGTCCCAGGGTACGTATAAATTCTGTCGTTAAGTATACAACATAGTTAGGATCTTTTTGCATCTTTAGCCCTCCTACGGAGGCCTTCTGTTCTATAGAAGCCCCCATACGGAGGCCTTTTGTTCTATAGAAGCCCCCTACGGAGGCTTTGATAGAATTATCTTACTTAAAATACAATACAATTATCTTACATGGGAGCGTATGACTGCTGTCGTTATGTATCCGCAACTGTAACTTCGCCGATTCTATATTATGTATGTTTATTGCCGACACTTGAAAGATCGCCAGTCATTAAATCATAAAAAAATGTTGATTGAAAAATGTGCAGAAATAAAAAAATTATTTTTTTTATTCCGACTTCTGGAAATTCCCCCTCCCATCCCCAAATCCTTGAGGTAATGGCGCCATTAAATAAATCATTTCTACAGTTTCCCATTATTTTCAAAAATTCATTAGCATATGAAACCTATCATTCGTTCAAATCCAATAACTCTCCTCCACTTGACCTTGAAAGGCAATCACAAGCAGATCGTCTGTTGTATCCATCCACCCAACCCATTTACATTAGGCATTCGATACTCGGTCGACCTTTAGCCATCAATCGTTAATATTTAATTTTTTTGATTTTTATTTTTTCTTTTTGAAATTTAAATTAAAAACAAGTAAGAACAGACTATAGTCGGACGGGGCCGACCATGTGATACCCTATACCACTATCCCTGTGCACTAGCTTTCCGGGCTAGCTGTTATAAGATGTGCATTAGAAATTTTACCAATTTTCACACAAAAGTTTTGATCAATTTAACCCGCTAAATATTATCCGATCATACCGTTGACTTGCACGCTACTTCTTCATCTCAAACCAAAACTACGTTTAAAATTTCGCGCCGATCGGACTATTATTGCGACCTACAGAGCGGCTACAAAATCGAGCAAAAATTTTGTTTTTGGTCCATTTCATCCCTTTAACATTTCACGATCATCGCCAAAAACTAATCAGTTCTATTCTGGTCCAAACCCGACCTCCATACTAAATTTCGTGACAATCGGTCCATAATTGCGGCCTCTAGCTTGATTACAATTTTTAATGGACGGACAGACGGACGGACGGACGGACGGACACACATCGCTAAATCGCTTTATCTCGTCGAGATATGAAGTTTGGTATACCACATGAGGGGTCTACGACGAATATTTCGCGGCGTTACATGAATTTTTGGGAAAACAAACTTATTATACCCTTTTCCACATTGTGGTATAGGGTATAACAACAGAACAAAAAAATCATCGATAATGATTTGTTGTTTGTTTTGAATAGGCGAAAGAAAATTTTGATGGGCAGCAACCAATCATCGAAACGCAAAGTAACGAAATAAATGTTTATTTTCCCCACCCAAAGTTGTTTGTTATTGATTTTTTGTTTGTTTCATTTAAAATTCTTTTCTCACACGCAGAGAAAAAATATTTTTCGCTTTTGTTGGAACAAAAATATCAATTTTTGTTCCAAAATTGTATTTGTTTTGTTCAAGCATTGCATTGCAAATCCAAAAATACAATCTTTTGCTCCAAACATAAAAAACAAAAACAACTTTCGAAATTCCGCACTATTGTCAAAATTATTAACAATACCAATTGGTAGGAACTATCATAATCTAGAATTTTTACAAAAAATAGTGTCATTTAAAAAATTCGCTTTTGTTGTAGTTTTAAATACGTATTGTTATTTTGTTTTTTCAGTAGATACACAATTTTGGATTGAAAATTTCTATTATTAATTCAAAAATACATATTTTTGACTATACTCTCTCCCGTTAACTTGTTGAGTATTTTCTCTGGATTCTAGTAGCTGCATTCTTGTTTTGCTCTCTTTACTTTATGTGTGGCAGCCGGTGAAGTTATTTGTGTTTGTTATTTGTCTTTGTCCGTAATCAGTTTTTGTTTGGCAGTCAAAGGAAGTGGATCAAAAAAGTAAAACATTAGTGACTATAAACTTAGAAAAACAACATTCCAAGACAAAAATGAAAAAAGTAGTTTTTTTGTTTTTGGTTTTCTCATGTGGTTTTGTGAAGCGGTAAATATAAAAGTGGCGGTTGAAGCAGAATTTGCGTTGCAAGGAGATATTAAAGAAGAATTCCGATAATTCATACATCTTTGACACAATAAATTAAAATTTTCTTGAAAACGTCAATCCCTTTTGGGTTCTTTTTGTACTGAATAATGTTTACGACACGCGTTTGTAGTTTTGAGCAAAACTATTGTAAATATAGATAATTTTACCTCAACTGTTCTGAATTCTAACAATATTTATTGTCCATTTTACCAATACTATTTTTCATTGTTGTTTGACACCACCTCTTTTGAATCTCTTCTTCTACTATCGTATGTAAGTTGTTATGTGTGTGTGTTTTGTGGAGAGCTAAAAACAAAAAAGGTGGTTGAAACTTATTATACGAAGAGAAAATAGAAATAGTTTTTTTCCTAAAGTTGAGTTTTTGTGAACGAATTGTCGGAATTCTATTTTAATTTAAAATATAAAGAGCGAGTTGCAACAGTCTAATAATTTTTGCAATGCATGCTCAATGAAAACCAAAGAAAAGACTATTGCTGACACTTGTATTTTATTGCGTAGTTTTGTGTGTCTGTTTTTAACTAACTTCATGATGCTATTTTTTTTATTTAGCGGGTTAAGGAGTGTTTTGCTGCAGACTTTTTAAATTTAGTTAAGAAAACATAAAACTAATCAACGACAGCTGAAGTGGGCATTTTTAATAAGAATACTCTCTAAACCAGTTATAATTCAGTAATTTGGTGCAACAATACATTTCCTCAACCGATTTTGTTTTGGGCATAAAATTAATTAGTAAGTATCTTCTTTTTGTACTTTTACTAAGCGATATTTCTAACATATTTTCTTTTTTTATTTAGCTTCAAATAGTACTAACGACTTGGATTCACAATTTTCCTGATCGAATAAATCACAATAAATAGTTTACCAACATGCTTTATTTGCACATCAATCTTTGTTAAACTAAATAAAATTAGCGTCAATTGAAATTAAAATTATCTCATATCACGTTTATTTAAAATTTTTAAAAATCATATATGAAATAAATAATAAAATGAAACTTTTTATATTTTTTTAAATGTAACACATTAAAAAGGTAGGTATGCAATTTTTATTCCAACCATTTCGCATTGCAACAATAAGTATTCTTATTTCTGACCAAAACTATTGTGAATTCCAAAAATAAATATTGTTACTTCTGACCAAAACTATTGTGAATTGCAAAAATAAATATTGTTACTTCTGACCGAAACTATTGTAAGTTCTAACAATATTTATTGTCCATTTTGACAAAAACTATTGTTAATTGCAACAATAAATATTGTTACTTCTGACCAAAACTATTGTAAGTTCTAACAATATTTATTGTCTATTCGGACCAAAACTATTGTAAATTGCAACAATAAATATTGTTAATTCTGACCAAAACAAATGTAAGTTCTAACAATATTTATTGTCCACTTGGACTAAAACTATTGTGAATTGTAACAACATATATTGTTACCTCTAACCAAAACTATCGTACTTACATGTTTAGTCCAAAGCGTTATAGTGTCAAAGTGACAATACATATTTATATTTAGAACACATAATATAGTCCAGTGTGACAATAACGATTGTTGGATTGACAATACTACATAAGGAATCCAACAATATGTTAACAATATATATTTTGCTCTTGGAATATTGTTGGATCAAACATATTTTTTTCTCTGCGTGCAGATAAGTGCCAAAAAATATTGTTTCAATAAAATTGGATTTGCTTTTTGTTAAAATATTTTTTTTTTCTGAAAGAAAACGCTAACCGCATATAATCTTAAAATCAAAACGGACAAGATTCATGAACAAAATTTTGGCATAAAAAAATAATAAATAATTAAAAAATAACAAAAAATTTCGAACCATAAAATGTTATAAGCCAAATACGCACACTCATACACATACAATATAGTATAGTCTATAATAAACAAATTAAAATAAATCAAAATTTGGTGGTGTACCTACCCTACAATCAACATTACTGTGGAAGGGTTTCGTTGGCCCCCTACGGAGGCCTTCTAATTTATAGAAGTCCCCTACGGAGGCCTTCTATTATATAGAGGCACCCTACCGAGACCTTTTATTCTATAGGAGCCTCCTAATGAGACCTTCTATTCTATAGAAGCCCCCTACGGAGGCCTTATATTCTATAGAAGCTCCCTACGGAGGCCTTCTATTCTATAGAAGCCCCCTACCGAGGCCTTCCATTCTATAGAAGCCCCCTACGGAGGCCTTCTATTCTATAGAAGCCCCCTACGGAGGCCTTCTATTCTATAGAAGCCCTCTACGGAGGCCTTCTATTCTATAGACGCACCCTACGGAGGCCTTCTATTCTATAGAAGCGCCCTACGGAGGCCTTCTATTCTATAGACGCACCCTACGGAGGTCTTCTATTCTATAGAAGACCCCTACGGAGGCCTTCTATACTATAGAAGACCCCTACGGAGGCCTTCATTACTATAGAAGACCCCTACGGAGGCCTTCTATTCTATAGAAGCCCCCACGAAGGCCTTCTATTCTATTAGAAGCCTCCTACGGAGGTCTTCTATTCTATAGAAGCCTGCTACGGAGGTCATCTATTCTATAGAAGCCTCCTACGGAGGTCTTCTATTCTATAGAAGCCTCCTACGGAGGTCTTCTATTCTATAGAAGCCTCCTACGGAGTTCTTCTATTCTATAGAAGCCTCCTACGGAGTTCTTCTATTCTATAGAAGCCTCCTACGGAGTTCTTCTATTCTATAGAAGCCTCCTACGGAGGTCTTCTATTCTATAGAAGCAACCTACGGAGGTCATCTATTCTATAGAAGCCACCTACGGAGGTCTTCTATTCTATAGAAGCCCCCATACGGAGGCCTTCTATTCTATAGAAGCCCCCATACGGAGGCCTTCTATTCTATAGAAGCCCCCATACGGAGGCCTTCTATTCTAAAGAAGCCCCCATACGGAGGCCTTCTGTTCTATAGAAGCCCCCATACGGAGGCCTTATATTCTATAGAAGCCCCCTACGGAGGCCTTCTATTCTACAGAGGCCTCTTAGGGAGGCCTTCTGTTCTATAGAGGCCTCCTAAGGAGGCCTTCTATTCTACAGAAGCCTCCTACGGCCTTCTATTCTATAGAAGCGCCCTACGGAGGCCTTCTATTCTATAGACGCACCCTACGGAGGTCTTCTATTCTATAGAAGACCCCTACGGAGGCCTTCTATACTATAGAAGACCCTACTCTATAGAAGCCCCCTACGGAGGCCTTCTATTCTATAGAAGCCCCCTACGGAGGCTTTCTATTCTATAGAAGCCCCCTACGAAGGCCTTCTTTTCTATAGAGGCCTCCTAGGGAGGCCTTCTGTTCTATAGAAGCCTCCTACGGAGGGCTTTTGTTGTATAGAAGCCTCATACGGAGGCCTTTTGTTCTATAGAAGCCTCCTATGGTTGTCTTGTATTCTATAGAAGCCTCCTATGGTTGTCTTGTGTTCTATAGAAGCCCCCTACGGAGGCCTTCTATTCTATAGAGGCCTCCTACGGAGGTCTTCTATTCTATAGAAGCCTCCTACGGAGGTCTTTTATTCTATAGAAGCCCCCTACGGAGGCCTTCTATTCTATAAAGCCTCGTACGGAGGTCTTCTATTTTATAGAGGCCTCCTAAGGAGGCCTTCTGTTCTATAGAAGCATCATACGGAGGCCTTTTGTTCTATAGAAGCCTCATACGAAGGCCTTTTATTGTATAGAAGCCTCCTAAGGATGCCTTCTATTCTATAGAAGCCCCCTACGGAGGCCTTCTATTCTATAGAAGCCCCCTACGGAGGCCTTCTATTCTATAGAAGCCCCCTACGGAGGCCTTCTATTCTATGGAAGCTCCCTACGTAGGCCTTCTATTCTATAGAAGCCTCTTACGGAGCCCTTCTATTCTATAGAAACCCCCCTACGGAGGCCCTCCATTCTATATAGAAGCCCCCTACGGAGGCCTTTTATTCTATGGAAGCTCCCTACTGAGGTCTTCTATTCTATTCTATCGAAGTCCCCTACGGAGGCCTTCTATTCTATTGAAGCCCTACGGAGGTCTTCTATTCTATAGAAGCCTCCCACAGAGGTCTTCTATTCTACGGAGGTCTTCTATTCTATAGAAGCCTCCTACAGAGGCCTTCTATTATATAGAAGCCTCTTACGGAGGCCTTCTATTCTATAGAAGCCCCCTACGGAAACCTTCTATTCTATAGAAGCCCCCTACGGAGGCCTTCTATTCTATGGAAGCTCCCTACGTAGGCCTTCTATTCTATAGAAGCCTCTTACGGAGCCCTTCTATTCTATAGAAACCCCCCTACGGAGGTCTTCTATTGTATAGAAGCCTTTTACGGAGGTCTTCTATTGTATAGAAGCCTCTTACGGAGGGCTTCTATTCTATAGAAGCCCCCTACGGAGGCCTTCTATTCTATTGAAGCCCCCTAAGGAGGCCTTCTATTCTATTGAAGCCTCCTACGGAGGTCTTCTATTGTATAGAAGCCTTTTACGGAAGTCTTCTATTGTATAGAAGCCTTTTACGGAGGCCTTCTATTCTATAGAAGCCCTCTACGGAGGCCTTCTATTCTATAGAAGCCCCCTACGGAGGCCTTCTATTCTATAGAAGCCCCCTACGGAGGCCTTCTATTCTATAGAAGCCCCCTACGGAGGCCTTCTATTCTATAGAAGCCCCCTACGGAGGCCTTCTATTCTATAGAAGCCCCCTACGGAGGCCTTCTATTCTATAGAAGCCCCCTACGGAGGCCTTCTATTCTATAGAAGCCCCCTACGAAGGCCTTCTATTCTATAGAAGCCTCCTATGGAGGTCTTTTATTCTATAGAAGCCTCCTATGGATGTCTTCTATTCTATAGAAGCCTCCTATGGATGTCTTCTATTCTATAGAAGCCTCCTACGGAGGTCTTCTATTCTATATAAGTCTCCTACGGAGGTCTTCTGTTCTATAGAAGCCCCCTACGGAGGCCTTCTATTCTATAGAATCCCCTACGGAGGCTTTCTATTCTATAAAGCCTCGTACGGAGTTCTTCTATTCTATAAAGCCTCGTACGGAGTTCTTCTATTCTATAGAAGCCTCCTAGGGAGGCCTTCTATTCTATAGAGGCCTCCTAAGGAGGCCTTCTGTTCTATAGATGCCTCATACGGAGGCCTTCTACTCTGTAGAAACCCCCTACGTATGTAGGTCTTCAATTGTATAGAAGCTTTCTATGGAGGCATTGTATTCCATTGCAGCCTCCTATGGAGCCACCTACGGAGGTCTTCTAGTCTATAGACCAGGCATGACCAAAAAGAGAACGGAGAAAATATGAATTTATTCAAAATATTGGCAACTTATAACAGTGAGTTAGTAAGTTTGTATTCACGCAAGCTGTAAAACAATAACAAAATAAAACAATTGTTCTCGTTTGTACGCTCTTTAGGTTGCGTATACATCTTGTCGTTACGTTTAGGTCATTTCTAAGGGTACGAATTACTATTGTCGTTAAGTATACGCACCACCTAAGTGTACATTAAACTGCTGGCGTTATTTATGAGAAATTGTAAGGTGTAGCATACCTTATAGTCGCTTCAATGGACAACTATAGGCCTTTTAATTGTTTATATTCATCTTCTCCATTCCTCTTTAGGTATTTGTTTCTTCAATAAGTCCAACAAAACAAAACATAAACAACACTTAATAATATAAAAATTTATTTATGTATATTTCTGTTTTTATTTCTTTGCAGATTCCACAGTCTTGTGATTGGCGAGTTTTCTTCCATACGCTTTCGGACGTCACTGCTTCATTATGTATTTTGGTTATTCAGCTGTTAGTTGTGCCAAATTTTGAGTGAAAGAAATGAATTCAGTAAAGCATCATCGTATTGGAGTATTTCTATCTCCATAAATTAAAAAAAATTAAATTAATTACAGAAACACAAAGTTTAAAAACGGAAAATAAAAAAGTTGAAAAAAAAATTATTTCAACAAAACTTCAATTATTAAATAATATTAAAATTAATATTACATAAAACAAAAATCAAACAAATATACAAAAAATTATATTGTGTTAATTGTTGTTCGTCGTATAATCAAATAAAGAAAACCGAAAATTTCTAGTCATCTATACAACGAGTTATAAATTTATATATTTAAATATAGTTTCTGTTTTCTCTCTCTCTATCTACGTTTATCGCAAATAGTGTTACGCGTGCGTTATTTATTTAGTTGTTAGTTGAAAGAAAAAAAAATCTGTTAAATAATAAGTATTCGCCAGTTAATATTGTTCACAACACACGGCATTTCAATTTCGTCATCATGCCTTACAATCGAGATACGGCATCAGCACAAGCTGACAAGCTAAGCGGTATTGTGGAGGAAAGCGATTTGTATGAAGGTTTTGCGCCACATGTGGAAACATCCGAGATAAAGGTGCTCGATTTTTATAATCTACCAAAGTCAACAGGTAAGTTGTAACACGATTCTTTAGTTATGTGGGTAATATGTGGGAAATAATTACTGAAATAGAAATTATCGCAAGATACGTGGATGCGTATACATGTTAACGTAACGTATACGCCCAATATTGAAGTTTTAATCTGGGTATCATTTTATATCCTCCACCGTAGTATGGAGGGTATATAAAGTTTGTTTTACCGTAAAAAGTATATATGGTTATTGCTGAACCATTTTCAAAATCGAAAAATTAAGCAGATTTTAAGATGTTTAAGATAAATTCCTAAATAAAACAAATGTTAAAAAATTTAAGATTTTTATTTCTTTGGTAGAATAACAAATATTTCACACTGGAAAATTTCTATTGACAAATTGTAAGAAAATTGGAAAACATAGTAATTATTCGAAACCACGATAGTGGGATTCGAATAGGACTTTAAATTTTTGTAATTAATCGTAATTGAATTTAAAAAATTTCAAGAAAATCGCAGAATACAATCATTGATAAAAATTGATTTTAAATATTAGCGAAAAATAAAAAAATTAGCCATAAGAACGTTAAAAACTTGGGTTTGGGCGTCGGGTTAGTAACCCTGCCCTAGAAAAAACAGCCTACTATGAAAAAAACGAAAGAAAAGAAAAACAAACCCCTCTAAAGTTGACGAACCCTGCAAACGTTTTAAGGACCATGATCTGCGAATCTGCACCTGGAATGTTCGCACTCTTTATAGAGAAGGTGCAGTCTTCGCATTGGCAGACTTACTTGAAAAGTACATGGCCGATATTACTGCCATACAGGAAATACGATGGATTGGGAAAGGCGTCACAACAACACCTAAAGGTGACGCACTGTATTATAGCTGCCATGACGTAAAGCATGAGTTTGGTTGCGGATTCGTAGTTAGTCGGAGACTAAAACATCTGGTATCCAGCTTCACCCCAGTGAATGAAAGACTTGCTGCAATTCGAATACAAGCTAAATTCTTCAACATCAGCTTTATTTGCGCTCATGCTCCCACTGAAGAAAAGGACGAACAGACCAAAGATATATTTTACGAGCGCTTAGAAGAAACATATGACCGTTGCCCTGCCCATGACATTAAAATCATTCTAGGCGATTTTAATGCTAAAATTGGAAAGGAGAATATCTTTGGCCCAACAGTCGGGAAATTCAGTCTCCACAGTGAAACATCTGACAATGGTATGAGGCTGATAGACTTTGCAGCTGCAAAAACATGGTAGTTAGCAGTACCAGATTTAATCATCTCGATATTCATAAGGGTACCTGGCTGTCTCCAGATCAAAGAACAAGTAATCAAATTGATCATGTTGTGATAGATGGAAGACATTCATCGAGCGTGTTGGATGTACGATCGTTCCGAGGCGCAAACATTGATTCGGACCACTACCTTGTTGCAGCAAAGGTACGCACCCGCTTAAACGTAGCAAACAAAGTACGAACAGACACAACACGAAAGTTAGACATCGATATGCTGCAAACACAACAGATAGCCACAGCATATTCCACTCAACTAGCCCAATTGCTTAACGCGAGCACTCCTTGTCCCGATAACATAACAACACAATGGCAAAATATTGCCCACTCCATGCAAACAGCCGCAAAATCCATTCTTGGATTCCAGAGACCTCCACAAAGGAATTCATGGTATGACCAGGAGTGTCGTGCTGCTACCGAAGTTAAAAATGCGGCATATAGAGCTACTTTACAATCAGTAGCAACGCGTAGCGCACGAGAGAGATATCGGGAGAAAAGGAGAGAAGAGGAACGTCTTTTCCGCAAGAAAAAGAAAGAAATGGAAAAGCGGGAGTGTGAAAAAATCGAGATGTACAGGAGCCGGAATGAAGTCCGAAAATTCTACCAAACAGTGAAACATCAAACAGATGGCTTTGGTACAGGCACATCCTCCTGTAGAGACCAGCAAGGTAATCTGGTAACAGATACAGATAGCGTGCTCAGGATATGGAAGGAACATTTCTCCAATCTGCTGGTATCCAATAGTAGCGAAAAAGATGATACCACAGATCCAATCCCAGAAATACCATCTTCTGAGAATGTATACCACCCGGCCAAGATGAGGTAAAAACAGCAATCAACCGACTGAAGAATAATAAAGCTGCAGGAGCCGATGACTTACCAGCCGAGCTGTTTAAAACCGGAGGCGACGCGCTGATAAGGTGTATGCATCAGCTAGTTAGAACCATCTGGCAGGAAGAACGCTTACCCGACGATTGGAACCTGAGCATCCTATGTCCCGTCCAAAAGAAAGTAGATAAGACTGTATGCTCCAACTATAGGGGCATAAGTCTCCTCCCTATTGCCTATAAGATAGAGTCAGGGATATTGTGCGAACGACTAAAGCCAATGGTCAACGAAATAATTGGACCATACCAATGTGGCTTTAGACCTGGCAAGTCCACCATTGACCATATATTTACCCTGCGGCAAATCCTAGAGACGACCCAAGAGATGCAGATCGACACATTTCACCTTTTTGTCGATTATAAAGCAGCATTCGACAGTCCCCTCCGATCAAAGGTATTCCATGCAATGTCTGAATTTGGTATCCCCGCAAAGCTCATCCGGCTTTGTAAGATGACTTTAACTGATACTAGGTCCTCAGTTAAAATTGGAAAGAACCTCTCCGAAGAATTTTGTACCAAAAGAGGTTTCAGACAAGGAGACAGCCTTTCGTGTGACCTATTCAACATTTTGCTGGAAAAGGTAATACGAGATGCAAAAATCAAAAGAAATGGCACAATTTACACCAATAGCCACATGTTACTTGCTTATGCTGGCTGACATAGACATCATGGGACGATCAGTAAAGGAAGTAACTGATACCTTTAGGAAGGTCGAAGCAGAATCTGCGAAAGTGGTTCTGGCGGTAAACGGCGAAAAGACCAAATTGATGGTGTCGACAAAGCGTCCATAGAGCTCGGACCAACTGTGAAAGTTGGTACCTATAATTTTGAGGTAGTTAAAGACTTCGTCTACCTCGGCACTGTCATAAGCACAACAAACAACATCAGTTGTGAAATAAGAAAAAGAATTGTATTGGCCAACAGATGCTACTATGGTTTAAATAAGCAATTTAAAAACAAAGCCACATCTCGTCAAACAAAAATAACACTATACAAAACGCTGATACTGCCCGTGCTAATGTATAGCTACGAAGCATGGGTTCTTGCACAAGCTGATAAGGCAGTGCTTGGTGTGTTTGAGAGGGAAATTTTTCGAAAGATCTACGGGCCGATTTGCGTTGACGGTGAATATCGACGTCGTATGAACCACGAGCTATATAAGCTATACAAAGACATGCATATAGTTAAACGTATCGAGATGCAACGATTGCGTTGGCTAGGCCATATCATGAGAATGAGCGATGATGAACCCGCTAAAAAGGCGTATGAATACATGCCACATGGCGGTGCACGCAGAATCGGCAGGCCTAAGCTTCGATGGAGCATACAAGTGGATGAAGAAATGGAAAGGCGCGGTATTCCAAAAAGTCAAGCGAAAAACAGAGAGGAATGGAGATCTTTTATTAGTTCGGTCATTTGAACAAATGTTCTGTAATGGGCCAACTGAGTAAGTAAGAAAAATAAAAAAATAAATAAATATTCGCGAAAAAAATAAATCGCGAAAATTTCATCCAAGCCCACAGTGGATTTTTTTTCTAGTATTTTTTATTAGATAGCTGTTGAAACAGCAAAAAATACAAAAAACATTATTTTGTGACTCAGATAACATCTGCAATATACGGTGCAAAGCACTTATCCTCGCCCGGTGCTCAATATATTGTCTGTTGCAACCACGCCGTTAAATATGACAGAAGTCCGATTTTCATTTTTCGCAGCGTTCGATAACACCTTAACCGTTGTATACTCAATATATTCAATATATTGTCTGTTGCAACCACGCCGTTAAATATGACAGAAGTCCGATTTTCATTTTTCGCAGCGTTCGATAACAACTCCAATGTTGCAGTACTTCAAATGCTTTCGAAATTTTATGCGTTTGTGATCACCCACTAACCTATTAACTTCCAATGTCAGTTAACTGACACTGTGGTCACTAGAGGTGGTATGGCGAAGCTCATCATTCTCGTCTCTGCTGGAAAATTGGTTCTTATATCCGGTATTCGACTAGCATTGATATGACGAGCGGCTGTAGCATTGATGATGTCCCAGATATTGATGGATGAATTGTGCATCCTTGCCAGTTGGCTTTCCCATGGTTAAGGAAAGTATTGAGTTGAGAGGTTATGATGTCCAGCCGTCTATTGATGGAGATGAGTATAGGGAGTTGGTGCCACACAAAGGAATTTATGAATTGCCAAGTAACGTTATTCGCCAGACTTGGTGTCACAATGATAACGTCCTCGTTCAGGGAGCTATTTAATTAGCCAAAGGTATGTCCATCTGGCCATTTCCTAGGATTGAATGTCATAGCTTACGATGAGCTTTAAAATCTCCTAGGACTAGCCTTTTATCACCTGCCAGCAGTGACCTGATGACAGGGAAATTCCGCTGGACACATCTGTTTAACGGCGGGGCATACACATTCAGCAATTCTATTTCGGCAGTCACACACTTGACCACTACCCCCATACATCCCAAGTATGGGTCACTAGAGTCAAGCGTAGGTGTGGGTTGGATAGACTACTTCAATAGGATTGAACGTTCTTCTACTATGATCCAAGCACAGTACGTTGTATACACCACAATTCCGAAGGCTTCATTCGTTACCATTATCCTTCTCATACTCATTAAATCCACAATTTTTGGGCCACGAAAACCATCGCAGTTAAACTTCA
Source organism: Musca autumnalis (assembly GCF_047663935.1). Taxonomy (NCBI): domain Eukaryota; kingdom Metazoa; phylum Arthropoda; class Insecta; order Diptera; family Muscidae; genus Musca; species Musca autumnalis. The sequence goes on from NW_027411755.1 coordinate 197,102,072, forward strand.
GAAATGTATCATTGTCAGGAATTGGAAGACGATCTGAAACGACGAAAAAACTCACTGGGGATCAGGTACACATTGACTGCATCCGTTGAATCTCACCGACACCGATCTATGGTGGTTGAGATGGAGCAAAACCATGGTCCGGGGTTACTTTCTATTCCGCACCTAAATATGTTTACATAAACATGTAGTTGCGGCAGTGATAGTCGGTTCAGCTGGGTTATGCTATTGCTGCCACATGCTACCGTTGTCTTTGTTTCAGTAATAAAATTATTAAAATTAAGGCTATCAAAAAGAGCAGAGAGTTGGGTTCTGGAAACGTTGTAATAATAGCATACATACACTAGTGGCGTATAAGTACTGACGTTAATTATACGCATCACCGCACAGTGGTCCCATTTGTAGGGAAAGGAGTCCCAAAAATAGTTCTAATCGAGCTATCGCCTCGCAGTTTTAAACAAAGGTTTATAACGAAGCAAAAAGATAGAAACAAAATTTTAGTGGATGTAGGTCCACATTTACGTATAGTACCCATATAAAGGTACCGCCCTATTTTCGGTATTTTGACGGTTTTAGCCAAATTTTCCAACCAATTTGGTTGAAATTTTCCATTTTGAGTTCTGAGTAAACAAAATACATCCTCGCAAAAAATTTTCAATATATGTCCACGTTTAGGAGTAACCCCCATATAAATTTACCGCCTGATTTTCGGTATTTTGACGATTTTAGCCAAATTTTTCAACCGATTTATTTGTAATTTTGCATTTTGAGTTCTGAGTGAACAAAATACCTCCTTGCAATATTTTTTTATAGGTCTAGGATTAGGTATAGCCCCCATATAAACGTACCTCCCAATTTTCGGAATATTGAACTATTTTTGCCAACTTTTCCAAACGATTTGGCTGTCATTTTGCATTTTGGGTTCTCAATACATAAAATACCTCCTTGCAAAATATATATTTTGAATATAGGTCCATGTTAAGGTATAGCTCCCATATAAAGGTACGATTTTACAGCCGCACAATGGTTCAGAATCGTTTTTTCTGGTCAAAACTCTGTAACTTTTGAACGGATAGAGATATTTTCAGTATTGTAAAAATAATTTAAAAAATCCAAGATTATGAAAAAAATATTTAAAAAGTTGTAAAAAATATTTAAAAAATCCACGATTATGGGAAAAAGATTTAAAAAAAATATGGAAAAAATATAAAAAATCCACTATTTAAAAAAAAATATTTAAAAATTTCACGATTATAGAAAAATATTTAAAAAATTCACGGTTATGGAAAGATATTTAAAAATTTCACGATTATAGAAAAATATTTAAAAAATTCACGATTATGGAAAGATATTTAAAAATCTACGATTGTAACAAAAATATTTAAAAATCTACGATTGTAAAAAAAATTATTTAAAAATCTACGATTGTAAAAAAAATATTTAAAAAATCCACGATTATGGAAAAAATGTTTAAAAAGTTGTAAAAAAAAATATTTAAAAAATCCACGATTATGGAAAAATATTTAAAAAGTTGTAAAAAAATTATTTAAAAATCTACGATTGTAAAAAAAATATTTAAAAAATCCACGATTATGGAAAAAATATTTAAAAAGTTGTAAAAAAAAATATTTAAAAAATCCACGATTATGGAAAAATATTTAAAAAGTTGTAAAAAAATTATTTAAAAAATCCACGATTATGGGGAAAAGTTGAAAAAATATGGAAAAAATATTTAAAAAATCCACTATTTAAAAAAAAAAATAAAAAAATTCACGATTATGGAAAAATATTTCAAAAAATCACGATTATGAAAAGATATTTAAAAAATCTACGATTGTAAAAAAATTATTTAAAAAATCTACGATTGTAAAAAATTATTTAAAAAATCCACGATTATAGGAAAAATATTTAAAAAAAATCCCGATTATGGAAAGATATTTAAAAAATCTACGATTGTAAAAAAATTATTTAAATAAAAATATTTACAAAATCCACGATTGTAAAAAATTTATTTAACAAATCTAAGATTGTAAAAAATTATTTAATAAATCCACGATTCTAAAAAATGATTTAAAAAATCTATGATTATGGAAAAAAATATTTAAAAAACAATATGGAAAAAATATTTTAAAAAATCCACGATTGTAAAAAATATTTAAAAAAAATATGGAAAAAATATTTAAAAAAAAATTTAAAAAATTCACAATTATGGAAAAATATTTAAAAAATCACGATTATGAAAATATATTTAAAAAATCTACGATTGTAAAAAATTATTTAAAAAATCCACGATTATGGGAAAAATATTTAAAAAATTCCCGATGATGGAAAGATTTTTAAAGAATTTACGATTGTAAAAAAAATTAAAAAAAAAATATTTACAAAATCCACGATTGTAAAAAAATTTATTTAAAAAAATCTAAGATTATGGAAAAAATATTCAAAAAAAATATGAAAAAAATATTTTAAAAAAATCCACGATTGTAAAAAAATAATTTAAAAAAATCCACGATTGTAAAAAAAAATAATTTAAAAAAATCGACGATTGTAAAAAAAATAATTAAAAAAATCCGCGATTGTTGAAAAATTATTGATTGTAAAAAGATTATTTAAAAAATCCACGATTGTTGAAAAATTATTGATTGTAAAAAGATTATTTAAAAAATTGTAAAATTGTAATAAAATATGTAAAAAATCAGCAATTTAAAAAAAAATATTTAAAACATCCACGATTATTGAAAAAGATGTTTAAAACATCCACGATTATTGAAAAAATATTTAAAAAGTTGTAGGAAATTTGTTTAAAATATCCATGAATAGGGCATAAAAAATATTATGGGACAATTATATAAAAAATCCACGATTGTAAAAAATTATTTAAAAAATCCACGATTATGAAAAAAAAAATATTTAAAATATTCACCGTCATGGAAAAATTATTTAAAAAATCCGTGATTATGGAAAATTTATTTTAAAAATCAACGATTATAAAAAACAAAAAAAAAAACATTTAAATTCCACGATCATGGGAAAAAATATTTAAAAAACCCACGATTGTTGACAAACTATTTAAAAAAATCGACGACAAACTATTAAGAAATCAACGCATATTTGAAAAAATTGTTCTAAAAATCCACGATAATGGAAAAAATACTTAAAATACCCACGAATATTGAAAAAATGTCATAAATCCAAAATTATGGCAAAAATTATTTAAAAAATCCACGATTTAAAAAAAAAATAGTTTAAAAAAATCCACGATTTTGAACAAAATAGTTTAAAAAAATCCACGATTTTGAAAAAAATAGTTTAAAAAACCACGACTATGGAAAGAATTATTTAAAAAGTTGACGATTATGGAAAAATTCATTTAAAATCCACGATTATGTAAAAAATTATGTAAAAAGTTTACGATTTTGGGAAAAAATATTTTCTTTCTCCAGAACTTGGGTTTTGGCTAGGAAAATCGATTTCTAAACCATTTCATGTGTCCAGAATTTATATTCTTTATGACAAGAGCTACAACTTTGCCTCCATGAACAAATTAAAATTCTTCGCTGTTTAGAAGATATGCGCCTGCCAAAATGCTCACTTTTGACTTAATTTTTCAAGGATATTTTTGATGTCCTTTTTATCCTGAAATGCAATAATTTATAATTATTCTATAAAGTCTATACTCTCCTCTTTAATATGACACCAATACCAGCATCGTACGACGAGTACAAGTATTTAAAATATTTTTTTGAAAAATGTTGACCTTTGAAATTTGTTTGACCTCTAAAAGGTCAAAACGATGAGAAAACGAAAAATTAAAAATGCAATTTTACTCCATTTTGCCTATATTTTCAAACGTATATAGTCCGGTTCAAGTGTAATTTTGGCTGTCGGACAGTGTTACATATACATAGGCCGTATAAGTGTTGACGATAATTATACGCAACAGCTTACAATTTGTGTCGATTTTGAATTTGAATTTTATGCGAAAACATTTGCGACAAATCTATTACCATATTTTCAAAAGTCTGTGCAGTACATAAGGAAACCCAAAAAGGAACTCAACTACAAGAGCGACAATTTTCAAAATTTTTCTGAAACAAACATCTTATTACATGTCCTTAGGAGAGATCCTGTGACGCAACTGTCCACATGCTTCGTTTTCCATTATGTCATATGTTTGCATACTAAAATATGATTTAATATCATCCCAATTTTAAGCCATAATAAAATTCCATACTAAACTATTTCCATGAGATTTAAGTACCTCTAATATACGACTATAAAAACACCATGGCAATTTTTGGCATTAAGCCATATAAAGTACTACAAAACTAAATAAATTCCAGCAGGAGGTTAGCTAAACATATTTGGCCTAAATTATGATACGTTTTGGTATGTTGAAAAACGAATTAAAAATTTCCCTTTCTACCAACGTACTAATTTCCTCTGTTAGTTTCGCCAAAACCAGGCCATAATTACCAATTAAAATCATGTGTCTTACCAAAAATAGCCTGGAGTAAAAAAATATATATAAAAAATACTCAAGTGGTGCACACATGTACTTGTAGAATCCACAGGCGGCGCCCCATTGACGCGAGGGTGTGGTGCGTAGATGGTTTTCTTGTTTTTCTTATTTTTTATGGTGTTTATATTATTTTCTTTTTTTTTTTTTGCTGGTGGATGGTCAAAGTCAAATGAGAGTCATTTTTCATTTTTCCCTGATAATCAAGAATGGAAACATATTCAAATTTCAAACAACATTTTGGGTGGTAGTTTTGTGGAGGGGAAGTTTTCCCAATGACCTCATCACAATTTATGTAGAATTATTACAAATGACCCTTTGTAGAGCACCATTTGCATTTTAAGGATTTTTTGTGAGCTTCATTATAATTTGTTTTAATTTACAATGTGACATATTAATGAACGTCGTTAGTGTATTCATTAAATATGACAATTAATTATAGTGTCTAACTGTAAATCTATAACTGTGCCACCTAAAAATTTATTTAAAGAATCCAAACATATGTGCGCTTAGTGGCGTTTATCTCGTTTTCGCTTTCATTTATTCTTTATATTGCCATCAATCTAAATTTTAGTGCAGGTTTATGCCAGCTTTTGCCGCTGCTGGTGGGGCAAACATCAGTTTACATTTTATTAGCCATAAATTTTATGACAAGTTTAAGATTTAATGAGAGAGAATTTTTCGGTGCTATTTTGCAAGCAGTTGGAATTACTTTTTGTTAACCGCCTGAGGGCCATAATTGTATTTTTTTTATTCTTTTCCATAATCGTGGACTTCTTAAAAAAACTTTTCCATAATTGTGGATTTTTTAAATAATTGTTTCCATAATCGTTGATTTTTTAAATAATTTGTTCCATAATCGTGGAGTTTTTAAATAATTTTTTCCATAATCGTGGATTTTTTAAATATTTTTTTCCATAATCGTGGATTTTTAAAATAATGTTTCCATAATTGTAATTTTTTAAATATTTTTTTCCATAATCGTGGATTTTTTAACATTTTTTCCATAATCGTTGATTTTTAATACATTTTTCTATAATAGTGGATTTTTAAAATAACGTTTTCTATACTTGTGGATATTTTAAATAGCTTTTTCTATGTGGATTTTTTAAATAATTTTTTCCACAATAGTTGATTTTTAAATCATTTTTTTTTCTATAATCGTGGATTTTTTAAATATTTTTTTCTATAATCGTGAATTTTTTAAATAATTTTTTTCTATAATCGTGGATTTTTTAAATAATTTTTTTCTATAATCGTGGATTTTTCAATTATTTTTTTTTATAATCGTGAATGTTTTAAATATTTTATTTCTATAATCGTGGATTTTTTAAATAATTTTTTTCTATAATCGTGGATTTTTTAAATAATTTATTTTCTATAATCGTGGATTTTTTAAATAATTTTTTTCTATAATCGTGGATTTTTTAAATAATTTTTTTCTATAATCGTTGATTTTTTAAATAATTTTTTTCTATAATCGTGGATTTTTTAAATAATTTTTTTCTATAATCGTGGATTTTTTAAATAATTTTTTTCTATAATCGTGGATTTTTTAAATAATTTTTTTCTATAATCGTGGATTTTTTAAATAATTTTTTTCTATAATCGTGGATTTTTTAAATAATTTTTTTCTATAATCGTGGATTTTTTAAATAATTTTTTTTCTATAATCGTGGATTTTTTAAATAATTTTTTTTCTATAATCGTGGATTTTTTAAATAATTTTTTTCTATAATCGTTGATTTTTTAAATAATTTTTTTCTATAATCGTGGATTTTTTAAATAATTTTTTTCTATAATCGTGGATTTTTTAAATAATTTTTTTCTATAATCGTGGATTTTTTAAATAATTTTTTTCTATAATCGTGGATTTTTTAAATAATTTTTTCGATAATCGTGGATTTTTTAAATAATTTTTTTCTATAACACTGTGCAACATTTTTAAGGTGATCTTGTGCAAACAATTCGAACTGAGGATTTTTTGAATGTACAGACTCAAACGACAAGAAACCCTAGTTGGGTTTTGTTGTGTCAGATCCAGCTCGGATTTTATGGCCCCATCTAAATATGGTTAAATATTGAGTTTTTAAAGAAATTCGGGGCTATATCTCTGAAACCAATGCGAATCTTCTTCTGACCTCTGAAGCAAATTTGTAGATAAGGACAAGAATAAAATATTTGGAGAAATAATAAACTCGAAAAACTACACTTATTGCCTCAAATTTTAAAATATATGCAAAATTTCCACAATTTTTATACATTTCGCACCGTATCTCAAAAACCGTTAAATTTTTCTGAATATTTTCTTCTGGAAAAATATTCCCTGGAATGTAATACACAACTCTTCAGAACATGTCATTGTTGTAAAATGCCTCTATCCCGTTGTTTTCAGTAAATTTGTCAACGACGATTTAATAAAAATGTCAATAATGTAGTGAAATCCGAAATGCGAGAATAAACTGTTGGTGTGAACTGTGTTTGAAATACGTGTTGTAAAAGATATGATGCAAAATATCGCTGAAACAATATGAAGTAAGCATTTTAGAGTTTCAGAATGTTCTAAAGAATTGTTGAGAACATTATTTGGATGATTTTTGCAAAAGGTTACTTGGTTCAACTCCCAATAGTTTAGCTGATACCAACCAGAATTTCAGAAATTATGTAAAATTTTCCATATTTTATCGATTTTGATGCCCTAGATGAAGTTTTTCTAGTGTAGTGTGTTCATCAGATAAGATCTACTAGTTTAGGGCTACAATATTGCTAAAGCCAGCAAGGCCAAATTCCTATTCGTTTCTGAGATAAAGGCCTGATAAATGCAAAAAAGTGTAGTTTTAGCCCGGTTTAGATGAGGCCATAAAATCCGAACTGGATCTGACAGGACAAAACCCAACTAGGGTTTCTGTAGTCTAAATATGTACTTTCAAAAAATCCATACTAGAAGTTGTTTGCATTTTCAGTGTTGCATAGTGTAATCGTGGATTTTTTAAATAATTTTTTTCTATAATCGTTGATTTTTTAAATAATTTTTTTCTATAATCGTGGATTTTTTAAATAATTTTTTTCTATAATCGTGGATTTTTTAAATAATTTTTTTCTATAATCGTGGATTTTTTATATAATTTTTTTCTATAATCGTGGATTTTTTAAATAATTTTTTTCTATAATCGTGGATTTTTTAAATAATTTTTTTCTATAATCGTGGATTTTTTATATAATTTTTTTCTATAATCGTGGATTTTTTAAATAATTTTTTTCTATAATCGTGGATTTTTTAAATATTTTTTTTCTATAATCGTGGATTTTTTAAATAATTTTTTTCTATAATCGTGGATTTTTAAAATAATTTTTTTCTATAATCGTGGATTTTTTAAATAATGTTTTCCTATAATCGTGGATTTTTTAAATAATTTTTTTCTATAATCGTGGATTTTTTAAATAATTTTTTTCTATAATCGTGGATTTTTTAAATAATTTTTTTCTATAATCGTGGATTTTTTAAATAATTTTTTTCTATAATCGTGGATTTTTTAAATAATTTTTTTCTATAATCGTGGATTTTTTAAATAATTTTTTTCTATAATCGTGAATTTTTTAAATATTTTTTTTTTGTGTATTTTTATAGTTGACCTTTGGACTGTTTAAACAAAAAAGCATAAGTTTAAATAATTTTTTTCTATAATCGTGGATTTTTAAAATAATTTTTTCTATAATCGTGGATTTTTTAAATAATTTTTTTCTATAATCGTGGATTTTTTAAATAATTTTTTTCTATAATCGTGGATTTTTTAAATAATTTTTTTTCTATAATCGTGGATTTTTAAATATTTTTTCACAATCGTGGATTTTTAAATATTTTTTTCACAATCATGGATTTTTGAAATATTTTTTTATAATCGTGGATTTTTTAAATAAGATTTCCAGAATCGTGGATTTTTAAATAAGATTTCCAGAATCGTGGATTTTTAAATATTTTTTCTACAATCGTGGATTTTTGAAATAATTTTTTTCTATAATCGTGGATTTTTTAAATAATATTTTGTCTATAATCGTGGATTTTTTAAATAATTTTTTCCACAATCGTGGATTTTTTAAATACTTTTTTCCACAATCGTGGATTTTTTAAATAATTTTTTCCATAATCGTGGATTTTTTAAATATTTTTTTCCATAATCGTGGATTTTTTAAATAATTTTTTTCTTCAATAGTGGATTTTTTAAATAATTTTTGTCTGTTTTTCAAAATAGTCAGGCTTAATCCCATAGTCGTTGTTTTAATATTTTATTAAAACAACTTTAATTTATTAGTGGGAAAAAAATTGGCGATGTTTACCAAGGGGTAAGGCAGGGAATACTATAGTTTTAGATCTCGCCACAGATCTTCATCAGTTCCCTTATTTCTTGTTTTTCAACAAGAAACTTTTTTATACCCAATTTTTTTCTATAATGGTGGATTTTTTAAATATTTTTTTTTTCTATAATCGTGGATTTTTTAAATAATTTTTTTCTATAATCGTGGATATTTTAAATATTTTTTTTTTTCTATAATCGTGGATATTTCAAATATTTTTTTCCATAATCGTGGATTTTTAAATAACTTTTTTACAATTGTGGATTTTTTAAATATTTTTTCCATAATCGTGGATTTTTTAAATATTTTTTTCCATAATCGTGGATTTTTTAAATATTTTTTTTCCATAATCGTGGATTTTTTAAATACTTTTTTTCCATAATCGTGAATTTTTTAAATATTTTTTTCCATAATCGTGGATTTTTTAAATATTTTTTTCCATAATCGTGGATTTTTTAAATATTTTTTTCCATAATCGTGGATTTTTTAAATATTTTTTTCCATAATCGTGGATTTTTAAAATAATTTTTCAATAATCGTGGATTTTTAAAATAATTTTTCCATAATCGTGGATTTTTAAAATAATTTTTCCATAATCGTGGATTTTTAAAATAATTTTTCCATAATCGTGGATTTTTAAAATAATTTTTCCATAATCGTGGATTTTTAAAATAATTTTTCCATAATCGTGGATATTTTAAATATTTTTTCCATAACCGTGGATTTTTTAAATAATTTTTCCATAATCGTGGATTTTTAAAATAATTATTCAATAAACGTGGATTTTTAAAATAATTTTTCCATAATCGTGGATTTTTAAAATAATTTTTTCCATAACCGTGGATTTTTTAAATAATTTTTCCATAATCGTGGATTTTTAAAATAATTTTTCAATAATCGTGGATTTTTAAAATAATTTTTCCATAATCGTGGATTTTTAAAATAATTTTTTCCATAATCGTGGATTTTTTATACCCTCAGCCTTTAGGCTATGAAGGGTATATACACTTTCATACGGGCAAAATGTGCCTCATCGAAATAATGGTTTTAGACCCCAAGTATGTTTGGACGAAATGTGTTTCAGACAATTTGGAGTCGATTGAGCAATGTCCTTCCGTCTGTCTGTCTGTCTGTCTGTCTGGCTGGCTGGAGCGCACGATAACTCTCGAAGGGATGAACCGATTCGGTTCAAATTTTGGCTTTCGTAATATTTTGTCCAAACTTAGTTTAAGTTCGAAGATGAGTTATATCGGTCCACTCCTTCCGGTACCTCCCCCACAAAAGTTCGAAAATGTTCGGAAAATTTGTACGCACGATAACTCTTGAAGGGTGTAACCGATTTGGTCCATACTTTGCCCATCGTGGAGCGTGTACCAGACTTAGATCAGGTTTTAATATGGACTCAATCGGTCCACTCCGTCGGGTACCTCCCACACAAAATTTTGGAAAAGTTCAGTTTAGGAACATCTCTCGAATCGCTTTGATTTTTGCTTTAGCAACTTGTATTCACTGCCCTCCATACGACGGTATAAGTTTCATCAGGGGCAAGTCCATACTTCCTGAGAAAATAGCCTGAAAGTTGCAAAAAACCCCTATGACACCGTGTGAAGAGGTTGGAGGGCAAAATATTTCTCGAACAGGTCTGCCGATTCGGTCCAAAGTTTGGCCTTAGTAATATTTTGTCCAAACATAGTTTAAGTTCGAAGATAAGCCATATCGGTCCACTCCTTCAGGTACCTCCCCCACAAAAGTTCAAAAATGTTCGGAAAATTTGTGCGTACGATAACCCTTGAAGAGAGTGGCCGAATTGGTCCATACTTTACACATCCTAATATATCTACCAGATATAGATCAGGTTCAAATATGGACTATATTTGTCCACTCCATCCGGTACCTCCCACTCAAAATTTCGGATACATGTTCACTTTAAGACCTGCTTTCGAATCACTTTGATTTTTGTTGAAGCAACTTGCATTGCTGCCTCAATTGCGATGGTAAAAGTTGTTTCAGGGGCAAGTTCATACTTCTTGAGCAAACATCCCTGAAGGTCTAAAAAACCCCTATGGTACCATATGTAGTGGATGGAGATCCATTCTTTTTAGTATCTCCTCCGCAAAACTTTTGATATTAAATCCTAATCAACATTTTTGTCAGTTCAAACGCACAAAATTTTTAAAATTCCCTAAATACATGCGTTTTTTGGAAAAAAATTGTTTCAATATACACAGGCTGAGGGTATATCTCTGTCGGCAAAGCCGACTGATACTTTTTTACTTGTTAAATAATGTTTTCCATAATCGTGGATATTTTAAATATTTATTCCACAATCGTGGATTTTTTAAATAATTTTTTTCACAATCGTGGATTTTTTAAATAATTTTTTCCACAATCGTGGATTTTTTATAAAATTTTTTTCCACAATCGTGGATTTTTTATAGAAATTATTTCCACAATCGTGGATTTTTTATAGAAATTATTTCCACAATCGTGGATTTTTTAAATAATTTTTTTCCACAATCGTGGATTTTTTAAATAATTGTTTGCACAATCGTGGATTTTTTAAATAATTTTTTCCACAATCGTGGATTTTTTAAATAATTTTTTCCACAATCATGGATTTTTTAAATTATTTTTTCTATAATTGTGTTTTTTTTTTAAATTATTTTTTCTGTAATTGTGTTTTTTTTTTTAAATTATTTTTTCTATAATTGTGTTTTTTTTTTTAAATTATTTTTAATTTTCGTCTATAATCGTGGATATTTTAAAATAATTTCTAATAAAAATGCAAAATCCAAATCTCCTCTTTTAGTCTGGATAGGGTTAAGAATGTGCCTGCACCTGTACATTAATAATCAAAATTACGTGTGTGTGTAAAGAATTTTCACTTTCAGTTGTCGTTATAACGACAAGAATAATTTTTGTGAGCGTTTTATTGTCATGTTTTTTTTTTTGCTTTCGTTTTTTATACATTTTCTGGTATTTGTCTTCTTCATTTCACATAAACAAATAATTAAATGGGAAGAAGAAAACAAAATATAAATAAACCTAACCAAGGAAGAAACACAAAAAAGCACATACGTATGAACGTATGTATGTATGAACATACGCAACAAACATATAATGTATCTGGCATTGTTTTTATACATACATTCTTCCAACAAAAACACATGATGTGTGAAAGATATGCCAGCTGAAGATGAAAAAAGTTATTTGAAAGAAAAAAAATTAAACTGCAATGACAAAAATTGTCATCCAAATTTAGTGGTTCTTTTGACAAGAGGTGTGTGGTGTAATGTTTTTTTTGTTCTTGTCATATTGAAAATAAAAATAAAACGCTAACCGTAATATTTTTGCCATATATAAACGACACTCTGCTTCATAACAAGTAGGACAGCTTGTTGTCCCATAACAAGTTTGTTGCCGCTCTGTAAAAATGTCAAATGAAATGAAAAAAACTGAAACGCCGAAAATTCCATTTTCACTTGCTTTCATATGCCTGTCCGCACAGTAATTGTTTTTTTTTTCTCATTCGTGTTTTATTTTTGTTGTCACCAGAAAAATGTATTTTTTGTTTGCTTTTGGTGTGAAATATAAACGTAACGTATGTAAAGAGATATGTTCATCTGACATTTGCACACCCTACGTAAGTATATCGTAAAATTGATTTGAAGATTATTCTTTAAAAAAATTCTCAATAAATTAAACCTTTGACGATTATTCTTTAAAAAAAATCTACGATTATGAAATAATGATTTTAAAAAATGGACGATTATGAAAAAAATATTTAAACAAATGAACGATTATGAAAAAGTATTAAAAAAATCCATGATTATAAAAAAAATTTTTTAAAAAATCCTCAATTATGGAACAAATTATTTAAAAAATTTATAATTTTGGAATATGTTAAATTAAAAATCCACAATTATGGAAAAAATTATTTAAAAAATCCACAAATATGGAAAAAATTATTTAAAAAATCTACGATTATGGGAAAACTGATTTAAAAAATCTACGATTATGAAAAAAAATATTTAAAATAAAATCCACGATTATGAAAAAATTATTTTAAAAAATATACGATTATGGAAAAATATTTAAAATAAAATCCACGATTATGAAATTTTTGTTTTTAAAAATCTGCGATTATGAAAATTTTTTTTTTAAAAAATCCACGAATATGAAAAAATTATTTTAAAATGTCTACGATTATGAAAAAAATATTTAAAATAAAATCCACGATTATGAAAAAAATTATTTTAAAAAATATACGATTATGGAAAAATATTTAAAAAAATCCACGATTATGAAAAAATTATTTTAAAAAATATACGATTATGGAAAATTTTTAAAATGTTTTAGTTGACCTTTGATCTTCAAGTTTTTCTTAAGCTTTTGAATCAATATTTGTTTTATTCAAAAGGACCTAGAGCCGAACTACAACTTAAGAAAAATTATGGAAAAATATTTAAAAAAATCCACGATTATCAAACAATATTTTAAAAATTATGAAAAAAATTTTTAAAAAAATAGACGATTATGAAAAAGTTTTTAAAAAATCTACGATTATGAAAAAAATATTTTAAAAAATTCTCAATTACGGAAAAAATTATTTAAAAAATTCAAAATTTTTAAAAATGTTATTTTAAAAAATTCACGATAATGGAAAAAATTATTTTAAAAAATTCACGATTATGGAAAAAATTATTTTAAAAAATTCACGATTATGGAAAAAATTATTTTAAAAAATTCACGATTATGGAAAAAATTATTTTAAAAAATCCACGATTATAAAAAAATATTTTAAAAAATCCTCAATTACGGAAAAAATTATTTAAAAAATTCAAAATTTTGAAAAATGTTATTTTAAAAAATTCACGATTATGGAAAAAATTATTTAAAAAATTCACGATGATGGAAAAAATTATTAAAAAAATCCACGATGATGGAAAAAATTATTAAAAAAATCCACGATTATGGAAAAAAATTATTTAAAAAATCCACGATGATGGAAAAAATTATTAAAAAAATCCACGATTATGGAAAAAATTATTTAAAAAATCCACGATTATGGAAAAAATTATTTAAAAAATCCACGATTTTGAAAATTATATTTTGAAAAAACCACGATCACGAAAAAAAAAATTTTAAAAATTCACGAATATGAAAAAAATTATTTTTAAAAATCTACGATAATGAAAAAAATATTTTAAAAAAATCCACGATTTTGTTTTTCAGAATTATAAAAAAAATGATTTTAAAAAATATACGATTATGGATGGAAAAAATTTAAAAAAAAATCCACGGCTATCAATTTTTTTTTAAAAATCTGCGATTATCAAAAAATATTTTAAAAAATTGACGATTATGGAAAAAAATTATTTAAAAGTCCCACGATTCTGGAAAAAAATTATTTAAAAATCCCACGATTATGGAAAAAAAATATTTAAAAAATCCACGATTGTGTAAAAAATATCAAAAAAATCTAGGATTGTGGGAACATTTATTTAAAAATCTAAAAAATGTACGATTGTGAAAAAAAAATATTTTAAAAAATCCACGATTATGGAAAAAATTATTTAAAAAATCCACGATTATGGAAAAAATTATTTAAAAAATCCACGATTATGGAAAAAAATTATTTAAAAAATCCACGATTATGGAAAAAATTATTTAAAAAATCCACGATTATGGAAAAAATTATTTAAAAAATCCACGATTATGGAAAAAATTATTTAAAAAATCCACGTTTATGGAAAAAATTATTTAAAAAATCCACGATTATGGAAAAAATTATTTAAAAAATCCACGTTTATGGGAAAAAATTATTTTAAAAATCCACGATTATGGAAAAAATTATTTAAAAAATCCACGATTATGGAAAAAATTATTTAAAAAATCCACGATTATGTAAAAAATTATTTAAAAAATCCACGATTATGTAAAAAATTATTTAAAAAATTCACGATTATCTAAAAAATTATTTAAAAAATCCACGATTATGGAGAAAAATTTTTAAAAAATTCCACAATTATGGAAAATAATATTTAAAAAAATCCACCATTATGGAAAAAATATTTAAAAATCCACGTTTATTGAAAAATAATAAAAAATGTATAATAAATGTAGGGTATCAAATGGACGACTTTTCGTACATATCTCTGTCTTCTCAACTAGTTTCATTTGGCGCTTGTCGCTGCTTCACTTTTTGTCTATCTGATTCTGTTTGACATGTAATTTTACATGACCTTTTTCACAGTGAATTTTATGAGTTTCTTGTTGTGCTGTTTCGGAAGTTATAAAATATGCCGTTTTATCAGCGACAACTTTTTAAGCTGTGTTTTATTTGTCACATTTCAGTTTCACACCATGTGTCTCAGCAAATTTTATGAACTCAAGGTCATAAATTTTTTTCATGACTAGATTTGTAAAATTTTATTTTTTTTTATACATACGTTATGTACATAAATTCTTTAAAGCCACGATTATTGTTTGGACAGGCCATGAAAAAGTACATACTTAATATATTCTTTAAAAATCCAAGATTTGGTGTAATGGACTTTGTAAAAATAATAAAATCCACTATAATTGTTGTAATTGTTTAATAATAATAGTACAAAATATACCTAAAATTGGACCTCATATACAAATAGCAACCCTCCTACATTTGCCGAAATTACTGTGGCGTCTAAAAATCTAATTTAAATACCTTTTTTGTATATAATTATTTTTTGGCAATCGTTTGTGCCAAGAAAAATGGTTCTTTTGCTTGCCTTTGCAATTTTTATTTGAATTCAATCGATTTCAAATCTGTTTTTCACTTTCAATAGATGGTGGTTGAGAAAAGTATTTTCACAAAATGGTGTAATTAAAAATGAAAAAGAAATAATCAAAATCTGAAATGTAGCCATAAACATTAGAATGTTATAATGTTTAAAATTTTCAATTGCTTTTCAATATTCGGTACTACTCTGCTACTGCTGTTTTTAATATTTATGAGTACGTTTTTATGGAAATCACCGTGTGCTGTTGATGTCTATATTTTGCTGTTTGTTTTTCCAAGCAAATAAACAAAATTAACTGATTTGTGTTACAATAAAAATTTGCAATTGAAATTTATTTTTAAGTGTTATTTGTTAGTGTTTACATAGATATGAAAATTGCTTTTGGAATATTTATGGATCGTTTTGCTGTCGAGTAGGTAAAAATATCAATTGAAGAAGATTTGTGTGGCAACTCTGAAATATTTTTAAAAATCCACGATTATTGCTGTGAGGGTGGATAAAAAATATTATTTAAAAAATCCACGATTATTGCTGTGAGGGTGGATGAAAAATATTATTTAAAAAATCCACGATTATTGCTGTGAGGGTGGATGAAAAATATTATTTAAAAAATCCACGATTATTGCTGTGAGGGTGGATGAAAAATATTATTTAAAAAATCCACGATTATTGCTGTGAGGGTGGATGAAAAATATTATTTAAAAAATCCACGATTATTGCTGTGAGGGTGGATGAAAAATATTATTTAAAAAATCCACGATTATTGCTGTGAGGGTGGATGAAAAATATTATTTAAAAAATCCACGATTATTGCTGTGAGGGTGGATGAAAAATATTATTTAAAAAATCCACGATTATTGCTGTGAGGGTGGATGAAAAATATTATTTAAAAAATCCACGATTATTGCTGTGAGGGTGGATGAAAAATATTATTTAAAAAATCCACGATTATTGCTGTGAGGGTGGATGAAAAATATTATTTAAAAAATCCACGATTATTGCTGTGAGGGTGGATGAAAAATATTATTTAAAAAATCCACGATTATTGCTGTGAGGGTGGATGAAAAATATTATTTAAAAAATCCACGATTATTGCTGTGAGGGTGGATGAAAAATATTATTTAAAAAATCCACGATTATTGCTGTGAGGGTGGATGAAAAATATTATTTAAAAAATCCACGATTATTGCTGTGAGGGTGGATGAAAAATATTATTTAAAAAATCCACGATTATTGCTGTGAGGGTGGATGAAAAATATTATTTAAAAAATCCACGATTATTGCTGTGAGGGTGGATGAAAAATATTATTTAAAAAATCCACGATTATTGCTGTGAGGGTGGATGAAAAATATTATTTAAAAAATCCACGATTATTGCTGTGAGGGTGGATGAAAAATATTATTTAAAAAATCCACGATTATTGCTGTGAGGGTGGATGAAAAATATTATTTAAAAAATCCACGATTATTGCTGTGAGGGTGGATGAAAAATATTATTTAAAAAATCCACGATTATTGCTGTGAGGGTGGATGAAAAATATTATTTAAAAAATCCACGATTATTGCTGTGAGGGTTGATGAAAAATATTATTTAAAAAATCCACGATTATTGCTGTGAGGGTGGATGAAAAATATTATTTAAAAAATCCACGATTATTGCTGTGAGGGTGGATGAAAAATATTATTTAAAAAATCCACGATTATTGCTGTGAGGGTGGATGAAAAATATTATTTAAAAAATCCACGATTATTGCTGTGAGGGTGGATGAAAAATATTATTTAAAAAATCCACGATTATTGCTGTGAGGGTGGATGAAAAATATTATTTAAAAAATCCACGATTATTGCTGTGAGGGTGGATGAAAAATATTATTTAAAAAATCCACGATTATTGCTGTGAGGGTGGATGAAAAATATTATTTAAAAAATCCACGATTATTGCTGTGAGGGTGGATGAAAAATATTATTTAAAAAATCCACGATTATTGCTGTGAGGGTGGATGAAAAATATTATTTAAAAAATCCACGATTATTGCTGTGAGGGTGGATGAAAAATATTATTTAAAAAATCCACGATTATTGCTGTGAGGGTGGATGAAAAATATTATTTAAAAAATCCACGATTATTGCTGTGAGGGTGGATGAAAAATATTATTTAAAAAATCCACGATTATTGCTGTGAGGGTGGATGAAAAATATTATTTAAAAAATCCACGATTATTGCTGTGAGGGTGGATAAAAAATATTATTTAAAAAATCCACGATTATTTATTTATTATTTATTCTGAAAGTAAGTTAGATATCGCCTTAAGAATATTCTTAAAAAAACTGATTTTTTGGTATGTTGACCCTTGAAGAACATTGTTGTGAATTGGTCTGGTGCTACGCGAGACCTTAATCCGCTTTTTTGAACTAGTACCACTTGATTATTTCCATCGGAATCTTCCTCCAAGTGTTACAACAACCCCGACCATTTATCAACATTTTCAAATGCAACATTGAAGGTCCACAACGAACGATTATCGTTCACCAATCGCCGTAATAGTCAAGTGGTGCAGCCGCCCCAAACTAGTATCCAATGTACAACAACGTTCCCGCTGTTGTTTGCTATCTTCTTGTTGAACGACAACACAATGTAAACACTTCTGTTAGTTAAATAAAACTATCAGACGTCCGTCGGTTAAGCTTACCGGTTGGTTAGTACTTGTCAAGCAAACACACTAACAACAACATCGATAACATCAAAACGTTAGAAACAACAAATGCCGTTCAAAAAAGTTGCACTGCTTGCTGGGCTGTCGATATGTATGCACAACTTAAGTGGTTTTTGACCTCTAAGATGGTTATCGTTTGGTTTGTTGGTTGGCTGCAAGACGGCCACATCAGTTCTAAATGCCGAACACACTAATCATATTTATCTCAAAGAACAGAGGAAAATATCTAAAAAAGACAACAACAACAATTCTAACATAAAAAATTGTCATCATCTTGTGACTGCCTTTCGAACAAAAATTATCTTTGATTTTTTTTAAATATTTGAAAAAGAACAATAACAATAATCTGTTATGCATTTTTTGATCTCCAAGCTTCACAGATGCGACACACTCACGAGCGTAGGTAGGTTTGGGCGTATGAATGCTATTGTGTTGAAAAAAAATGAAGAGGTGGTTCTTTGGAATTATGAATAAATAATCTCTTGGGGGGAAATGTTGAAATATTTATTTAGCTTACACTGAACAAGACACAGACAAAATTAAAACAATTACTCATAATTCACAATTCATATTAATGTTTAGATTCGATAGTTTGTCCAGGCGAAGGGGAATATACAATAGAAATTAAAATTCCACACATTTTGAAAAATGATGTTCAAAAAGACTCAAATATATTTAGTATATCTATGTATCTATGTATCTCTTTTTAGAGTTCAACCTAATATATTTTCGTTCATTAATATACATAAGGCCTAAAAGTATGCTTCAATATAATAAAATCAAAAAATAATGTTGCTAAACATCAATTACATACATGTTGCTGTCTGACTATGGTAATGTTATAGATACTCAAATGTATATAAACATGCAATTGTATTTAAATTAAATGCTCAAGTTCAAAAAACTGCAAGCAACATCGAATGTTTTTGCATTTGAATAAAATGCAAATAAAAATATTTTATATCCTATATTTTACATTTTATATATTATTTTTTATATTTTTTTATTGTATATTTTGTATATTATATTATATTTAATATTATATATTTTATATTTCATATTTAATATTTTATTTTTTATATTTTAAATTTTTCATTTTAATTTTATATTTAATCTTTTATTTTTTATATATTATGTTTTATATTTATTTGTATATTTAATATGGTATATTTCATATTTTATATTTCATATTTTATATTTTTGTATTTTTTATATTTTATATTTTATTTTTGATATTTTATATTTAATGTTTTATCTATCTATATGTATAAAAGAGGAAAATGTTTGTATGTTTGTTTTTTTCTTTGTTTGTAATTTATGGACTCGAAAACCACTGAACAGATCTTCCTGAAAATTTGAGGGTATATTGCAACATTGCCTGAATGTAAAATAGGCTATATTATATTTTGAAATTTATCGACGATCCGGAGATATAGCCTCAGGATCGGAGGTACCTCCAAGAAATTTAGATTTTGTATGCAGATATCTGATGAACGGTTACAGATACAGTCTCCGAATTTAGAATGTGTGACGGAATTTGGCCTGGAAATAAATTTACCAAACTATATTTAAATCGGTTCAGATTTGTATATAGCTCCCATATATATCTTCGGCCGATTTTATGTATTTGATGCACCAACCAGTAAGCAAAGGATCAAAGTCGGGCGGGGCCGACTATATGATACCCTACACCACTGTGAATATGTAAAATATAAATCGGAGCTATATCCAGATCTTAACAGATTTCGATATAATTTGGCACATTTATTTCCAGACCGAATTCAGTCATACATTCCTAATTTCATCGAATTCGGAACTATATAGCGTGTTTGGTACCGAAATTACGTGAAATCGGCCGAAAATATATATGGAAGCTATATCCAAACCTGAAAAAATTGTAGTCCCCAATTTTCAGCTGAATCGGACAAAAAATCCGACCTCTAGGCTGCGAACAAAAATACATGGACAGACAGTCGGACGGACATTCATAAATCGACTCAGAAAGTGATTCTATGTATATCCCTCAAAGGAACTATATGTCTATCTCGCTTCCTTTTGCACGTTACATACAAATGCACAAAGACATAATACCCCTTACCACATGGTGGTGTAGGGTATAAAAACGCTACATATGTCCGATTTCAATGAAATTTGGAATGTGTGACGGAACTTGGCCTACAAGAAAATGTGCTGCGGCGTAGCGAAGCGCACCGGGTTCAGCTAGTATTTTATATTTCATATTTTATTTTTTATATGTTATGTTCTATATTTTACATTGCACATTTTATATTTTATTTATTTCTATTTTACATTTTATACTTTCTATTTTATACTAGCCGGCCCGGTCCACGTTGCTGGCCCTTGAAACAGTTTTATGTTACCTTTTCTTAAGTAAATTATATTTTTTTTTTGCTTCGCAAAATAGTCGGGAACTGCAAGTGACTATAAATAAAACATCTTCAGAAATGTTGGTGTCTATATGAAATTTTGGCGGTATGTTAACTGATGACTTGAGGCATGCATTTATTTCATCTGCTGGAATAGTATAATTGGCAGTCTTTGTCTGAAATCTAAACGTGAACTGCTCTTAAATCCTTTAAGAATCATTCTAAAGCTTCTTGGGAATTTTTATGTGCCATCGTACATTCGTTCCAGATGATAACTTCTATTTAATATTGCATGTGTGCAATTCAATCAAAAGAATGTCCAGTGGCAACTTAAGGGTCGACTCTGTCGTCCTTGCACGTTCTTATAATGTATACCTGATGAAGCTATAGCGATCGATATGTTGCCTTCTAATCTGAAGACTTGCTTTCCAATAAGACCAAAGTTTCGTTATGCATAACATCTGGTATTTCCATTGATTTGTAACATATTTCAGAAATTGGGAGTGGTCGGTTCTTACGGCTAAAATATGTACCCAGGGTTGGCGAAACGGACACGTTGTACATCATCTGAAAATGACATGGAAATCGGTACAAAAGTTTTGGAGATATAACGTATTTAAAAAATGGGCGTGCTAAAAGAGTTTTAAAATAAGGAGGGCATAGGGGTGGTACCCGGTCCCCTCCGAAATTCAAAAAAAAAAAAACAGATAGCCTATTTTCACTACGGGTGTTCATGGTGGGCCATCGCTGTACATTCTCTGAAATTTTAAAGAAAATCGGCTCAGTAAAGCAAAGACAGAGTTTTAATAAAATAGAGCAAAGGGGAGGTACCCCGCCCCCTCAGAAATTCAACAAAATATATAGCCTATTTTCACCAGGGGTCATCCCTATCTATTCCCTGAAATTTTCAAGAAAATCGGTTTAGTAGTTTTGGATCGCTGCATCTCGATACGTTTAACAATATTGATGTCGTTGTATAGCAGATACAGCTCGTGGTTCATGCGACGTCGATATTCACCGTCAACGCGGATTGGTCCGTAGATCTTTCGAAGAATTTTTCTCTCAAGCACACCAAGCACTGCCATGTCTGCTTGCGCAAGTACCCAGGCTTCGGAGTGTTTTGTTGAGCGTTCTTTTTGTTTGACGAGATGTGGCTTTGTTTTTAAACTGCTTACTTAAACCAAAGTAGCATCTGTTGGCCAATACAATTCTTCTTTTTATTTCACAACTGATGTCGTTTGTTGTGTTTACGGAGGTGCCGAGGAAGACGAATTCTTTTACTACCTCAATATTATAGGAATCAACTTTCACAGTCGGTCCGAGCTCAATGGACCCATTGCGCGTCGACACCATCAACTTGGTCTTCTCACCGTTTACCGCCAGACCCACTTTAGCAGATTCTCCTTCAAGCTTCATAAAGGTATCAGTTACTTCTTTTACTGATCGGCCCATAATGTCTATATCATCAGCATAAGCAAGTAACATGTGACTATTGGTGTAGATTGTGCCACTTCTATTGACGTTTGCCTCTCGTAAAACCTTCTCCGGCAGGATGTTGAAGAGATCACACGAAAGGCTGTATCCTTGTCTGAAACCTCTTTTGGTACCAAACTCGTCGGAGAGGTTCTTTACTATTTTAACTGAGGACCTCGTGTCAGTTAAAGTCATTTTACAAAGCCGGATGAGCTTTGCGGGGATACCAAATTCCGACATGGCTTGGATTACCTTTGAACGCAGCGGGCCGTCGAAGGCTGCTTTATAATCGACAAAAAGGTGGTAGGTGTCGCTCTGCATCTCTTGGGTCTTCTCCAGGATTTGCCGCAGGGTAAATATCTCGTCAATGGTGGACTTGCCAGGTCTAAAGCCGCATTGGTATGGTCCGATTATCTCGTTGACCATAGGCTTTAGTCGTTCGCACAATATCCCTGACACGATCTTGTAGGCAATAGGGAGTAGACTTATGCCCCTATAGTAAGAGCATACTGTCTTATCTTCCTTCTTGTGGACGGGGCACAGGATACTCAGGTTCCAATTGTCGGGTACTCGTTCTTCCTGCCAGATGATGCTAACTAGCTGATGAATACACCTTATCAGCGTGGCGCCTCCGGTTTTGAACAACTCGGCTGGTAAACCATCGGCTCCTACATTCAATACCATCTTCTGGGATTGGGACTGTGGTATCTTCGTCGCCTTCGCTCATATTGGATACCGACAGTTTTGAAAAATGTTCTTTCCATATCCTGAGCACACTATCTGTATCAGTTACCAAATTACCTTGCTGGTCCCTACAGGAGGTTGTGCCTGTACCAAAGCCATCAGTTTGATGCTTGACTCTTTGGTAGAATTTTCGGACTTCATTCTGGCTCCTGTACATCTCAATTTTTTCACACTCCCGCTTTTCCATCTCTCTATTTTTCCTGCGGAAAAGACGTTTCTCCTCTCATTTTCTCCCTATATCTCTCTCTCGTGCGCTACGGATTGTAAAATAGCCCTATATGCCGCAATTTTCTCTTCGGTGGCAACACGACACTCCTGATCATACCATGGATTCCTTGGTGCAGGTCTCTGGTATCCAAGTATGGATTTTTGCGGCTTTTTGCATGGAGTGGGCAATGCTTTGCCATTGCGCTGATATGTTATCGGGATGAGGAGTGCTTTGATTAAGCAATTGGGCTAGTTGAGTGGAATATGCTGTGGCTATCTGTTGTGATTGCAGCTTACCGATGTCTAACTTTCGTGTTGTGTCTGTTCGTACTTTGTTTGCTACGTTTAAGAGGGTGCGTACCTTTGCTGCAACAAGGTAGTGGTCCGAATCAATGTTTGCATCTCGGAACGATCGTACATCCAACACGCTCGATGAATGTCTTCCATCTATCACAACATGATCAATTTGATTACTTGTTCTTTGATCTGGAGACAGCCAGGTGCCCTTATGAATATCGAGATGATTAAATCTGGTACTGCTAACTACCATGTTTTTTGCAGCTGCAAAGTCTATCAGCCTCATACCATTGTCAGATGTTTCACTGTGGAGACTGAATTTCCCGACTGTTGGGCCAAAGATATTCTCCTTTCCAATTTTGGCATTAAAATCGCCTAGAATGATTTTAATGTCATGGACAGGGCAACGGTCATATGTTTCTTCTAAGCGCTCGTAAAATATATTTTTGGTCTGTTCGTCCTTTTCTTCAGTGGGAGCATGAGCGCAAATAAAGCTGATGTTGAAGAATTTAGCTTTTGTTAGAATTTCAGCAAGTCTTTCATTCACTGGGGTGAAGCTGGAGACCAGATGTTTTAGTCTCCGACTAACTAACAAAACCGCAACCAAACTCATGCTTTATGTCATGGCAGCTATAATACAGTGCGTCACCTTTAGGTGTTGTTGTAACGCCTTTCCCAATCCATCGTATTTCCTGTATGGCTGTAATATCGGCCTTGTACTTTTCAAGTACGTCTGCTAATGCGAAGACTGCACCTTCTCTATAAAGAGTGCGAACATTCCAGGTGCAGATTCGCAGATCATGGTCCTTAAAACGTTTGCAGGGTTCGTCAACTTTAGAGGGGTTTTTTTTCTTTTCTTTCGTTTTTTCATAGTAGGCTGTTTTTTTCTAGGGGAGGGTTACTAACCCGACGCCCAAACCCAAGTTTTTAACGTTCTTATGGGTGAACGCGCGGCACATGTTAGCTCTAGAGTTGGGCAATATCGTTCAATTGAACGATCCGGATAACTGTCCTCGTTCAAAGACGAATGAGTAACATCATAAAAACCAACGTGTGATATTAAGTATACGCTGTTTTTTCAAAGGAATTACCGGTGTCAATTGAACGAAATAGTGATCCGGATCTTTCAATTGAACGAGATTGCCCAACTCTAGTTAGCTCACTACCTTTAACGGGTGTTAAAGACAGTTCCCCAGGTGACACCACGGGGAGGTCAGTGTCCACTTGAGATGAAAGAGGGACCAAGATAAATCCTGGGCTTTGCCATGTTAAAATCGGTCAGGACCGTTCCTTGGTATCTTCCATCCCCTACGTCACCCATACTTTATATTTTATTTTTTATATTTTGTATTATATATTTTATATTTTGTATTTTATATTTCATATCTTATAATTTATTTTTTATATTTTATGTTTTATATTTTACATTTTATGTTTTATATTTTACATTTTATGTTTTATATTTTATTTTTAATATTTTATATTTTGTTTGTTTATATTTTACATTTTATGTTTTATAGTTTATATTTTATTTTTTATATTTTATATTTTATTTTTTATATTTTACGTTTTATATTTTATTTTTTACATTTTTATATATTTTTTTATTTCATATATTATGTTATATTTTTATATTTCATATTTTTATTTTATATTTTATTTTTCATATTTTATATATTTTTAATTTTTTTATTTTATATGTTTAACTATATATATTTATTATATATTTTATTATATTTTATATTTTTACATTTTTTACATTTTATTTTTATATTTCATATTTTACGTTTTATATTTTATATTTTATATTTTTAGATTTTTTTATATTTTAAATTGTTTTTTATATAGTTTATGTTTAATATATCATATTTTATATTTTATGTTTTATATATTATATTTCATATTTTATATTTTTTTTATTTTTTATTTTATATCTCATATTTTATATATATTTTTATTTTATATATTATTTTATATTTCATATTTTTTTATATTTCATATTTTTTTATTTTATATTTTATATACCATATAAATCCTCTTTAGCAATAAGTCTGATGATATCAAAAGTAGTAAAATGGAAAAAAAGTTGAAGTTTCTGGGACAGACTTATAGTGAACTTTTGAACGAAGTCCACTTGCAGTCTACTAGTCTACACATTTTCCGTAATCAGTCGCTACTTATCGCCACAATGTCTCGGTTATTGAAATATGCACCACCAACCAAATGATGAATCTCAAATTACACCCTCACCTTGGCATGATGCTGTGCACTTACTTCCTATACATTTTTTTTTCAAACATTTGCTAAAGCTTAGATCAAATGGACGTTTGTCCCAGATGTTTCAGGTGGCCACACAATTAAGCAAAAGTAAACAAATATACATACACAGTGAATGAAATGTCATTTTTTCATATTTCCTCATGGTGATTAAAAGTGTGTATGTACATTCGACCCTACATTTGTACTGATGAGATCTGTCACAATTTTTATTTTTCATAATGTGCATTCATAAAGACTACAAGTTTACAAATTGCTTATAATTTAAAAATGCCTTAGTAAACCTAGTCTAAACGTTCAGTTATCGTTTGTAGTCACATGTATGTGTAGCTGCAAATCTGTACGCCTACGCTGATGTGGGTAGAATTTGTGCACTGACAACAATGAAAGCAATAAAAATCTTTGTTTACAAACATTACATTGTTTTAATTACCTACGGAAGTTTATAATTGTTAATTAATGTCGTTGTCTAAAGTTCACTGCGGCACACATATGTTTGCACAGGTAGCCCAGTAGAAAAACTCTTTCGAGCATATACAAAGCGTAGAAAGAACATAAAAAAGAAGGGGAAATTATCAATTAAATTATGTAGAATATCATAATAAATATTGTCATCGTGACTGGAAAACATTATAAATATAATATAGGAAAGTCATTTAAGAAATTTGTCGCAGTTTTTTAGTAAACATTTTCCAAAATTATATTATTAATATATTTTCTTTTGTTTTTTTTACAGGTAAGAGCAATTTATAATTACGTCATGGTAAAATGAGTAAGTAAACAATTTATTGACCTCTACCATAGCTCCGAAATATAATGCCAAAATTATGTTTCCAATCCAATTCTAAACTTTTTTCCCTGAGTGTGTTATTATTTAATTGTTGATATCATTCAATTTTAAATTACCATCAGAATAATTTTTAATCGTCAATTGTCGCATTACGTTGCCTGATCCGGTAAATAAATGGCGTTGATCGTTAATTTAATTAATAACGTAAACAATGCTAATTTAAATTCAGATTAATTTGAAATTCGAAAATTATTCCAAAACGGTGTTGATTTTTTTTTAGTTGTTCATTCAAATTAGGTAGCAGCTCATGTCATTTACGATTTGTTGCCATTAAAAAGCTTTCAAAAATATTCT